>NC_045954.1:21387325-21731568 GCF_004382195.2 Drosophila sechellia
CTTTGATTGTATACGGAGAAATTTTCACGGACACCTGTTCTTCGCAAAGGTCTTATCGCACATTAATTTGAACGGTAACTATGACATCGACGTATTATATCGCTGCTTTAAATTTATTGTTCGCTCGAGAGTTCATGCACGTTTTGGGCAATAAATATTTGGAGCAAACTGTTCGCGAACGGTACAAACTGTTGTACCGAATGGACAGGTACCAGAAAACTTAAAATTCTCACGGCCTGGGAATGGTTAAAATATATGTTACGAATCTAGGTGTGAGAGGTTGCATTGCTACTCGTTACTCGTTGCTCGTTGCTGGTGGGAGAGCAAGGGAAAATGTAATATTTATTTGGGATAACGATAAGAATTAGCAAAAATAATTAAATATTTTATGATCGAAAGCAACGAAAGTGCGGCTGCTTTCCTGTTACTTTAATTTAAATGTCCGATGTTCCCAGATCAGCAATATGATCTCTTTGTTGTGTGCAAAAAAATAAAATTAAAGTGGAAAAAATCCTTCGAGTCGGATTTGAAACAGCGACCTATGGATCTCTGCCATTGCGATTTACCATCACAGTCCACCGCTCTACCAACTGAGCTATCGAAGGTGCGATGGGCACTCCGTCCGAGCAGATAAACAAGAGCTACGAAATTGAAGCCACGCGAACTAGTAAAAGTGAAAGGTAAGCTATGAGATGCATATACATATGTAGCTGGCATATATATTATATAGAAATTTTAAATAAAGCAATGTCGGCGGGGCAAAGTTTTTGACACAACCTTCGATAGCTCAGTTGGTAGAGCGGTGGACTGTAGATGGTTTCATATTGAGTGCAGAATACAGAGCAGAGATCCATAGGTCGCTGGTTCAAATCCGGCTCGAAGGATTGTTTTTTTTTTTGCCCCGAAACGCTCCGAAATGCCATAATTTGCCCAGGGCGATCTTGAATCATAAAACTAGTATTAGGGCCCCCAATAGCAATACGATGCGGAATGTTGATATGGATTGTTTCGCAGAATGTACCGAAAGCAATAAGAGCACCATTCATCACGAGGACCTCTAACCTGCTGACTAATTTGGAACGATGAATCATCGAGTGTCGTTAATGGCACCTGACATTTTGACATGTGACGCACATAAAAGAAGGAGCACTGTACTATCGCCAACTGATTGGCCATAGATTGGCCCATTTAGCATTTCTCGTGAACAGTGGATTGCGGTGATGATAGTGGCATTATCATGAATTCATTAAGCCCACAGCACACTACCCATTCACTTCCCAAGGGTCTGAAAAGCAATCTGTAAACTCTCTGTTGATCGATACTAGGAAGTTTAAGAACTGATAAAGCCTACCCCTATCAGACAACAAACACATGTAAAGTTGAAAGAATTAGTCATACTAGCAATCTCTTTTCAAGATCATGCTGTCAAAGCGCTCTTAAGATAACAATAAGGAATACCCTTGTTTTTGATTTGAAATGAAGAGTATGCGGTAGACGGGTATTGTGCAGTTAAGCATCTGGAATGTTGACTTTTTATTCATTCAATCGAAAATAAGAATATGTATATCCCCAACGATCGTGAGTCACTTTTTAATAACATGGAACCACCCATAGAAAATTAGATAATGTTCAATTGCTCTTGCACTTACCCCGTGAACGTTTTGAAGGCAATAATTGCAATTGCAACTCTGTTGGTTTTGCACTGTTTGTTGTTCTTGCGATTAAGTGAGAGCCCACTTAGTGATAAAAATTAGATCGACATTGAGCATTACTGCATAATCGATTGCCAATCAAATTGCTGCAATTGCGATTAATTATTTATGCTGACTCTTTGCCCTTTTTGCACTCGCATTTGCACTGTCACTGAAATTGGAATATATTGCAGGGATAACAAAAGCAAAAAAAGTTTTCATAAACAGGGTTGCATAGCTTTAGTTCATTTAGTTAGGCCCTGAACCAGGATTTTTCAACTAATTTAAAGCAAACACTCTTTAACCTCTTCGATTGTTTTCCAATATTAAAGATAAACATTAATATATGCAAAAATGTACATACATATATATTAACAAAAAAGAGATTATAATACGATGTTTGCACAATTCACTTTTATGAATATTTAAATTTATATATATATTTATATACATATGCACAGAGTTATGAAAGGATAAACATAAAACTTCAAGAAATTCGATTGTTTCCTTAATATATATTGTATAAAGGGTGTTATTAAATTCATTACGATCGCATTTAGCAGCCCATTCCCCAACGGTCAAAGTTCAACGGCGGTGCCGTCTAACTGTAAATATGACTGCATCACTTGGGGATGCGCATGAAACACTTTACGCCCGGGAAAATGTGTGTATGCACCGTTATACAGACAACACAGACGCCTCTTAAAGAACCGTGCAAGTGTGTGCTTGAGTTTTGGCAAAGATATCGAGCAACAACTACGAACCGGCAAATCTGCGGCAAGAACTCGGATTTCGCCCACTGTGCTGTCTAATGATTATTCCGCACTAACACCGCGAAACATAAACAATATATATGTGCGTTGCACGAATATTTAGCTTTTATTAGTTTTTATCTCTTGCTGCGTCATTGAGTTGCCCAGAAGTTCATAGTTAAATCGATTAGTGAAACGTCGTCCGCACTTCTATTTGCTATTTTTTATATCAATAATTTGGCTGATTTGTTTTTAGGGGCTAAACAGCTGTTGTTGACACACACACTGAAACACACACAGGAAAATAATGATAATGTAATAGTAGTACTTCTAACGCCGCCGGAGATGCCAAACAAAATGAAACGAAACGAACTGTTAGGCAGCTAATAACAACAAAGAGAGCGGAGAGAGCTGAGCACAGACCAGTGCTGAGCAGTCAGATTCTAGATTTTGTCTACTTTGCGGTAGACTCCGTTTTATGATAAGTAACGCGCAACAATTTGTAAACGGACTAACAAAATCTTTCTAAATATTATTTGGTTTCAATAGTCGTGAAAGAAGCATCCCGCAAATAAAAACAATTTTAAGTTCATTCTAAAAGTTTGTGTAGCCTTTAAAGCTGCTTCTTTGAAGCCAAAATGTGGGCAGCACTAGCGGTAGCAAAGGAACGAATAACAACTGTTACGTCAGCTGGCATTGAAAGTGGGAGCGAGAAATATTCTAACGCCAAAAATATAAGCATCGATTATTGGTCTATCGATAACGGATGCGCGCGCTAGTTGATATGTTTCAAAATTAATTTTAAAAGTAGTTTCAAATCAACGTAAATCGCAGTATTTATTTTTTAATTGAATCCTTGCCAAAAACTCAGCGCACTAAGAATACAGTTTTAAATCTAAAAGTGTGTCTTGCCGCTAAACTGCCTGTTCATCAATTATCAATTGCTAGTCGGAAATGTGTCAAAGGAACGAGCACGCAAATGAAAAATGAATGCGGGCACGTGCAGAGCTTCCCAGAACCTATGAACTTCCCCAGGGATTATTATTATTTATGCAAAGCCACACGTGTGGAACCAGCAAAGTTCTCATTTCTTGAAAGCGGGAAAGCCCACATTTCCAAGGCCCTGTGTCTGGACAACTGAGGCCAGACATTGACCTCCGCATGAGTCAGCCCAAGAGCCTACATAAGATTTGGTTAACTTTCAGTTATTTGAAATTGTCCTCCCATTTAAAACATTTGTAAATATGTGCTGGAAAATTAATAAATTTTTCATTTGAGCACTGTTTAGAAAATATACGTGGCGAAACATGACGTCTTCCCCAATAAGTGCTCGGAATCACTTTTTTGCCCTGCCCTTTTTGGGGGACGCAGTGTCCAGGGGAAGCGGGCCCTCCGTCTGGACGAGGTGGTGCTTTAGCTGGGCCCGGGTCTCCTGCACCTGAGCCACCACACTCATCATGTCCGCCTGGTAGATGCAGTAGTCACTCACGTTGAGACGCAATTTGTTCTTCTCCATTGCGCCATATAGGAATGAGTAAACGATGTGGCCCACTGGCACGTAGAACTTGAACCAATTGTTTAGTCGGCCTCTGAAACATAAATCATTAAAAGTAAATTATTATGAAATCTTCTTTAAAAGCGAATATAAATCAATTCAATAGTTATTTAAGACAACCTTAGGTATCGGTCGAATAAATGTGGAGCCTATTCGAACGATCACCAATTATGCTTTAATGATATTTATATTCATATAGGAAACTTACACTAGCTCGGATCTATTGTGCAGAAAGTTGACGAACTTGGCCAAATTTTCCACATCCTTGCGCAAACTGAAGGAGGGAAAAAAGCGATTATTATTAATCCATGAACCAGGGGACATAGCTGTGTAAAACCCACTTATCCTCCGATTCGGCGAGGGTGGCTCCATCGCGGATGAGCCGAACCTCTAGATAGAATCCGTGGCTGTACTTGTATCGTAGATACTGCAGGCTGCCGATGGCCAGCATCTCGCTGTCCTGGAACAGGATAATAAAGTCGGCAAGGATCTTGCACTCCAGCTCATCGTTGGTGGCAAAAATGATTGTCTTGCCGCAGTATCGGATATAGCGAAGGATGTTCCAGATTTCCCGCCTGGTAGTTGCCGGCATGCCGCATGTGGGCTCGTCCAGAACGAGGACTTTGTTGTAGGCCACCAGTGCCAGGGCAATTTTTAACTTGTGCCGCTTCTCTGCGGTCAGCAAACTGCACTTTCGGTGCATCCACCCGGTCATGTTGAGCATGAGGCACAGGTCATGCATCTTCTCGCCGATCTTAGCCTCGGGCACACCACGGATCATGCACAACAGACGGATGTGCTCCCGCGGTGTCAGCTCATTGAGGAGTCCTCTGTGCTGCGGAGAGTAGCCCATGTAGGTGTGGATGCTTTCCAGATCGTACTTGAAGTCCAGCCCCCGCACGTAGATCTCGCCAAAGGCGAATCCATGCTGGCCCACCAGCTGCCGCATCAAGTGACTTTTTCCAGAGTTGCGGGGCCCGAAGATACCCATGCTCATGTATCTAAAACAAAAATGTAAGTTGCATAAGTTAAAAGTCTGAACCTAGGGTAAAACAACACTGCTTTTCACAATAAGTACAAGCTTAATATCTGTCTAGATGGATTTCAATAATATAGTTAAAGCAAAACAAGACTCACTTGTTCAGGGCGAAGGAGACTGTGTGTATCCTCTTGCCGGCAGCTGGGACCCTGGCTTCCACCTGATCCACCAGGAAGACGGACTGCTTGGCCTTGGTGTTATCCGCTTCAGCGATCTTTTGCTTCACGTCCGCCACATCGCCATCGTCGAAGGGATATGTGGCGGTTCTCATTTTACGAAGACTGCCGGGGTGTTGAATTCTCTTATAGGACGAGGCATATCAATATATTACAAACTCACTCTCTGGAGGTATGGAACTTCTTCTCCCTGCGATGCAACTCAATCCAGAAAATAAGCATTAAGAAAATTAGAGCAGACAATATCATGTACAAAATAGGGGGTAAGATCCCCGGAGCAGCCCACTTGAAGAAAGTGTCAACTGGAGAGAACCGAAAAAGAAGCTTAGTTTTACGAAATTTAATTTACGAAAACGATATAAAAGCAAGAGAGAATTCTATAGTCGAGTTCCCCGACTATCAGATACCCGTTACTCAGCTGTATGCGTAAACAAGAAATTTGAATATTTTTTTGAAATATCGGTCAAAGTTGAAAAAAAAAATTATATGAAAAAAAAATTAAAAATTATTCAAAAGCGTTTGAAAGATTTGAATGGTTTGTGGGCGTGGCAAGAAATTTTTTTCGCAAAACGATAGAAGTTTCCAAAACTAATACTAAAAGAAAAGAAGAAATATTAAAACACATTTCAAAAGTGTGGGCGTGGCAGTTTTGGACGGTTTGTGGGCGTTACAGAGGGCGTGGTAAAGGGTATAATAAGCCACATAATAAGTTGTCCATTACAAATTCTAGCGTGTCGTGACCAATAAATATCGTCGTATAAATAAAATGATCAGATCGAATGATAAGTTTGCTTTGGTAAATGATGGACTATCAAGACCGGGGGACTCACACTTGCAATTCGGCACCACCTCGTTCATGTTTTCCTCCGTGCAGCTGTCGTGCGCCTCGCACTTTTCTATGCAGATCGCCTGCTCCAGATACTGGGCGTAGACATTGCTCACTCCGTCCAAGAGCGAGAATCCTGGCGACATGCAGGCGGCGTAGAAGAAGATTGTGTTGCTGTTCGCGACGTCCCAGTAGATGATATATAGGACCAGGCCGGACACTCCCTGCAGGAGTACGGAAACGAGGAATGCCCGAACAATTGACTTATTCACGAACATGGAGACCAGATAGGTGAGCGGCAGGGCCGCCAGTCCAAAGGTGGTCAACAGGACCACCATGATGGCATTCTCGTAGAACCCAAAGCCACCGATACCCATCAGGCTCATAATAACCACAATAATGATCGAGTAGACGAAGAAAGTGAACCAGTCCCAAAACAAATTGATGCCCCAGAAGACCTTCAACCCAAGTCCGGCCATGTGCTGCAGGAATCGAACATCGTATATCTCCTCCTCCACCAGGGGGATGACGAAAACGGATACGGTCAGCGGTATGATGCAGCCGACAACCAAAGGCACGTGGATGTGTGCGATCTTGTTGTCCAGCACATTGATCTTCTGGGACAGCTGTGTGGGCAGCGGATGGTTCTCCACCAGAACAACTAGGTCCGTTTGCGTGGGATATGAAAGTCTGTAAATAGAAGCCACAGAGAACGCTTTAGTCGAGTAAATCGACTATTGGTTACGCAACCAGAAAAGCGAGTGAATTAGAAATAATATACTGCTTAACGAGTATGTTGCTCCTGGAATCCATTAAATCAAATCCAATAATTCAGAAGCAGGAGGAAGTCTTTGAAAAACTCTGAATGGCAATTCTCACCTAAGTATGACATTTTGCAGCAAATTGAGCATCATAGGAGCCGAGTGAAACATATCCTGGCTTATATAGCCGTTTAGGTGCTCATCCCCGTCCGACTCCACTGCCCCAAAACTTCTCAACTCGTTCTTCTTTCTAAGATCGTTCCGATAGCTACCCTTTTCACAAACGAAAGAATCGTCATCAAAAGTTCGGGAGACATCGACGCTTTTCTTTTTGTTCACTTTCACCGCCGACCGGATGTCGATGTACCCGCAGTCCTTCAGATTTGGTATGTACTTAATCACGTCCGCTGGTTCCCTGAAACCAATGTGAATCGAGTTCTGGCGCTGTTTCGGCATATCGAGCAACACGGACAAACGGGCAATGATGGCAATCAAAACGAAGCTGGTGAAGATCATGATAATGGGCCAGACATTGGGCGCCGTGTGGATCATCTTCTTGTAGAACATGGCCCGCATGCGTTGTTTGGTCAGTTGCTTCTGGGAAACCACCTGGTACTTGAAAGTTTGCGCTGCAGAAACGGTAAAACATTTATATTCAATTCGTAAACATTCTTTAAACTATTGCTTGCTCCCTTCCCCACCTGTACCATAAATGGGATGCAATATTGTAATAGGACGTATTTATATGGGTCGCACTGTATCATACATGACATACTGTAAAGTAGAATAAGTAATATGCACAAATCCCCGTTAGCATTAAGCACAACATTGTCATCCCCTTCTGTCATGTACATTTGGCATATAACTGTTTACACACTGTGTAATATGTTGAATATTTCACAGTGTGTAAACAGTTTCTTGACATACTGCATGTATATGTACATACATACATATAAATATGCAATCTTTGTATAAAGATATAAAACAAGAGTGTGGTTTTAGTCTTTTACAAGATCAAGTGCCCTCAAATGTGTACTCCCCCAGGAACGATGGCTTTATACGTACTGACATCGGGAATCATCTGCTGCTGCAGTCGAAACGAGGTGACCAGTGTCATGTAGATGTCGGAGAGCTCCGCTCCCACCACTCTCACATTCTCAATTCCCAGCATCTTGCGATCGATTTCCAGGTGAATCAGTAGTTTCTGCAGCCTCGGACGATATATCACGGGCAGTCTGTAAGTAAGGGAATCACCGATCTCATTTTCCGGCTCGATGTTCTGCATAAACTGGTTTACGTAGTCAGTGATGGGCTGATCAGGCACATGTGGCTTCTTGATGATGACCTTGAAAACGAAAGCGATACAAATTCAATGTTGCGTCCTATCTATTATATGTACATAGATCTGATGATATAAAATCGGTCTATAAATACCAGATCCACACTGCTGCTGAACTTGGCGCGCAAAAAGAAGGGTGTGCCACTGGCCTCCAGGACGCCCATGCTGAGGATCCCGATGCGATCTGCGACGTGCTCCGCCTCGCCAACGTTGTAAGTGGCTATGATGAAGGCGCGATTTTCCTTCTCCGCATGGACAATCGACCAGAATATCTGCGCCTCCCTTCCCGTCAGCTGGGTGGTCGGCTCCTCCAGTATAATGATGGGCGTATCTCCGGCCAAGCAGCAGCACAGCGCCACCAGTTTCATTGAGCCTGAACTCAGCTTTCCGATCCGGACACCCCGACCCTCCACGTGCTGATCCAGTATGGCCAACCACTTGCGCCTCTCGATCTCGTAGCGGTCGGACTCGCTGGGCGACAGTTTTAGACGCACATGGTAGTCAATGGTCTGTTCCACGGTCAAATGCTTGTTGAGCCCGTGCTCATTGAAACGGAAGTCCACCAGGCGACGGGCTTCACCTAGTTTAGCCGCCGTTTACAGAAGTTAACATTCGAATACTATTTCAATTGTCTCTTTTATTTCGATCTGTACTCTAGCTTGGTTCAACAGCGACTGACTGCCGCGCTCTCTGCAGAGTGGCGAGTCGATCAGTCGATAAGTTTCTCGATAATATTTGTATGTATGTATATAGTAAGGATGGGTGTATGAATGTATAAGCTTATGACTAGATTGGCTATGTATAATTAGGTATGTACGACTAGGAATGTATGACTAAGAGTAAAGGAAGAGGGTAGAAGGAGCTGCCTACTACACTAGTTGTATTTGTTCTCATGAGTATTAGTACGGCTAGAGCACGCCGCGACTATTGTATACCCTTTACTCAACTAATTAAAGTGTAAGAAAGTTGAAGATAACCTGCTGAAATACAATTTCAATTCAGAACGGGACGGCTCTCTTCAAATAGAATCTGAATGCTTAATATCATCCTAATCTAATCTTATCTAGCTCTTATAGTTCCCTAGATCTTTACGTTTATACGGACGGACAAACGGACATGGTCAAACTATCTTGGCAATTGATCCCGATCAATAATTTATATACTTTTACCGTACGAGAATTGCGTATAATCACAAAAAACAACCAACTTACCATTGGGTTCAAAGGGATTGCCCATTATATACACATTGCCGCGAAGTGCGAACTTGAGGCCGGCCAAAATCCTCAGAAGCGTAAGTTTACCGGAGCCAATGTGGCCGAGGATCACAAACACCTCCCCACGATAGACTCGCATAGATATATTCTTGAGGATCTTTCGCTCCGAGTCGCGATGTGATGTGCTGACATGGCGCAATCGCATGAGCTCCACACTGCCCACGTCGCCGAATTCGAAGTTTTGAAAGCTCGGAGCCCTGCCCAAGTACATAATGGTAGTGTCCGATTCCTGCTGCTTCCGGGGCCTATTGTTCACTATCCGCCGGCTGAGGAAGGTGCCCGGCATTCGCCACTGAATCGCCAAGAGAATCAGGAAGTAAATCAAGGCCGAACTTATGGCCGATGTGAAGATCAAGACGAAATCAATGGTGTTCACCATTTCCGGTTGCTCGATGCAGTTTCTGAACAAACTCATGCTGAAGTGCATCTGGCAGTTGCAGAAAGCCACCAGGATGAAGAAAATATAGTACTTGTGGATGTCCCAGTAGCGTTCCAGAATAATGCAGAATGCCGCGTACATGAACAGCCAGAGCATCAAGGCGAAAAGGACGGCATTCGTGGGGTTGGCAAACAGTTTGGCCACCACCATTCCGGTGATAATGATCTCCACGGTGTACAGTGTGATGAAGCACACAAAGGCTATCGTCCCAGTGCCGGAGAACTCCCCTTCTCGACCTCCAAAGGCCCAGAAAGCCTAAATATATTTATTTGTTAAATTAGTTCCGGTATGGTAGGTGGGTATGGTGAAGTGACAAGAACTCACCAGCAGCATGACTGTATATATGACACCTAAAATGCACATTCTAAGAAAAAGCACCAAAAACTTAATGCCCCACTGCATGCCAAAGGAGTAGCCGTAGTGCCACTGATGCACCATCACCCCATCCTCCACCTGGGCAGCTACGTTCTAAGGATTGGGCCAGAAAGCATCCTTATGTCTCGTGTTGGTTAGGTGGTGTAGATGATGTACTTACTCTGATGATATTCAGAAAGGGCAGTAGGTATATGAAGTTATAGAGGAATGTGGGCAGCTGAGCGACACTCATCACGGAGCACGGCTCGTCGGCGGCCTTCAGCAGGATGTTGTAGACCTCGACATTGGGTTCCGGATAGATGCTAACTATGTCCTGGCGCAATTGGTGGAACCATTCCACAAAGATCTGGTGCTGCAGCTGCAGAAAACCCTCGCGTATATATATATCCTGCTGCTTGTCGTGCTTGGCCCGATCCCGTCCGGGATTAATGCGACCCGAGCAGCGGGTTATCCACAGGCGATCCTCGGTGAGGAACGGAGCGATCGTGCGAAACTCGCTGGGAAATCGAATCGAGATGGACAGCGTCAAAGGGGTGCCGTCATCACGCAGATCGTTGAAGACAATGCCCGCCAGGGTAGTCCGCTCGTCGAACTGATTTTGCATTTCGGACTCGCTGTCGTAGCCCACGGTTGAGCTCAGCTCCAGCGTTTTGGCCACATTCTTGGTCACCTCCGATGTAAACGTCGTTTCAGGCGTGAAGGCCAGGATGTACTTGGTTTTCTCCCGCTTCGAGTCTGCCATGCGTCTGCGGAAAGTAATGAAACCATATAAATAGGTAGGAGCATTAAGTTGCCACTTTGGATGGCGCTACATTCAAAAGGTTGTAGGTGAAGACCTTGCACTTACGTCAATATATTTATGTCCTGCAGCTTGTGGGACACGATGCTCTGCTCGTTTTCGTTCTCGGTGGTCGTGTAGAGAAGCCTTTTGGAGTGGGCTATGGGGTTTAGGAAGATCACTAGGACCATTATCACTAGGGCGACGATCTCGAAGAGCGTGCGCCGCCACAGATTCAGCTCGATGCGGATGTAGCGCTTGAACAGAAGTCCCTTGCTGGCCGGCATTTTACACTTTAAAATATAAATTTAACAAACGACAGAAATTGGTTGGCGGGTCTGCACTCCCGCACAAAACAGATGGTTTAAGTGTGAGAAGTTTGATTTTCGGCAGGGGATTTTGAAAATATTCTTATTTTGACTTAAAACATATCAATACTTTGTTCTCAAAGCACATTTTGATGAATTCAGACTACGCATTCGCATGCGTAATGTTTTGAAAACTTGATAGATAACATTGAATGTCTCAGCTCAGAAATTGTCACATTTGGTATTCACAATTAATTAAAAATACGTTAAATTATTTTATTAGCATCGGTATTAGGCTTATTCTAATTCATTACTTAAAAATCGCCAGTGCTACGCAAAAACAAACGAGAACACCAATGTGTTTTTCCACGAATCAAAGAGAAACCTATAGTCGAGTTCCCCGACTATCAGATACCCGTTACTCAGAGAAATATCGTAATTTACCATTTACTCTACGAGTAACGGGTAAAAAATTTATTCTACGAGTAACGCCGAGTTTTATTACATTTACTTTTAATTGGTTACTTGGCACACTTAATTCGAAAACCTTAGCTAGGCTCCCCACCTAGCGTTTTTATCGATACCGATTACTCAATTGAAACGATAGTCCGAGTGCAGTGCGACAACGAGCATGTGCCATCTCGAAAAGCAAATGCCGAGTCATACAATAAAGACGAATTAATTCGACATCTTGCATTGTGATCCTTCAGTTTGACAAATAATAACAAATTAAAGTGCAAACAAGAAACGTAAGATGACGGTGACGAATCGGGTATGTGCATTTGAGTCCCCCAGCTTTTCCATCGCGAGAAACCAATGCTCATGTTTTCGCAGATGGAAATCGAGTCGGCCTACCAAAAAGGCGAGGGATTCCGGTCCTACTACATCCAAAAGATCGAGGAACTGCAGCTGGTGGTGGCCGAGAAGCACCAGAATTTGAGACGTCTACAGGCCCAGCGCAATGAGCTCAATGCTAAAGGTAAATGTACTACGGGATGACTATTACACATAGATAATGTCCATAGTTGGGTTAGCCGTAGGATATAGAAAACATTTAAGTCTGGTTCTTGGTCTTAATATCAAAGAATCTTTAAATTTGAGAAACCAATCCTAATTATCACGTCTTTCACAGTTCGGATGCTGCGGGAGGAGCTGCAGCTGCTCCAGGAACAGGGTAGCTATGTGGGCGAGGTTGTGAAGCCCATGGACAAGAAGAAAGTGCTGGTTAAGGTCCATCCCGAGGGCAAGTTCGTCGTCGATCTGGACAAAAACATCGATATCAACGACGTAACCCCCAATTGCCGTGTGGCCCTGCGCAATGAGAGCTATACGCTGCACAAGATTCTGCCCAATAAGGTGGATCCGCTGGTCTCGCTTATGATGGTTGAAAAAGTTCCAGACTCCACATACGAAATGGTTGGCGGCCTGGACAAACAGATTAAGGAGATCAAGGAGGTAATTGAGTTGCCCGTAAAGCATCCAGAGCTGTTTGATGCCTTGGGTATTGCCCAGCCGAAAGGAGTGCTCCTTTATGGACCTCCAGGTACAGGAAAGACTTTGCTGGCCAGGGCCGTTGCCCATCACACCGAGTGCACCTTCATTCGCGTCTCTGGCTCGGAGCTGGTCCAGAAATTCATCGGCGAGGGTTCGCGCATGGTTCGAGAACTCTTTGTAATGGCCCGTGAACATGCCCCTTCAATTATTTTCATGGACGAAATCGATTCCATTGGCTCGTCGCGTATTGAGTCAGGTTCCGGCGGCGATTCCGAGGTGCAGCGTACTATGCTGGAGCTACTCAACCAGCTGGACGGCTTTGAGGCTACCAAGAACATCAAGGTGATCATGGCCACCAATCGCATTGACATCCTGGATCCCGCTCTGCTGCGTCCCGGACGCATTGATCGCAAGATCGAGTTCCCGCCACCAAACGAGGAGGCGCGTCTGGACATCCTGAAGATCCACTCCCGTAAGATGAACCTCACGCGTGGAATTAATCTGCGCAAGATCGCCGAGCTAATGCCAGGTGCATCGGGTGCCGAGGTCAAGGGCGTCTGCACGGAGGCCGGCATGTATGCGCTGCGCGAACGACGCGTCCATGTCACCCAGGAGGACTTCGAGATGGCCGTGGCCAAGGTGATGCAGAAGGACTCGGAGAAGAACATGTCTATCAAGAAGCTGTGGAAATAGGCGTTGATCGGCCATTGCAAAAGAACCCTTATTTTATATTCAATAAATACATCAGTTAGTAACATAAATTCATTATTGTGTCATAGGATTTACTCCTTAGTCAGTACCCATAACCCAGTTATGGTCTTCAAAGATAACTTTCGTTCAATTATATCTAAAGAATTGAATAGATTATCAGATTAGACTAGCAGCTTAGTAAAAAGTACACTGCACTGTTTTCAACAGGCTGCTTAATTAGAACAAAAAAAAGGTCATCCATCTCTTTCTTTTTTAAGGATGACGTTTTTCGATGTCATAATTCCTAAAATCCGAAAGGAAAGTACTTTCAAAATTACATTTATGAATGTATGTTTATTAAAGTTCCAAAGAACTTACAGGGGACTTGTCGGAGATTTACAATGGTTCACAACACCTTGCTGTTTTTAAAGCAAATGAGCACCGAACTTAAGATTTTGACATCAGGACGCGGATCCAGCGAGTCGTTCCCGTTCCGTTTGAAGCACCTGGCAGATCTGTTCATCGTCAGCCACGTCGTAACAAGTCTGTCCATCAGAATCGCGTAGCTCCAGGCTGGCCCGTAGCTCCAGCAGGCATTGGAGCGCCTCCAAGTGTCCACAGCTGGCGGCGTAGTGCAGCGGAGTCTGTTGCTCCGCATCTCGCTGATCTACACTGGCCCCACTCCGCACCAGGAACTGTATGATTTCGACGGCATTGCGATCGGTGGCCCAATGGATGAGCGCCATGCCATGCTCGTCCAGCTTAACCAAGTCACCGGGCTGCAGCAGTTCCCTCAGCCTTTCTAGATTGTTCTCCTTCACGTGGTCAAACAGGGTCTTTTCACTGTCCAAACGTTGGTCCTCCAGTGGGGCCGACTCAATGGAATGGACGACCCAACCTGGGTTGCGCCAGGACCGCCAGTTGGGTTGAAGCTCCTGCAGCTTCTGGACGTAGGCCTGCCGGGCAGCGGACTGGGACATTGTTCCCAGATTCCGCCATGCCTGCCACTTGCTCTTGGCCTTCAGTTGGAGCAGACCCGGACTTTGCTCCTTGCAGGGGCCATTCGTAGCCTGCTTGTAGTATCCGTAAAATATTAAAAGGTCCGCGGAACCAATGCTGGTCGACTGCTTGGCCACATGCTCGGTGGCAAGGTGGAAAAGCTCCTCCTCGGTATCCGTATCGCTGTCCGACATGTCAAAAAAAAAAAATGCTGAACTTATAAGCTAAATGACAATTAAGGTGGGGAATCTAAGATTTCTGTATGTTTAGGTAGTTGCCCTCCAGTATGTGCTTCTGCTCGTTTTCGATCTTCTCCAGCGCGGTCAAGCTGTTGAAGCTAACGAAGCCGTAGCCCTTGGAGCACCCCGTTCGCTTGTCGAAGATCACGTTGGCGGACACCACGCGTCCGAACTCGCGGAAGTAGCCACGCAACTCCTGGTGGCCCACTGTCCACGGTAGATTGCCCACGAAAATGCGGTGCACTGATTTTCCGACTTTTGCTACAGCTGCGGCGGTGGCCATGGACTCGGTTTGGCTAAATGAGGGGAGACTTCGAGTTAAATATGGTTTTGTGCTTCTTCCGGCCAAGGCGATCTGGATTCCGGTCGACTCCTTACCAGTTGCGTTGCGTAAATACTGCTGCGTTGCTGTTTCACGGCAACTTGCTGTTTTTGTCGGAAAAGCGGGCGGTCATAACCTCAAATTGACAGCTAACAGCACAGTGCGATACCCTACATGTCTCAGTACATTTGTTCATGTATGTAATCGATACTGCAGAGGAGTGCACAGATTATTAATGAAACGTAATTAATTGGTTTGAAAGCCAATGTAATGATTTTTGAACTATATTACTCTTAAAATAATAGGTAATACAAATAAAATGCTTATTTTGTATGCCTTATAAATAAAACTACTGGTTTCAACAGATTTATCTGTCAGAATCGATTTGATTTTAATCTATCGTGCTAATCATTTTTTTAATGTCACATATTATTGTTCCAAATAGAGTATCAAATAGCTGATGTCCAGTAACCATAAGCTGCTTTCATTCATTATTTGTGCGCTTAACAGCACATATCCGCGCTAACAGGTTCTACTAGCAATCTGTAAAGCGACGAAGTTCTGTAGAACTGAAAGGGAGCGCCAAATTCAAATGGCAGATCAAAGAAAACACGACTTTTTTCGATTTTGCATGATTTTTGTAATTTGTTTTATTTTTGTAATTCTTTTTCTGATTTTGTGTTCCCTTTCTCATTTATTTCATTACTCTTCAGTTTAACAAATTTGCTACCAACTACTTAAAATTAACAACATCGCACACGTATATTACTCGTTTTTCTTGCAATAAACAAATATTGATTGTTTTAAATGTACAATACGATCAAAAGAACAATTGGATAAGGGTGGGGTTAGGGGTAAGGGCGTGTGCAAGCTTTTGTTGTTTAGTTTAGAGTGGTGTTTTTATGCTTTTGGAAATAACATTAACTATGGAAGCAGTTTTCACGTGTTTCTTTATGTTTCTCGCCTAATTCCTCTGCTGCTGTCCGTAATATCCTGAATATCCTGTGATGCCTCGGATGATGTGCCACGATTTCTCAATTCTCAGACTAACTCGGTTCTCGTATAATTAGTGATTTGGCTCTCTAAACTCCCTATATATATCTGTCCCAGTCTGCGGCTCATTAACCTGATCTGATCCGATCCTATCAGAATTAATTTGATTTTTAATTCTTTTCGCTACTTGGCTCGCATTACAAAATATAAATTTTGCCCTACTTGCTTGCTCCTCGGTTGTTGTTTACTTTAATAGTAGTTTATAGTTGTTGGTTTTTGCTTAGTCGTAAATTTATTTATATATATATGTATAAATATATAACTTCCCCGAAAGACAAAAATCTTATCCATAGAAAAGTGTTATGTTTGGTTTGCAAGCAATGAAACTCTGAAGATCTTTCATCCGTTTAGTTTTGTACAGGAAACAAGGGCAGAACGTACGTAAGTCTATACAGAATCGGTTAGATCGGTTTAATAATTATCCATAATAATGATGTCCCAGTTAAGTTGCGTAATCAACTAATTTGTATAAATATAAGTATTTTGCTTCGTCTTGTTAGTTCGTATCTGCACAAAAACAACATCAGTGTCATAATAGTTAAATGTTATCATGGTATAGAAATTACAAGACTCTTGTTGTAAGTGGCCTTAAATTTAATTTATAATAATATGATATATAACTTGACCAATTTGTTCTTTATGTTGTGGCTTCGCCCTTTGCTCAGCTTTACTTTCATACATATACTGTATACTGTATATATATACTTTATACTATATACTGTCTGTGTTCAAGAGTTTCTATTTGATATTATATCAAAATATACACGCAAAAAACAAGCGAAAAAATATGTCTAATAAAAATAGCTGGTCTCTACATATATGGACAAATGACAAATATGCATGCATAATTAGATTGTTACAAAACTGTTAGTCTATACACAAAATGACAAAAAACCATCGTTTCCAAATCTCCCATCATTCATTTGACTCATTTGACTGAATGGTACAAATTGTAAATAATAATGAACAAATTCGTTAATGTGTCACAGCACCACCTTGTTTGTTGTTAATTTCAGAAGATATCCTCCCCACTTCGCTGGCCCTCAGTGCTCCTTCTAAATAGATAGACTAAACTAGCGACAGGCGGCCCACCTGCTACCAGAGGCGGTGCAGGTGCAAGTTCCTCGACAGCACCGATCTCACGTCGTTCGTGAACCTCAGCGCATCCAGCATGGGCAGCAGCGACAGCAGCGCCGTGTCCATCGGGTCTGAGAACCAACTCTTGATGGGTATGGCATTGTTGGGAAAACAGCGATAGGCGCCGGGCGAATTGTCGATGATGAATATCTGCAAGGAACATAGGACAGTACATATTATAAATTTCACTTTAATTTGTAGTTGAATCTATCATTCATGGATAGAGAATGCTGGCATGGATGGAGACACTTGTTCCCGAGCTTACCCTATTTAGGTCACTGCAGATGGCCGACAGGTCTTTGGTGTAAGATCCGTAGTCGGGCGTGCAGTGTTGTCTGTAGTATCGCCTCCGGAGGATATTCCGTCCGTTGTCCAGTTTGTCTGCCACCGCCGCTCCGTAAATCTCCATGCTGGCCGTGAAGACCACCAGATCGTACCACTGCGAGACCTGCGGGCAGTAGGGCGTAAGTTAATGTCTTGACTTAAATGCGGGAGTACATCTATTTGTTTGGGCAATCCCGTCGGGAACTTACCACGTCCAGAAAGTAGTCCACATGCGGTCGCTTGTGCACGAAAAAGCGCACTGGATTCCGATCGATGGTCACTTTGACGGTGAAATCGTGCGGTGTGCCCGGCTTCACCGTATTCCGGGGCATCGCATTGTGATGGGAGTGGATCAGCGTTTCGTCCAGGTCCAGAACGAGGGTCTTGCGCTGCACCAGGCTCAGGCGGTGCCGCGAGACGGGTGACAGCGGGAAGAGTTCGTATTTAACCGGTTGATACTGGATAAACTGAGAAAGTTAATACATAATCAACGGAGCAGTACTTGAACGGCATTCGACATGGGGGGTTCATATGATGCGGTTGGTGGCTATGCGTCGCTACACTCTGTTGGGGTTGGGTTGCGGTGCAAGGGGATGCTAGAGGTGCTCAATGGGCCAAGATGTGGATTAAGCGCTATCTATGTACATGGGCATTACTTAAGCCTGTGGGAAAGTATAAGTAAGCAGGTCGAAGGTCAGTGCCTCTGCCGCGTCACGATTTCTGGCCGAAATCGCCGGTCCAGTACTGAGAGAGTATTGAAGGCGGGTGGTCGATAAGGCGGATGGGTGAACCATGGACAACACTTCTGCGAGGAGTGGGGATTCGGTGGAACAAGCCCCATTAAACGTGTGGCGGAAAATCTTGATAGAGGTTTACTCTAAGACAGGTGTCGCTGACTAAGCGGTACCCAGCAAAAATATATGAAATTTCACAAAATTTGTGCAAATATTTAGGATTAAATATCTTGTATTCGTATATATTGAATGTTACTCTAAATTTGATAGGTCATACATTGGAGTAACGTAAATATAATTCGAAAATACAAATGAAACTATATTATTATTTTGGGAGATTTGCAGATTCAAAGATCTAGAATATATTCATTAATTTTAAGTCCGTTTCTATTCATGCAAATCTTCAGATAAATTTCCGGGGCAAACACATCCAAACTCTCTGTGCACTTTAGCGAGTACTCCCTGTATAATTGAAAGTCTTATCAGTGCGGCCGCTTTTATTATTATTATTCTGTAGCTGTAGTACTTGAGGGCCCATCGCGGGAGCGGGTTGGGAATAATTTCGGCGTTTCGGGCGGGTAAAAATAAGACCTTTTTTTTTGTGATTTACTCCTGCTTTCGGGCAATTTCAGTACTTACAGCTCGCACTTGGCGATTGAACATGAAACAAATGCATGTCCATACTTTTGATAGCAACAACAAAAGCGCACGGAATTTCATTTGCAGCAGCGAAATCATTTGAAATAACGCAACTACTTGTACGGTGGTTTATTTGTTCGGGTCGATTAATTCGATAAGTCGACCACGATCCGCGATTGACCGCGGTGCGAGCGAGATGGCGCGACTTGCAACAGATTCCTCTTCTTCCGCCTCCTCTACTTTATTTTTTTTTTTTTGCAACGAATTGTTGTTGTTTTTGATAACGCGCCAAGAGCACACACCCACACACCTGCGGGCGCGCTTCACACAACACACACACACAAAAAAAACCCGGAACAAAATCGATAACAAGGCTTTTATATATTTTATTAGAAAAGTGTTCCTCAAACTTTTCCCGGTTTTTTACTTGGATTCACCTATTCACTTAGTTTTGAGGCCCCTTTTCAGGGGAAATGGAGGGGTATGGTCTTATTTCCAATTCTTTTCGGGGCTTTTTTATAGCTGGCGTCTGCTCTTCTTCTTATCGTTTGTTGTCTTGCACGCCAGTGTGTGCGTATGTTGTTTTTTTTTGTATAGTTGATTTTATATTTTGGCAACTATCGCACCGATTTCCGAATAGATTTTGTTTTTGGTTGAGCAAAACGAATCAATTGATTGAGCTATTGCACTTTGATTGCAGTCGATTGCGAGGTGCGTTCGTCTGTATAGTACGACCTGCCCATGAACTGTTCATTACTCGTTGGCGGCTTGGCGTTTATTACATAAATATAGTTTGTCCGCGTTTCGTTTTTGTTTAATAAATTCCCACACTTATGCACACACTCATGTTTATTCGATACTATCGCAGTTTCGCAGCATCGATGAGTTTTCCGCAACTATCGATGGCTGTGTAGTATGACCGTGCGGTGCTGTCTTCAAAATCGCTGAGACACAAACCGTGACACAAACCACTGTGAATACTTTGATATCTCCTCGTTCAAGGATACGATTAGGTGCTATGTATGCACGTCTGTGTGTGCTGCTACCCAACTTCTTTTAGTAGCGCGCATTATAAAGACATTATGATAGTTCTCCAACTTCCCTGCGACCCAAGCCATCACCAGAACCATGGGCCGACAATCGCACACTATTTGCGATCTTAGTCAGCCGCACCCACTACGGTCACACCATTCCACATCAGCCTCTCTCCCATCAACACACACACACTCGCCCGCCCCACACATACACGCACACACACCCACCCATACAGACGCAGTGGCACGAAACGAAAACAATTATTTTGCATCGCAGGCGATAAGTTAAAAGTGATTTAGACCGCACTGAAACCATGTCAGCGGCTGGTAGATCGGAGGACGATCCCGGCCAGAGTCCACTCGTAGACCAAGAGCCGGATCCGGGCCAATCAACGCCAGCGGTGGCCGAAATAGCCGCTTCCAGTGTGAGTGTTTCGTGTTTTTCGCCCTGCTTCTATCTTTTTTTTTTTTGCTGACGACGACGGAAGACACGTCAACTTCTGGAGCGCTGTTGTTTACTTTGTCTACTATGCCGCCTAATTAGCCATGTCTTCGCCACATAGATTCGATCGGGCCTGGCGGAGCTGGAGCTGCGATCTTCGCAGGTGCTGCAGCGCTTAGAGAACGTTAAGGTGTCGTCCACGCCGGAGAGCCCAAATCCCGTCGAGAACGAGGAGGAGGCTGGGGAGCGGGTGACCAGCGAGGACCTCCTGCCGGCGAAGCACCGCGTGCCCTCTGACATTCTTAAGTCGCTGGAACAATTGGTTTCTTACACGGACAGTGACGATGATCCGGAGTTCCCGCTGCCCGCCCTGGATGACGTCTCCCACTTGGCTCTCATATCGCACAGCATTGTGGCCTATTTGTCGCACCTGGACCGCCAGCAACTGCTCCGGGTGACGAACAGCATTTCCGGGGACGCCACCCGTTGGTTGGGCACGCTGTTTCACTTTGCCCACCCGGCGAGCAGCTTCCATGCGGACAATGCCGACGCGGTGCTGCGTACGGTGCGACTGGCCATCGTCGCCAGGTGTCCGGGGTACTTGGAGGGTGGCATACCCGCCCTGGCGCAGCCTACGTTTTACATTTCGGAGAATACGACGCCGATGAGGCTGCACTACGCATGCCGCCAGTTGGGCATACCGCTGGAGGCCATCAAGGTCATTCCGGAGCACAGTCAGTCCGGGACAATGGATGTGACGCTGCTGCAAAAGCAAATTCAGCAGGATGTGGGCAATAACAGGACGCCGCTGCTGGTGGTCGCCGACATTGGAGCCTCGCTGTGTGGCTATGTGGACAATTTGCTCCGACTGAGGGACGTATGCAAGGCGCACAACATGTGGCTGCATGCCAGTGGTCATGGACTGGCCGCCTTGGTTTGCGCCCAGAATCAGGGCCATGTGGAGGAGGTACTCCACTCGATGGCCCTCAATTTGGGCAGCTGGCTGGGTGTGCCCAGTCTCCCCATCGTCCTGCTGCACCGCCCGCTGCAGAACAGCGCTCTGAGTGCCTTCGAATCCGATCCCATACTGTCGCGTCGTCTTAATGCCCTGTCCTTGTGGACCAGTCTGCAGGCGCTGGGCCGGAAGGCGATTGCGGAGCGGCTGCATGTGGCCTTCCAGACGTGCAGTATTCTCTTCGAGATTGCCTCCAAGTGCGAGGGCATCCGGGTGTTGGTAAATTATTGCACACACGTTTATGGATAATGTTTTTAGTTTACCAAAGGACCTTGGCATTTTCAGAGCCATACTCCTGGAGCGCAGACCGGAGCCTCTTTGTCGGACGTCATTCAGAGGCCCTTCGATGTTCAGGCGCTTTTTGATGCCGCCGCCCCCGTGGTCGCCTATCAGTTCGACGGCAGCACCACCATTCCACTGGGCGGGAGTGGCTCCTCCGCCGCCGCCGCCTCTGCTGACCGGGAAACGGCCGAAGGCCTCAAGCCGCTGGAGAAGATTAACAATGCTTCCTACTTCGACCGGCTCAACTCCTGGCTGGGTCAAATCTTGCAACGCGACTGTCCCAATGTATGGAGCGTGAATTAATCACCTCACTGTATGAGCCTAATCACCATGTTCTTCCAGTTTGACTTTGAGGTAATTGAACACCCGACGCACGGCAGTTGCATCCGCTACTGTCCGCTGGAATTGGGGTTGGGTGAGCAGCCGCCCAGCTCCGAGAACCTGGAGAGCTTCGCTCAGAGCTTAGATGCACATGTGGACATCCTGCGCGCGACCATCAAGCACAAGGCACGGTTCATTCATCTGGTGGAGCGCAGCGAGGTGCTGCGCCTCGTTCCACTGCCCGAATGGGCGGGCATGGGCGGCGTTCGCTTCGTGCCCGAGGGCTGGGAGTCCCTGCTGACGGACCAGGCCAAAACAGAGCTAAACAAGCTCAACATCGACCTGGTGGAGGCCCTGAAGTCCACGGACAATGCCTTTTCACTAGGCGAGGGCACCGATGGCCTGATTTGTGTGCGATTCGGAATGGTCACCCACGAAACGGAGGTCGAAGAGTTGCTAGACTTGGTGGTCACGGTGGGCAAGAGCGTCCAGGAAAACTCGCGGGTATTGGACACCATGTCGGAGATTGTTAAAAAGGTTGGCTAGCACCTCGTGCTGGATTAATGTAACATGTGTTAATTTATTTGTGCACTCAGGGCATCGAGGCGGTTACCGCAGATCTGCAGCGCGAATCGGAGGAGAAGCTCTGGCAGGAGGGCATCCTGCGCCACGTGCCTGTGGTGGGACGCGTCTTCAACTGGTGGTCCCCACCGGCCAAGGAGTCGGGCATCAAGGGGCGGAGCCTCAATCTCACCCAAGGTGTTGTCGAAAGCACCGAGAACATTTACAAGTGGGTTCCAAAGGTCGTTTGATATAGTGTCCTGGTTTAATGTTCATCAATCTTACTCCAAAGGTACCACATGCAGATGACCGGAGCGACTGCTCATCAGTTGCCAGCGAATCGTTCGCCTCCCACACCCATGGTGCAGACGCCCGTGGGCGCGCCTGCCTCGCCGCCCGTCTTTCCCACGGTGGAGCCCGTACCCGGAAATGGAAACGGATCCGGAACGAGCGAGGGCACGCCAGTGCAGTCGGGCGAAGCTTCGGGATCCATGCCAGCAGCCTCGGTGGCGACTCCGTCTGCGGCGCCGACCCAAAACCATGTGGATCATGCCCGCACCGTCAGTCAGAGCAGTGCCGCCTCGTCCAGCGTTCCGGAGCTAGTGGCCGCCAGCAGTGCAATTAACAATAACTAACAATAACACAAGTACGAGTATACTTCAACATTAACTATTGCTGAACAGCAGAGGAAAACACTTAGATCAAGGCAGAGCCAGCAATATGGATTTCACAGTGGGAGAGGCCTTAAAAGCAGCAATATCAAACAAGGCTTGAACAGAACAGAAACAGAAACGCGTAGACAAAAACTGGACAGATTACCATATATGGACGGCTTCATTTCCACTTTCCCTACTTAAACGAAAAGAATTCCAAAGAGGATGATTGTTCGCCCGAAAAAATGGAAAGATGATGATGATATGATCCAATTGAATTGCTTTTATGTATTTATATGTATATGGCTATTTCTATGATCTTTTATATATCTCTATTATATATTATATTATTTTACCTTATACTTTACTCCCACCATTGTTGTTGATTACGATCAGAGGGAAAGGTGCGGAACTTTGTCCCCTTTTCGCTTTTATTTTTTTGTAATAACCTAACTTAACTCTTTGCCTTATTTATTATTATTCAGATGCAAGTACCTTTGAGAGACATAATATATATAGGCAATTCTTCAATGTTCAATTGTGCGAAGCAATAAATTGCGCTATTCTTATTCGTTAAGCTAAGTGACAGCAAACTAAAGAAATTAAAGAAAACGAGCAGAAAGATAATAATTAGATGACAAAAATATATTTATTATACAAATTGCTGCTATAAGAAAATATCTGCACAAAATATGATAAAAGGAAACTATACAAAATAAAATGTAAAATCATTTAGAAAGAGAAAGCATGTGTTTCTTTCCTTTCGCTCTAAATGGTAATGGTAATAATCTTTCCCTTTTAGTTGTATTTTCCTTAACTTTTTAAAGGTGTTTTTTTTTTTTAATGCTTATGGGTTCTTTTAGTAACGTTTTGAAGTGTGAAGTTTTTGGTTTCATACACCAAACTTAACTCGATAGTTTCCAAACTTTTAATCCGATTTTCTCAACAGTTTTTTATAAATCGAAAAATTTACAAATTTTGTAGAATTTACTTCGTATCTTAAATTGAATAAGAAAGATGATGGTTAAGCTTTTGATTTTATGGAAATAAGATGCTTTTTTACACACAACAACTCTCTTACATGTTTAAAAAAATAGTTTTGAATAATTTTTTAATTGCTTGCAGTTTTTTATGGTTATCATAAGTTGCTTTTGTGTGGTTACATACTTACACAAGTACTGATAGTTTTTATGACCATATTCACCTTCATCATTCGTCACACCATTGGCGGCACCCATTAAAAAACAACAGTTCTCCATCTAACTAATGCAATTAAATTTTATATTTTTATTTTATTTAATATTTTTGTTGGATGTTTTTTAGCGCTTTACTTTGCCGCTGCTTGCTTTTGAATGAAATTCCTCCCGACTTCGCGCCTTTCGTTACCCGACTCATTTCGATTTGCGCATAAAATATGTTTTCATTCCAGAAATTTGGTTTCTCCCGCTCATTGGAACAATTCCGAGAAGCTGACGGGGCAAAAGTGGTTTCTGGAACACACTTATTAGTTGTATTTCGTACTTCTTACAAGAGTTTTCAAACTGTTCGCACGATTCGTTAGAATCGCCTGTGTGGTTCATTTTGGTTTTACTCGTTTATAAATATGCCACTAAGCGCTTCGATTTATGCCTCTGGTCTTTACATTTCATTAACTATGCATACAATATATTTAAATATATATGTTGTACAACTCGATCTTCTCTCGTCTTATTGCCGCTGTCGCCGAGCTTTCGAAAAAAATGTGCGAATTTCGTTTTGAATCTCCTGTTGGCCTTTTCTCGGATTTTGTGTATTTCGAGATCGGCGCACCTATGTATTTTGCGTTATTCTTAAGGATTTTCTTTTGTAATAACTACAACGCGTACGATGACAACATTTAACACAGAAATATATTTACGAACTAATTGTGTTATATTTATATGTACGTGTACGTGGAGTTCCGATCTGGGCTCGGAACTCCCATGACTCCCAAACTTTGCCTCTCAAGGGGATTCTTCGGAGCTTTACCATCTACTAGTATAATTCGGTACTGCTCATGGAGATTGGGCGATCCTTAAAGGATTCCTAGAGGATTACGATTCGATTCGGTTTGGTTTCGTGACGAAGGACCCCTTGAGACGACTGTTGTTCGATTTGTTCGTATTTCGTTTGTTGTTTTTTATAACTGGTAATTGTATAATAAGCGAATAAAAAACTTGATTAGTTTGTTCCGATCTCTCTTTACAGCGTCTTTACATATTTACTTTAAAAATGCGATTGAGCCAACTTCGATCTGAGTCCCGATTGTTAATATCTTACAGTTGATCATATCAATGGGGGGATCGCTCTAGTTGGGGCTCGTTAGGTGTATGTATGTATGTATATTATGGCTAGATTGATCGATTGATTGATCGATCAATCGATCGATCGATCGATAGATTGATCGATTTGTGCGATCCCTTGATCGATCGATCGATTGGTAAATGTTGAGAACTTCGCTGTGTGGGCAGTGTTCGGATGCGACCTAGTTGGTTGGCCACCTGGCGTCCACTAAAGTTGGCCTCCGGGAATCGCTCTAAAATGCTTCGATTATTCTTGATGCGTGTTGCTGGTATATAGTTGTCGATAGGCTTAAGTATCTTGTCTATAACTATTTTATAATATCTATTCGTGTATATATCGCGTGTGTATATATATCTATATAACTTTGTAGTTCGCTTGTTTTCTTGTCATGTCGCTTTTAATTCGGTTTTTTTCGGTTCGTTTTTTCGGTTTGCGTTCTTTGGCGATTGGGGTGGAGGGGGGGCAGTACTTTGTGTTTGTTTCATATTGCTATCGGTTTCATGCCAAGTCAAATTGTTCATCTCTCGTCTCGTCTAGTTGGTTATTGATTACGCTAGTACTATGCATGCCTTTCGTTTAGCTACTAAATATACAGTTAGCCCACTAAGTATCTACATGTATCATCGTTAAGTTTAGGTTTAATAAATGCATTCCATGTTAAGCTTAGGTTAAATACACAATAAAATCGCGGGCTCGAATCCTCGACCGATTCAGCCCGCCAGTCCCGGACGATCCCATCGCATCCCACCGCATTCCATCCAGGCGTGGGCATCGTCCGCAGCACAACCCAGACCCAGGACAGAGTCGAGCACTAAACGGGGAATCCCCTGAATGGATGTGACCGGGGATGGGCAGTGGTTGGGTTCGGGGTCTTAACAGTAGCAGTACGAGTCCTTGGGTGCTTAAATAACTCGAAGGAGCACCCACTAACGTGGGTTTGGCATACTCGAGGTTATATCGGTTCGATTCGCTTGCAACGTAAGTGGGGATTGTTTCTTCCTAGCACTGCTAAGCGATTTGTGAACATTTATGTAGGATTAGGTATAAATGCAGTCAGTGAGGAACTTAGGCCATGAAAATAAGTACAAATAGGTATTCACATCCGCCATGTGTCCGGATTGAAACATAGGTCTAACGAAACTTGGAATGACTAGAGGTTATCACACATGTGAAATTTTAGGAAAGTTCGTTATAGATAGAACAAATGACTAAAAACGAAAAAGAGGGCTGCCACGAATATCTCCAGACTCAAAAATAGACTTTTCAATATATATAATGCAGTGTAATCATAAATATTTTGTCTGGATTCTTTTCTGATGGAAAATAAGCAATTCCTAGTTACGAGTAAAAGTATTGATTATACAAACCAAAAGGCTAGTAAGAACCTGCCACGCCCATTTGCCCATCCATCCAGTTGCCCGTTTTCTACTTAAAAATTGACTCCCGTGACAAGTGCCTAAAAATCTTTCTAACTTTTCTACTACAGTTCGATTCTAGAACTTATGAGCTACGATCCGAATTCGATTTGAATATTTGGTGGTTGCTTTTTTAGGTTCAAGTGTCGGTCTTTCGATTTCGGTATGCTTTTCAATTCATTTTCTCTTCATTTTTCTGTTTTTTGTTGTAGAGGATATACAATTCATATATTTTTGTAGATTAATGTTGTATAATACAGTAAGTTAGCCCCCGTAAAATTGTTTCTTCGGACAATTTAGCGCTTTAAAATTGGTAAAAATATGCTATTATCAAAAAGGAATAACCGTGTCCTAAATGGATATATATATGTATGCATATATGTATATATATATTTATATATATATATATATTTATATATATGTATATATATATTTATATACATGTATATGTATATTTATATAAGTAATAGATCGCTGATATATGTTACACGTGTCCGTCCATCTGTCCGTCTGTCCGTCTGTCCGCCTGCGGGTATCTAGTATCTGTGTTTCAATCCTTCGTGTCGCCTTGCTCGGAAAGTTCGGGTATAGTTCGGTGTATAATATGTACAAGAGTCGAAAAGCAGGATTCCGGTCTAGAATACGATTACGATACGATACTGTACGTTAAATGCAACAAATCAAGAAGGAACACTCGCCGCTCCAGCCATCCTTAGTCCCATTTCCCCGATTCCCTCGATATATGTATATCTATCCTACATCCGCCCCAATCCTAGGAAGACGCCCCAATCCCAAGTCTTGACCAATTCCCGTCTCATATATCCTGCCTGCCCGCCTTCACTGGGCGTTGTCGGGGTGTGTCAGCAGTAACCATCTTACAGCTCCGTCACCGCATAGTTGCTTTCGTCGGTTATCGCTGGCGGCGGCGGCGGCAGATCATCATCGTCGTCCACCGCTCCTCCGCCGCCACCGCCTCCGCCTCCGCCATTGTGTAGCACCTTGCCATTGGCCGCCGGTCCTGCTCCCATTCGGGCCTTTGTCGCCTCCGTTTGCGCTTCCAGCGGCGGCGGCGGCAGCGAGGTGTCCTCGTTGGCGTTTGCCCCGCCTCCTCCCACAACAGCTCCTCCATTCTGCAGACCCGACGGCACTCCTCCGTTGGACTCGTTGAGCGGCTGGGCGACGGGCGGGGGCGGCGAGGTGGGCGTGCCAATGCGCGGCGGCGGAATCGCCTTCATCTGGGGCGGCAACTTCATCGGTGGACGCTGCAGGGTCCTGGACGGAGGGAGAAAATTCAGTTCGAGATATCAGTGCAAGGCAGGTAAAGATGTTAAGGCTTTCGTTTAAAACAGCGTAGTAGATGGAAAAAAGGCACATTTTTTTGAAAACATGAGAGAAGGCTCTACTTCACTTTCTCGACTATCGTATACCCGTTACCCAGCTAGTGCGAGCGAGATGGCGGTGTGGAAACAGAAAGATATAATTTGCTGGGCAATAAAGTGGTCTGGATGAGAGGGGCGCGGCAACGTTGAGAAACTATATTCAAAATTAAAAAAAAATAGTCTAAAATGTCTAGCTTTAGAGATCTCGCAATTTATACGGACGGATTAACGGACAAACGGACGGACTTTCTTCTTTTCTTCTAAAAACGAAATTAATAGAATGAAAAAGGAAAGTTGGTATTGGTAATCTAAGATATCTTTGTAACATACTAGTTTTCTGAATTTAGACATTTAAAATAATAATAATAAACAATTAAAAAAATGTAAAAAATGTATCATAAAATAATAATAAGTACATTATTTATTATTATGTTGTGGAATATTGTCTGTACTTATTAATAGTTAATAGAATCAAACCATTATCATCATTTAAATCATTCTTAATGCACTTATGATCAGAATTTAGAGTTCACTTTTCGTGCACCATGGTATAAAAGCAACACCTACTTGGAGTAGTTTTGGTGGTGGGCCTGCTGACGCTGCTCGTAGATGGACTCCACCTTGGGCTGCTCCGCATCTTTGGGGATCTCCGGCAGTGGGCAGTTGAGAATCGATGGCTTGTACTTGGGATCAAACTTGCCGCCCTGCCGCAAAGTGGAGCACTTATAGATCTGCTTGTCCCGATCATAGATGGCGGTATCCATGGCCGTGCTGATGGGCACGACATCCGATTCGTTTGGCTGTTGCTGCTGATGGTGTTGCTGCTGCTGTTGCTGCTGGTGATGTTGCTGCTGATGGTGCTGCTGCTGCTGCTGGTGCTGCTGCAGCTGTTGCTGGTGCTGCTGCGGGGACTTGAGCTGATGAAGCTGTTGCTGCTGCTGCGAGGGGGGCGGGGGCTGCTGCTGTTGCTGATGCAAGCTGGGTGGATGCTGGTGCGCCGGTATCTGTGGGCCGCCCTGGCTGTTCTGGCGACGCATTGTGGCCAAATTGGATACATATATGGAGCCCTGGCTAACAGCAACTAGCGGCTGATAAATGGAGTGGGGATTGCCATTGGCCGCCAGTTGGGGCGCCAAATGCGCAGGAATCTGCTGGTAGATCTGGCTCTGGCCCGGCCCCAGATGATGCGGCGCGTGGTGGGCCGCAGTGGTATAGGTGCCGTATTGCTGCGCCTGCTGTTGGTGGTAGATCGCATGCTGGTGCTGCACTGCAGCGGCCACGGCGGCAGCCGAATGCGAATGCGGATGCTGGTGCGGATGGGGATGCGGATGCTGGTGGGGATGATGGCAGTAGATGGGCTGTGGTCCTCCCAGCTGTTGCTGTGCCTGCTGCTGTTGCTGCTGCGCCTGCTGCTGCTGTTGCTGTTGGGTGGCCTGCGTGGTCGGCGGCATGTTGGCGGCGGCGTTTGCTGCTGCTGCGACTGCTGCTGCTGCGGGGGGTGGCGACGGTTTTCAGTAAAAGTCATTCGCTTCCAATGTCTTGCATTGTTTGCTTAGGGTTGCATATTTACCATTATTGGGACCTACAAAAATGCACACACACAACGATTAGCAATAGGCGCGGGTTGGACGAAGGATGTGGATGTGGACGTTGGATGCGGATGCAGGGTGCAGGTGGTCGGCGATGGCGACGGTGGTGTGGTCATGGAGCGGGTCGATGGATGGGCGCGGGAATTTAGCATGGAATGAGATTATATAGAAGAATATACGTGATGAGAGCGAATTGAGCGGTTTGCCGTTGCCTTACAAATATTTGAAACGGTTGCGAATCGGTTCAGTATCGGTTATTTACTTTCAAAGTTCGACCAAATAGGATATGAACCGATTTAAACGCTTATTGTTTATTTATTCTCAACATTGCCTGAATTTTATAAATAAAATGTATGCCATTTTACATTTTACATATCTTACATTTTACATATTTTACTTATTTACGACACAAAATAATTTAATTTAAGACTTTACTAAATTGCGCAACATTTTTCTATTTGATTCCCAGCTCAATTTCGTCTTCGGGCTTAATACACACATGGATACTAAGATTGATATAAATATGTACATGTACACTGTGATAAAAAGCACCTCACTGAAAGCTATTACAAATTTAAGAATAACAAGTACTAATACTTTTAAAATTCATACATAATAAACCAATTGTTTCTAATGAATGAAGCTCAAATTCTTTGAGTAAAATCTTTAAAATCTTGGTTCTTTTGGTTTCAATTTAGTTTATTTGTGGCTCTTCAGCTGGGCGGTTTTTTCTTCAGTGTAAGTTAGATAGAGTAGTGGGCGTGTGTTTCGAGTTTCGGGAGTGGGTGGTGTGGTCTCCCCACTTACCGGTCATGTGGGTGGGGCTGTGGTTATGCGATGGCAGCCGGCCGAGCGTGTGTGTGCCCATGGCGCGCATGTTCTGCTGGATATGGGCGTGGGCCATCATCTCGTGCTGCTGGCGCTTGCTGGGATGCTGGAGCGTGTGGGAGCCGCTGATCACCGGCGGACTGAAGTGCCTGGAATGTCAGATATGGCGCAAGAGCAGAGAAAACGGGACGAGAAAGAACAGAGAAAGAGAGATCGAGAGAATGGAGGCGGGAATCGGGCGGGACGGGTCATGAAGGGATCTTCTAAAACGTACCCATTATGATTTCGCGGCAATGTCCTGGCGGCGTTCATCATCTGCTGGTGGTTCTGCGGTGCCGGATGCGAAATATACGACGGCTCGTCAACCTGGGCATAGTCATTACGTTTCCGTATATAAATCCACGTGTGCGAGTCCACCCAGACCATGATGGTTAGCAGAATGGCGGCAATGAAGCTGGCTATCAGCATCAGAACCAGTCCCAATAATCCTCCCTCGCAAAGTCCTCGAGCGGCGGCCAAAAAATTGTGATGCACTGCCTTGCAATCCACGAGCGCCGTCAGCTGGGTCAGCAATCTCTCACTGCTATTTAGATCCGCATTTACAGCACCAAGCTTGGGCTGCAGCCCCGAGGACTTGAAGAGCACCAGCGATATCTTCATAACCGTGGCCATGGCACTGCGAGCATTGTTTAGGGAATTCTGTGATTCCCTCAGGCGTTGGGTAAACGGATTCGTGTGGCCTGGTTCGCATTGGGTGTAGTGCAGCAGCACATTCGTGGGCAGGTCTCTTGGTGCCGTGGACACCAGGAAGTCCGCTGGTGAGATGCACAGATCGCCGACAGCCACCGAGGAGGAGAGATACAGACCGGACATGAGCCACGAACCGGTGACGGCTAGCAAGCCGCACACGCTGAACAGGATTAGGGCGCATCGCGAGTGCCGGGCCACGCCCACCAGCAGCACGGCACACAAGACAAGTAGCAGGGCCAAGGTGGCCACCGTGCCCGGCCACCGGATCAGTTCCCATTGGTCGCCACGCTATTGGGATATGGGATACAAGTTTAATCAATTTGGCAATACAATGTTTATGTAAAGTGCCTACCGTGAGGAAGTGCGTCATGGAAATGCCCATCAGGGGTCGTCGGATATCGCTGGCCGCATTGGTGGCTAGGGTAACATTTCCCTGGACAATATTGAGCGACACAAAGAGCTTGGAGAGGGCCGTTTGGTTCGACACCGGCTGATCAAAGATGTCCGCCAGTTCCACCAGCTGCGGCCGTATGCGATTCGTCAGTGTGTTCTCCAAGATGTGCGTCTGATTGCGGATGGTCGTGACCAGATTGTCCACCTTTCTGCCCGCCGTCAGCACCTCCAGCAGTCCGTTGTGCAGATCATCGTTTCCGTATAATCCCAATCCAATCGCCGCGCAGCACATCACCGTCACAATGGACAGGGCCACCTTCAGGCTAGTGATCGAGTGGGCTGGCCGGGGCTTCCGGTCACAGCAGCGGGTCATGAGATAGAAGAGCAGTCCCAGAAGCGAGACGATCAGCAGGGCAGCCGGAACCGAGCCCAGAATGCCCAGGCTCTATAAGAGGAATCAAGGAGAGTGAAACTACTTACAAAAACTACATAACTTTATACATCATATTAAAAACTCATTTTTTAACAATCGAAATCTTTGAAACATGTGAAAGTTAGTAATCGATTCACCATTAAAAAAGGATTTTTAAGAGAGAGTTTACTCACCTCCAGATAGATCTCATCGTTGGGCCGGAATGTGCTGTTGATTTTGTGGAACGTGATGTTGTAGTGGGGCAGGGCGTGGAGTAGCTTCGCTATCACCGGCACCTTGTACTGGTCCGTGAACTCGTGATAGTCGCCCATCCTGGCCTGCTTTCCTCGGCTCCTCCCCTTGTGGAATCGGAATGTGTTCCTGCTCTTCCTGTCCTTTGTTGCTCCTGGCTGTTTTCCTTTCCCTCGTTACAGCTGCGTTTTCCTGCTACGTGCTCACAGGCCTGAGTTTCCTAACCTTTTGACACCAAATCCAAATTGGAGAAAGGGTAAAGGAAAGGGGGAAAGGGACATTAAGTAACCAGAAGTGAGCGTTTCTTAATTAGTTTATATGTATATGCTCTGAGGCCTCGAAAGCACTTTCAAGACATTTACAATCACTGAAGTTTAGTTAATAGATTTCACGTGTGACAGATAACGAATTGACCGTAAGAAGCAGATTAGAATATTTCTCATGTATTTTTGATTTTATGTTAAAAGCGCTAATTGTTATAAAGGTAAGAGGAGGCTTTGATAGAAATACAATGATAATTTATAAAACAGAGCGTTTGTTAACAAAAACGTTGCATACAAAGCGGCATAACAACTCTACACGCACAAAATTTGAAATGTGCACACCGCAAAATCACGCGATTTGTGGGCGTGGCAATGTTTGCAATGCGTTTCGTCAATGATTTTTGTTAAAAATCCTAAGTTCAGACGGACATTACTGATTAATTGGTATATCTAGTGATCCGGACGAAGAAATTGTTTATGCACATACATACATACATATGTATATTCCTTAAAGAGTCGCAAAACGCAATATACTCTTTTCATCCTGCAAAGAAATATGTAGATATATCCCAAAAACAGCTGTGCACTCGGGATAACGCTATTAATTTTATAGACAAACTATTTAGATCATCTTATTGTTCATATTGTCCGTGTTATGTTGCAGGTGTTTGTTTTAGATAAATTGAGCACAATAAGATGCATGATAAATAACCGCGAACTCATGAACTACGTGATAATTTCTCGGATACACTGAGATATGCAAAAAGAAACTGTCTTGTCTTCCTCTTCCGCCTGCTCTACAAGGATCTGCGATTTCGATTTTAACCCCACTTTTTGGAATACTCGAACTAACGGCTCCTGCATGTACACACACGCACACCCATACATACACGAGTATGTGGGCGTGCATGCGTGGGCATGGCCTTAATTGCTCAATAAGTAGGTTGCCACACACTTTCGGGCACTTTTCAATTAAAAAACAAAGCCGCGGGCGAGCCGGTGGATGTATTTCAGCTGTGTACTTATTCCGTTAAATGAACTAAATGAACTGCGCGAACGCGGATGTTTTTGTTTTCCAATGCTTTTCCCCCAATTCATTTTACTTGATTTCGGATTGAGGACGAACGATGCTGCCCAGCGCAATAGCAATTTTGTTCACTTGTCTTCCTCTTCCTGCTTCGTCCAGTGCAGCAACAACACCAACACCCCCAGCAGCAGCAGCAGCAACGGAGAGGCATGGCAAAGAGGCGACAGCGAGTGTGCGAGTAACGGTCACGCGGCTGCGCGTGCGTTTGTATATCTATTGATTAAAAGTTCGCTCCGCTCCGGCCACTGCTTCCCCTTCTCCATATCCATATCCATCCCCATCCTCGTCTTATCCTTATTTCTTTTGGCAGTTCTCTCGTAATTGCTGCGCCCACTTTCCGCCGCCCCGCCCACATCGCTTCTGCTGTCGCCCCCACCCAGCCCCGCAAACGCGCACACACCAACTGCAAAGTGCGTTTGCGTTTGTACAACGGCAAATGCAACAATAACACACGCACGCATACATCCACACAATAACGGAATAAATGAAATTCGCCAACAATTTGGCGTTCGAGCAAGTGACGAACGACGCCAAATGAAAACACTCCCTTTTTCGGGGGTACACAATTTTCCACAACAAACAAAGCCTAGTGCCGAGTGTATCGGCAAAAAATTCGAAATTATTACTTTTTGCTGCACTATTTTCAGTTGGCATTAATTCAATTAATTTGTCGTATTTCTGGAATATCTATTAAATTTCATTCAGGTTTGTATTGTTTTTGAGGCTAGGTTTGATTTTATGTTTTTGCTATATCGGTGCAAAGGCAACAAAACACACGAGCGAGGACCTTCACATTCCGAAGACTGGGCAAAGTATGAAAATTTCGTGTCGTTCAATTTGGTCACACCCTCTGGATTATGCTCACGATACGATGTTGCTGTTTTTTTCGCAGGACGAAAAGGACCCTTCGAAAAACCCGAACCCCATCCAGTGTGACCGCCTTGAGCAAGCTAACATATACCGAGGCGTTCGGCTCTCACAGATCAGCAAAAAGGAATTTATTATATTTAAGACTTATGGCTCATATCAAATGTATAGTTAACCAAATTTAGTTTTCAAATTATATGTGTACTTCAATTTATTTAAATACTTAAAAACAAAAACCTTGGTTTCGATAACTTACTTCGTTAGTTTTCAATGTGTCATTTGTAAATCCATAGGACTATTTGAAACTAACTGCTTTGTTTTCAAAAAGGATCAAAAACTCCAAAACTTAAGTCGCTTTTAGATAGGTTCCGGGTATTCACAATAATTTGTAAATTAACCACACCGTTTTTAGACATTAACGGTCACACTTGACTTAAGCCCGTATAATACAGTGGTGGACGTACCGACAAAGCTCCCATTCTATATGATAAATCAGCTAAAATCGAACTGCACCGGACCTACGAAGAGTGACGCGAGTGTGCCTTCTGTGATTTCCAACACTTCAGTGTTGCCTAACGCTCGTCATAAGCGCAGTGTGGCCAGTTCCGGCAACTGCATACAAAGGTGCGACCAGAAGTAAAGCCGTTTGCCTGGGTGAGCGGCGAACGGTCACCAGTTAGTCTTCTTTTTTTTAGTGCAAAAAAAAACAAAGTAAAGAAGAAGAAACGAAAAACAGGGCCAGCAGCTTGAGCCCAAATATATAACAAATATAACATTTTATGTGGTCAAAATGAGCGTGCTGCCGTTCGTGCGCGGTGTGGACTTTACGAAAAATGATTTCAGCGTGAGTACAACCAGCAAAAACGGCCGCAGCCCTGTTGTTTTTTCGGAGTTGTTCAGGTTCTAAAAAAAAAGAAGCCAAGAAACAGGTCACCGAGAAGCACCTGGGCATTAGTCATAAGTGCGGAGCAGAGATAATCCCGAAATATGATTGATTCCATTGCAGGCAACATTCCCCAGCTCCATGCGGCAGATGTCGCGGGTGCAGTGGCTCACACTGGATCGCACGCAGCTGGCGGAGATTCCCGAGGAGCTCGGCCACCTACAGAAGCTGGAGCACCTGTCGCTGAACCACAACCGCCTGGAGAAGATCTTTGGCGAGCTGACAGAGCTGTCTTGCCTGCGCTCCCTCGACCTGCGGCACAATCAGCTAAAGAACAGCGGCATACCGCCGGAGCTCTTTCACCTGGAGGAGCTGACCACGCTGGACCTGTCGCACAACAAGCTGAAGGAGGTGCCCGAGGGTTTGGAGCGGGCCAAGAACCTGATAGTGCTCAACCTGAGCAACAATCAGATCGAGAGCATACCCACGCCGCTGTTCATCCATCTCACGGATCTGCTGTTCCTGGATCTGTCGCACAATCGACTGGAGACACTGCCGCCGCAGACGCGACGTCTGATTAATCTGAAAACCCTGGACCTATCGCACAATCCGCTGGAGCTGTTCCAACTGCGGCAATTGCCCTCGCTGCAGAGCTTGGAGGTCCTCAAGATGAGCGGCACGCAGCGCACACTCCTCAATTTTCCCACCAGCATAGACAGTTTGGCCAATCTCTGCGAACTGGACCTGTCGCACAATTCGCTGCCCAAGCTGCCAGACTGCGTCTACAATGTGGTCACCTTGGTGCGACTGAATCTGAGCGACAACGAGCTAACCGAACTGACTACCGGCGTGGAGCTTTGGCAGCGTCTGGAGTCGCTGAATCTGTCGCGGAATCAACTGGTTGCGCTGCCGGCTGCCCTCTGCAAACTACCAAAGCTGCGGCGATTGCTGGTGAACGACAATAAGCTGAACTTCGAGGGCATCCCCTCGGGTATCGGCAAACTCGGAGCTCTGGAGGTGTTTACGGCAGCCAACAACCTGCTGGAAATGGTGCCAGAGGGACTTTGCCGATGCGGTGCTTTGAAGCAGCTCAACTTGAGCTGCAATCGGCTTATAACCCTTCCCGATGCCATCCACCTGCTCGAGGGCCTGGACCAGTTGGACCTGCGCAACAATCCGGAGCTAGTGATGCCGCCCAAGCCAAGTGAAGCGAGTAAAGCCACCAGTCTTGAGTTCTACAACATAGATTTTAGTCTGCAGACTCAGCTCCGGTTAGCTGGGGCTGCTGTGCCACCTTCAATGCCATCGTCAGCAACGCCCAAGGATTCGACGGCGAGGAAGATCCGTTTGCGACGCGGTCCTCGCAGTGAAGGCGATCAGGATGCTGCCAAGGTGCTCAAGGGCATGAAGGACGTGGCAAAGGATAAGGATAACGAGGCGGGTGCTCTGCCCGAGGACGGAAAGCCAGAGTCGCTGAAACCTAAAAGATGGGACGAGTCGCTGGAAAAGCCGCAACTGGACTACTCCAAGTTCTTTGAGAAGGACGATGGCCAGCTGCCGGGCTTGACCATTTGGGAAATCGAGAACTTCCTGCCCAACAAAATTGAGGAGGTGGTGCATGGCAAATTCTATGAGGGCGACTGCTACATAGTCCTCAAGACCAAGTTCGATGACCTCGGCCTGCTCGATTGGGAAATATTCTTTTGGATAGGCAACGAGGCCACGCTGGACAAACGAGCTTGTGCTGCCATTCATGCAGTGAACCTAAGAAACTTTCTGGGCGCCCGATGTCGAACGGTTCGCGAGGAGCAGGGCGATGAATCCGAGCAGTTTCTGTCCCTCTTCGAGACGGAAGTCATCTACATTGAGGGCGGACGCACAGCTACTGGTTTCTATACCATAGAAGAGATGATACACATCACCAGATTGTATTTAGTGCACGCCTATGGCGCTACCATTCATCTGGAGCCAGTGGCTCCTGCCGTTACCTCTCTGGATCCCCGCCACGCCTTTGTCTTGGATTTGGGCACCCATATTTACATTTGGATGGGCGAGAGATCGAAGAACACGCTGAACTCCAAGGCCAGGTTAATGGCGGAAAAGATCAGCAAAACGGAGCGCAAGAACAAGTGTGAAATCCAGTTGGAGCGGCAGGGCGAGGAGAGTGCCGAGTTCTGGCAGGGACTGGACATGACTCCGGAGGAGGCAGACGCCGCAGAGCCACCAAAGGAGCACGTTCCAGAGGACTATCAGCCGGTGCAGCCTCGCCTCTACCAGGTGCAACTGGGCATGGGTTATCTGGAGTTGCCGCAAGTGGAGTTACCTGAGCAAAAACTTTGCCATACCTTGCTAAACAGCAAGCACGTCTACATACTCGACTGTTACACCGATCTGTTCGTTTGGTTTGGCAAGAAGTCGACGCGTTTGGTCCGAGCGGCCGCTGTTAAGTTGAGTCGGGAGCTCTTCAACATGATGGATCGTCCGGAATACGCGCTGGTGATGCGTGTACCCGAGGGCAATGAAATGCAGATCTTCCGGACCAAGTTCGCTGGCTGGGATGAGGTAATGGCCGTGGACTTCACGAGAACGGCGAAGTCGGTGGCCAAGACAGGGGCTAATCTCACACAGTGGGCACGGCAGCAGGAGACGCGCACGGATCTTGCCGCGCTATTTATGCCCCGCCAGTCGGCCATGCCCTTGGCCGAGGCGGAACAGTTGGAGGAGGAGTGGAACTACGATCTGGAGATGATGGAGGCCTTTGTATTGGAGAACAAGAAGTTCGTCCGGCTGCCCGAGGAGGAGTTGGGTCGCTTTTACACCGGCGAATGCTATGTGTTCCTCTGCCGCTACTGCATTCCCATCGAGGAGCCCGAGAATGGCCCCGAAGATGGTGCTAACCCAGCCGCAGACGTCAGTAAATCCAGCGCCAACAATCAGCCAGAGGACGAGATCCAGTGCGTCGTTTACTTTTGGCAGGGACGCAATGCCGGCAATATGGGATGGCTCACGTTTACTTTTACGCTGCAGAAGAAGTTCAAGGCGATGTTCGGCGAGGAGCTGGAGGTGGTGCGGATCTTCCAGCAGCAGGAGAACCTTAAGTTCATGTCCCACTTCAAGCGGAAGTTCATCATCCACACCGGCAAGCGGAAGGACAAGGCGCACATCGCGAAGGGCAAGTCGCCAGTGGAGTTCTTTCACCTGCGATCGAACGGCGGTGCGCTCACCACGCGCCTTATCCAAATTAATCCGGATGCAGTGCATCTCAACTCGGCCTTCTGGTGAGTACATTACCAATAATTTATTACTGCGGGTATTATGGTTCTATTTTAAGATGTATGACATGTGCGATCTTATTGGATCAACATTCTTGTCTTATCGTTGGTTGAAACTGAAATTCCTGGAAGCCTACGTGATATGCCGCAGTATTATATCCAAAGATAGCGACCATAGTCCACTTTGACAAGTAGTACTCGCTCCCATATTTATATTCCATACGCTTTGTTCCAGCTACATACTCCATGTGCCATTTGAAACGGAGGATGATTCGCAGTCGGGGATTGTGTATGTGTGGATAGGCAGCAAGGCCTGCAACGAAGAGGCCAAACTGGTGCAGGATATTGCCGAGCAGATGTTCAACTCGCCGTGGGTGAGCTTGCAGGTGGGTTCCATGTGTTAATGTGGTTGAACCATGTAGTGGGCTGTTTTGCGGAGTATACATACTATGTGGGTGCACGCTTTTGTTAATCTTTTGTCCAACCATCCTTTGCAGATCCTCAACGAGGGCGACGAGCCGGAGAACTTCTTCTGGGTGGCGTTGGGCGGCCGCAAGCCTTACGACACGGACGCCGAGTACATGAACTACACGCGGCTGTTCCGGTGCTCCAACGAGCGCGGCTACTACACGGTGGCCGAGAAGTGTGCCGACTTTTGCCAGGACGATCTGGCCGACGACGACATCATGATCCTGGACAACGGCGAGCACGTCTTCCTGTGGATGGGGCCGCGTTGCAGCGAGGTGGAGGTGAAGCTGGCCTACAAGTCCGCCCAGGTCTACATCCAGCACATGCGGATCAAGCAGCCGGAGCGGCCGAGGAAGCTCTTCCTCACGATGAAGAACAAGGAGTCGCGCCGGTTCACCAAGTGCTTCCACGGCTGGAGCGCCTTCAAGGTGTATTTATAATTCTAGCCAACTGAAGGAGCATCGTCGAGTAGTTCTTTTAAATTTCCCTAATTCATGCACCGCCGCTAAGTGGCCATTTAGGTCTCCGCAAAGAAAGCGCCTAAAAAGCGCTAGTTTTTGTCTTGCGAATCAAATGGCGTCTTCGAGTCCTGCCAGAGCTAGTGAATCGCCCTCGGGAGGTGCATTTATTAACCAGAAGTCGAAGAGCACGCCTGCAATGTGAGTTTAGTTTTATGGAATGGATAGAGGCACCTTAGAGGTGTTACCCCAATCTTGGCCCGTTAGAGGAGCCCCTTCGTAAAGCATTAAGTAAAGACTTCCGTTAGCCGGATGCGGATGGTGATCGCTGGGAAGATGCTGGGCAGCTGCCGTGACAGAGTAGCTGCCCCAGAAGACATGACAAAGCAAAAGTATATCGAGGGAATAAGATAGAAAGGGCCAAGCAAGCCCTTCAGGTCGCGAGTGAAGATCATGTTTGTACTTTTATAAAATGTATTTAATTGTTTTGTATAATTAATTTAAATTTTTTTATTAGCTCACTTGCTCCCGCCCCTAACTAATTAATTAGCTAACAACTCCAAGAACGCCAAGTATTCGCCCACTCCCTGCGAGAAAACCCCATGAGTATATTTAATGCAAATATACATATATCACATATGCCTACAAATACGCTGAGCTGAGAGGATTACTCCCTGTGCTAGTCCTTTTAAAATGTTAACCTACTTAAAGCTAGCCTGTAATAAAGTCGAGGAAACACTAAAACTAATTGTACAAATGCCACGTATTTATTTTATTTTTATTAATCCCCTAAATAAACATTAGAAAAATTGCAATTCCTATTCGTGTCGCGGATTGAAGGAGGTATTGGAATGGATTTAATCAAATGTTTAAGAACTATTTTGAAAGTTATTTGCTAATTGCTAAAGGCCGTAGCCTTTGTGGAAGCAGAGATGAACAATTGGCAGATTGCCGATTTTTAATATAGGCTCTACTCTTGCCCATATGTGTAGTTCTATTCTAAACCGAAAACCATATTTTTCAAAATAATAGCACATATCAGCACATTTTAGTTAGTTCGCTGCTATTATTTTGGCCCCAGCTGTAGCTGCGGTTAGCGAGTGCACCCACCGCAGTTAGCACGTGCCAGCACCGCATTTGGCGAACTCGCCACCAAGTGTATCGATACGTCGATGGCAGGCGCTATCGATTTTGATGGATGTTCTCAAAGCGTGCTCGGGGTGGTCACACTGGTGGTTTATTTTATGCCGAAAACTTATTGTAATTTAATTCAAATTAAGTGAAAACAGCATGCCTGATGCCGAGCAACTACCGGAGGGCTGGGAGAAGCGCACTAGCCGCTCCACAGGTAAGCATTGAGTGCAGAACCGCTCGTGCCGTGCCGGCGGCTTTCCGGCGGAATGCAGAACCGGCACGCTAAACTGAACCTGCACATGATTGCTCGGCTTTTTGCAGGAATGAGCTACTATCTCAATATGTACACGAAGGAGTCGCAGTGGGATCAGCCCACAGAGCCGGCGAAGAAGGCGGGCGGAGCGTCCGCCGGCGGCGCAGATGCCCCGGACGAGGTGCAGTGCCTGCATCTCCTGGTGAAGCACAAGGGCAGCCGGCGTCCCAGCTCGTGGCGCGAGGCGAACATCACGCGCACCAAGGAGGAGGCCCAGCTGCTCCTCGAGGTCTATCGCAACAAAATCGTCAACCAGGAGGCCACCTTCGAGGAGCTGGCCCGCTCCTACTCCGACTGCAGCTCCGCCAAGAGGGGCGGCGACCTGGGAAAGTTTGGCAGAGGTATATCCCCCCACTGTACATTTATCACAAGCTCTAAGCGGGCTCAGGATCGAGTGCTCCTCGGTGTGTGTCCGTTTGGGAGCAAGGCGCTTCCCACTTGACGAGATTCTCTTTCGAGGTGCAATCCAGGAACAGGTTGCTACTTCCCATAAAGAAACAGCATTTTAAAAGCATCAATGCTTTCTGCCGAACTATTTCAATATTCAAGGATTCCTGTCCCTTCACAAATGCTTGAGTAAAAATCCAGTTTAATGGTGATATAGAGACCACTATATATATAGTTATAGACAAAGTGTTTGTCTATAACTTGGCAATTGGCTCTGGCATTTCTTCTTTAATATTTCCCTACCTTACACTTTTTATATCTCTATGTGCAATCGTAGAGTTTAGGCCACCCAACCAAACCGACTGCTTCTAATTACATTTCTCCTCACAGGTCAGATGCAGGCGGCATTCGAGGAGGCTGCCTTCAAACTGAACGTCAACCAGCTGTCGGGCATCGTCGACAGCGACTCCGGCCTGCACATCATCCTGCGCAAGGCCTAGATTAATCGAGCACCGACCCACAGCACAACTCACGTCCCTTCACATGAATAAAACGGAATGCACAGCCATTTCAATATAGAATTATTTATTGTATTTTATAATGTTAGGTCTTGTCTATCTAGAAGCGTTTCTCATTTGCCAATGTCCAGTTTGGCGGCCAGTAGCTTGGCTCCGGGCGTCTTGCGGTCCGCGAGTATCTGGCTAAGGCTCCTCTCCGCCGCGACGGCTTTCTTGCAGTCCTCCAGCAGTGCGGGACACTCCTCCACCAGCTTGAGCAGGACAAAACAGGCCCGGTTGACGCCCAGCCAGGCTTTCAGCTATAAAGGGGGAATCGCAATTAGAAATGGGAATCTGAGTGAAGCTGTTTACTTTGCGAACGCATGCCTAGCAACTACTTGTTTATTAGACTAAACTAATGTCGAAAAGTCATTAAATAAAAGGAAAAACTCATAAACGGACGATGCGTTTCTCATGTCTTGAAAAAAGGAAGATACCGAGTGGCATGATTTTTGGGTACTTACCACACCGGAGGACAAGTTTTGGAGTAGCTGCTGGCTGAACGGGTTGCCCTCTCGCTTGCCATCGTTCTTGAGTATCTTCTTCAATACAATGTGCATGCCGGCCTCCTCGATTCCGGAGACCAACGGAGCCGACGGCTCCTCCTCCTTTGCCGTTGGCTTTTTAGGCTCCTTTTTAGCTTTCTTCACCTTGGGTTCGGCACCATCTTCAGCCGCCTCCTTCTGCTCCTCGTCTTCTTCATCGTCGCCTTCCTCATCTTCATCTTCATCTTCCTCGCCGCTGCTGCTGTCGAAATTAACCAGTTTTCTGCGCTGTTTGGTAGCCTGGGCTATAATGGTCTCCACGTCATTGTGTGGCTTCTTCTTATCCTGCGGCTGCGGACCGGCGGCGCCTGCTGAAATGCGCCACTCCGGTTGGGCGACGACTTGGGCAAGGGCCGAAGCAGCCTTCTCATAGGACTCGCCTTGAACTAAAAGGCAGAGATGCAGACGTACATTTATATCGTGAATATATTCTTCCGAATATATTTTTGCTATGGCTTGCAGAAGTGTGCACTTACTGTGATTAAGAATGTCGCCGGTGACCAGGCCGATGTGGCTGTTGGACAGCCAAAAGGCGGCATCCTCGGCAATGGACAGTGCGATCGGCGCCTCTATTTGCTCAAGGATCTCCTTGCGACGCAGCTCCTTCTCCTTTTTTCCAAAGGCTAGACCCTCCTCCACCGTGCGAATGAACTCTGGATGGAAGCATGTCGTATCGCCCGGAGCCACCAGCCATTGAATCACTCGTCGGCCGTACGGACTGCTCATTAGTGCCTTTAGATCTCCGTGTAGATGATCGTAAATCGCCTTCTTGGTCGCCTTAGTGTCGTCCAGTGCGTTTAGCAGCGAGATGAGGAACACGTGACCGTGCTCGTGGATGGCGATCTTGAGCAGATGCTCCTTGATGTTCTTAATGATGGCCTAAAGAAGTGGTTAGAATACATATAAGACTCTGTTTCATCAACACACGGTATATGTGATTCACTTACTCTGCGGTTCTTGGGCGTCGACTTGTAGAAGCATATAACACCCGCCTCGCTGCCCTCCTTGGTGGACAGCATGTGAGGCACTAGAGCCGCAAACGCAGTGACCGTCTCCTCCAGCTTCTCCTCATCTTCGTCGCAGGCACGCAGGTACTCCAGCATCACGGCGTGCACCAGCGCACTGTCCACCAGCTGCTTGTTGGCCACATGATCCAGGTTTGCTTTAACCGACCCCAAAATGGAGGCCTTCATGTTCGTGGCCTCCTTATAGGTGTCGCTCAGAGTCTTCACATTCGAATCCTTGGCCTTCCGGTACAGGTCGCCGTAGAACTCCTGGCGCATAAAGATGCGTTGATTAGGTGTGGCGCTCTGATACATCGTGTCCAGCAGCCCACTGCCGATGCTGTGTCCGGCCAAACGCACTATATGTCCGTACAGGCTGTCCACCAGCTTGGCTTTGGTGGCCGGCGCACCGTACTTGAGCATCCGTTGCACGCAGAACTGGGCGTACTTCGACTGGCACATGTCCACGGTGAAGGGGAGCAGCTTCTCGGAGATCTCGGCCCGCAGAGCTGGCGATGCGTACTTTAGCATGCTCTGGATCACGCGGGCGGTGTCGTGGGCCTTCACCACCTTCGAAATGGTGTCGCCCACGTTGAGCACCTTGTATATCTGCTCCACCAGCTTGTCCTTGTTCTCCGTTCGGCGGCTGCAAGACAAGGACCAAATTATGTTGGTATATATCAAAGTTATAGGATTTGCGCACTCATTAGTTGTGATTTTACGAATAAAAACGCGACAGAGGATAAAGTTGGTTTGTTTATGACCAAACAGCATGCGCGAAATAGGCGTCTATGGAATCTACGCTTTTGGTTCTAACTCAACATTTATACAGACATACAAGTTGCTTAATATTAATGGATTCTTCTTTTTATCCCAGAACTAGCTTGTATTGTTTTAAGAACATGAATAAAATGTTTGGTGTTTTTGAATTCGAACTTAAAGTACCAAAATTGAATGGTCGATTTTGCCTCGCACAACTGCTTCGTTTTGGGACCCACATGCCCATGTTTATCGAGATCTTGTCCTTTAAGGAACCAAAAGGAATGTGTCAAATTAACTTATAATCATTAAAACTATATATAACTATATAACTATATGAAATTTAAACAACTTTGTACTTTCTGAATGTACATAATTGCATGAAAGAGCCCGATTTTGTTAAGTTATCATAATTTGTAAAGTTAATTTGAGCGCTCAGGATGATGACTTCCGATTGTTTGGGCTGTTCCTCGTGTTTTTGGGTATGCTCACCATCGCAGCTTTTCGTGGATTTGGTTGGCCTCCTTGCTGATCTCGTAGGTGTCCTTGGCACTCTTGCGCTTCAGCTTGAGGTCCTTCTTCTCCTTCTTGAACTTGTTCCAGTCCTGTTTCTCGCCCTCTGCCGGCGCCTGTGGCTGTGTTTGTGGTTTTCCACGGAACTTGTTGCCCTCGGCGAACTTGTTGCCACCAAGCCTCTTGTCGCCGGTTGCTCCGGATTTGTCAAACTTCTTGAAGCCACTGGGCCCAGACTTGTCGAACTTCTTGGCACCACCAGCGCCTGGCTTTACGAACTTCTTGCCTGCTCCACCGCCGAATTTGTCGAACTTCTTGGCGCCTCCTGCTCCACCGGGCTTGAACTTCTGTCCATTGGCGGGCTTGCCCGGCGATTTATTGGCCTTGAGGGGCGAGGCCGTGTTGGCCACGTTAGCAGGTCCTTTCGGCTCCAAGCTAACCATCTTTGCTTCGTTTTCTTCGACACTTAAACTTAATAACAGCAAATGTTGTGCCAAAGAACACGAACTACACGTGCTGCTGATGCAGCGTGACCAGATGGTTGCAGTATACCCAAGCCGTTTAATTAATACCGAATCTGGTATTTTCGTTCCACATACAGTAAGCACCAATGAAGTGCTTCTATTTCTTGTCAATGCGTTATTACTTAAGTCAATGCGTTCTGTTTAATTTGACTTTCCATTTGAAAACGGATAAATATAATAATCCACGTCTAAATATTAAATTTAACTCTCCCAAGATCTTCAATGTTGATTACTGGTTATGGAGGGTTCAATAATTGTATGCATGTATTTGCGTAGCTTTATCTATATATGTTTGTATTCATTACCAAAAACGTATTAAAATTGTTCTAAATATTGAAGGTATCGTTTTTTTCATTAACGGCACTTGCTAACACTGGCTTTGCGGGGTAGCAGCCAAGCTTATCGCGCCGTCGCTGGCAACCCTGTCCGGCAGGGTTCACGCACTCGGGCAACCTTGTCGTTGGAGGTGTTCGCAAACGTCGACAACCCTAGCGGCAACAGTTAAAAAATGGTGTGAAACGGCGACGGAGAACGCGGCGTGCAACTGTTGGAAGCCACTGCTTGGTCCTCGTTTTGGTCCCGGGTTTTGGTCCTCCTATTGATCTCCATCTCCGCCCGGCCACCAGCTCGCCAGCGCACCTACACACCATAGTTTCCACAGACAGTCCCAGTTCCACATCCACTCCCCCGCCAGCCAGCCAACAACAACAAAAACAACAACAGCAAGAGGAACAGCTCACAAGTCGAAAGGAATCTGGGAACTCCTGCGACTCCCCCGCGCAATGGGCACCATCTCATCCGTGCTGCAGTGGTCGTGCACCAAGTGCAACACGATCAATCCCACGGAGTCGCTCAAGTGCTTCAATTGCGGCACTGTCCGCAAGGTGTTCCCCCAACAGCAGCAGCACCAGCATCGCAGCAGCAGCATCACCGCCTCCTGGACAGCTGATGATGCACTGGAGCAGGCGGAGAAGGAGCAGGAGAGGGACAAGGAGAAGGGCAGGGCGGCGGTTGCCAGGTAAGCGAAGCGGTCGCCACAAAAACAAACAGCCTGTGTGCCTCCTCTGCGAGGATGTGCCTGTGTGTGTCTGTGTCTGTATGTGCGTGCGTGTGTGTGTGGGCGCCAGTGGTGGCATCCAATTGGAGGACAAAAGCGCTAGCTAAAAGCATGTCGCATATGGTAATGTGTATAGAAATCGGTGGCGTTTTCAAATCCAGCTTTTTTCGCACACACATTGTATGTACACTGTGCAGTACACAAATATGTACATACTTTCTGCGGTAAAATTCTTCAATCAAAAACCTCAACTTTCAAAGAATAACAATAACAAAAGCTTAGCAATTTAAACTCCTATGCTATGCTCCTATAATATCCAAAAAGCAGACCGAGTAAATCTTAGTAAATTTTATAGTTGTGAGCTCACAAACCCTTTTGTGCCTAATGAAACTTAAAGAATTAGTAATTGGGATTGAAATTAAAATAATAAAATCGGTTAGGAAACTCCCGATTAAATATCCATAGGAATAAATCAGTAGGAATATAGGAATAAGTCGAAAGATTTTAATATTACGAACTAGAGTTTCGAAAGACGACTAGGGAAATGCACATGGAAATGAGTGAAGTCAAGTAGTTCAAAAGTCTGGCTTTAAAAGCCAAGCCGTCGGCACTGATGTGTGTGTGTGTGTGTGTGTGCGTGCGAGTGTTGTATGTGAGAGCATGTATACACAGCAGCGGCAGAAGCAACAACAAAACAGCCGAGTAGCGAGAATTGGGGAAAATCGATTTGGATAAAGAAGCATTGTTTACAAGTTTATCGATTCGCGAACTCGCTCGGCGATCTGAAGAGCAAAAGAGCTGAAGAACTTCCGAGTCGAGCGGACGAGCAGAGAGTAGGAAAATGGCCAGTAATTGAGATAACCTTTGCGGTCAGGAAGTGGGGAAAGCCCAAGAGCCCAAGAACACTGAATCCCATCCAAACCCGACGAAAAACGAAAAACCCCATTTACCTATTTTGCAGGAGCGAGTACAAGCATGTGTACAAGTCCCTGCTGCGCGGATGCTTGAAAAGACCACAGCGGAACAGCCAGAATCTGCCCGCCAACTGCGTGGATTGCGAGGACACGCGCAAATACATCAAGAGCTCTATTGAGCTGTACCGCCACTTCTCGAATCCGGCCCTGAATCGGCGGTGGGTGTGCCACGCCTGCGGCACGGACAACAGCTCGGTCACCTGGCACTGCCTCATCTGCGACACGGTCAGCTATCTGGCGCCCATTTACAAGGACGCCATCGCCGCCGACCGAGGCCAGGATCTGGCTGGCAGCCTGGGCAATCGCGGCGAGCTGCTTGCGGCGGACCACTCACATCCACATCATCATCACCACTACCTCCACCAGGAACTGGAGGAGCAGCATCATCACCAGCATCAGTTACATTCCCAGCACTTGCACAAGCGGCACCTCAAAGGTAGATCTGCATCCGGATCGGCATCCGGACCGGGCTCGGGTTCTGGACTGCGCCGCACCCAGAGCCTGAGCACCGCCATCGACAAGAGCGCTTCCGGGCGCAGCTGCCACATTTGCTATGCGAACAACCAGAGCAAGGACATCTTCAATCTGCCGCAGATCAAGCCGGCGCCGCAGCTGACAGGTGCGTTCATCAGCTAGCTTAACCCAGATAAAGAGACTCCATTAAGAACGAACTAATGAAAGGTTAAAGGTTACTAGAGGAAATAACTTTAAGGTCGTTTCCAAGTTTTTACTAGGAGAAACTTTAAGTGGACTATTAAATTGTTTGAAGTATATTCTCTTTTTTGTAAAGTTCTTAATCTTAATCAGATCATGATGATAATGTTTACTTTTAAAATAGGCTTACCACTAAGTCGAGTGTTAGTTACCCATAACTGGAATGCACGCACTTGTTATCAGATAATCCAATCATTTGACATTATAATCCCTATGTGTTTCTCGCAGGGATTCCCCCCGTGGCCGCCTGCAGCAACTCCCGGTTTGCCATCGCCAACGACACGTTTTGCAGGCGCAAACAGAACAACAATAACAAGAACCAGAATCACAAGGTGGTTCGCGAGAGCGGGGCCAAGCGGAAGTACAACTTTACCATCACCACGCTCTCACGGTCGGCGGCAAAGGATGCCGGCCATGGCCAAATGAAGCCACTGCGTCAGGCCGTTAATCTAAATCTGAATCTACAGCAGGAGCCGCAGCAGAAGTCGCCGGCTAATCCGCAGCAGCCGCAGCGGAAGACCCAGCGGGAGCCAGCAGCAGTGAGTATGAATCCCACGCAGTTCACCATTCCGCGGAACGGCGTCTTCATAGCCGTCAACGAGTGGTCGGAGCCACTGGCCAGCAGCTCCTCCGTCTCCTCTAGCTCCAACCATCATCATCACCATCACAGCAACAGCAATAGCAATAGCAGCGGCAACAGCAACATCATCAACAACAACAGCAGCAGCTCCAGCGGCAGCAACAAGTTGTATGAGAACGAGTGCGTGGCCCTGGCCCAGCAGCAACTAAGGGCAGCAGCTGCGCAGGCGGCACAGGCAGCCGCGACGGCGGTGGCCATTGCGAGTTCGCCTTCAGCTAAGACTATGGCCGAACCAGCTCCACCGGCTACCATGCCCATCTATGCGCAGGTGAACAAGCAGCACAAGCTCAAGAAGAAGCAACAGATTGCCAGCGAGTCGCAGCCAAACAACAACGGCAGTGGCGAGATCGCGGATGCGGTTAGTGAATCCCTTACCGCCGGACTGGGCACCAGCACCGATGGCAGCGGCGAGGCCAGCGAGTCCGAGTCGCAGGTGGAGGAGCACTCCATCTACGCCAAGGTGTGGAAGGGACCGCGCAAGGCGACCGAGTCGAAAATGTAATTGGCAGCGAGCGTGGAACGGAGATTAGTCCACACCCATCCAACTTCCTATCCCCCCCAGCAGCTTATCAGTTGGTTAGGTTTTTCTTTTTGCTGATAATTTGCGTGGCGCTTACTCACCGCGGCATTCTGTTTGTGTTTCGCTTTTCGGCCACCAGCTTATTTTTTCTGCCCGCTATAAGTTCTGTTGTATTATTTAAGCAAATTGTTTATGGGTATGATTTGAATTAATGATTGGCTTGCCGCGAGATTGTCATAACTTGGATGAGGTAATTACCACCAATGCGCTGCAGTAAGTGCTCTCATTCATTCTCAATCGTGCTCCTCTCGGCTATGACAATCTGTGGTTCAAGTGTTTAATTTAATTATCTTTTGATTTCGCCTATCTCCCGTCTGGAATCAATTTTGAACTTGGCTGCATTACAATTGATGGTCTTGCTTTCGATTTGCAGTATGCATGATCCAGGGAGCAGCAGCCGCCTATCAGGAGCCGCATCCGCCGCAGCAGGGACCGCGTCCGCGGGAACGGTGGGAGCTGGAGCTATAGCTGCAGCCGTAGGAGCAGCTGCTCCCTCGCGGCACGACAATAAGACACAGCTTGGCAACGGCAGCCGCAGTAAGATGTGGATATGCATCAAATGTTCCTATGCCTACAACCGACTCTGGCTGCAGACCTGCGAGATGTGCGAGGCCAAAGCCGAGCAGCAGCAACAGCAGCTGCAGCAGCAGCAGCAGCACCACCACCACTTACAGCAGCAACAGGCAGGTGTGTCATCCGTTTTCAGGAAAATAGGTAATGCTTGCTACATCAAACACCTAATGCATTCCAGAAGCACCCCGCGACGAGCCCTGGACCTGCAAGAAGTGCACCCTGGTTAACTACTCGACAGCGATGGCCTGCGTGGTGTGCGGCGGCTCCAAGCTGAAAAGCATCTCTTCCATCGAGGACATGACGTTGCGAAAGGGCGAGTTCTGGACCTGCAGCCACTGTACGCTCAAGAACTCGCTGCACTCGCCCGTCTGCAGTGCCTGCAAGTCCCACCGCCAGCCGCAGCTCTCGATGGCCATGGAGGCGGTGCGTGAGCGACCAGATGGCCAATCGTACGAGGAGCAGGATGCTGCAGCCGTCGGGGGCGGAGGAGGCAGTGCCCACCAGTCGGGCGCCAACGAGGTCAAGGCACCTACAGCCTTGAACCTCCCGCTGGCCTCGGTGGCGTTGCCCATGCCCATGCTGCAGCTTCCAACGTCGTCAGCGGCTGGTCTGCGCGGCTCACGCAGTCCCTCGCCCAGGATGCAGCCACTGCCATCGCTCCAGCAGCAGAGGAACTCCAGCTCCTCAGGCGCTATACCTAAACGTCACAGCACCGGCGGCTCCATTGTGCCCCGGAACATCTCCATCGCTGGTCTGGCCAGTTACAACTTGCAGCAGGGCCAGGGAGTCGGCTCCGCATCGGTAGTGTCTGCCTCTGGAGCTGGAGCTGTCGGAGCCAGTACCAGCTCAAAGAAGTGGCAGTGTCCCGCGTGCACGTACGATAACTGTGCCGCTTCCGTCGTTTGTGACATCTGCTCGAGTCCGCGAGGTCTGGCGAGCTCAGTTTTGGGTGAGGCGTTGGGCAGGAAGTCCGTTCGAGTTGCCCTCACACCGGCGGATATTCGGCAGGAGAGCAAGCTGATGGAGAACCTTCGCCAGCTGGAGGAGACCGAAGCGTTGACCAAGTGGCAAAACATCATACAGTACTGTCGCGACAACAACGAGCTTTTCGTGGACGATTCGTTTCCGCCGGCGCCGAAGAGTCTCTACTACAACCCGGCGAGCGGAGCAGCTGAGGGAAATCCTGTGGTCCAGTGGCGACGGCCGCACGAGATTAACTGCGACGGCGGAGCGTATCCACCGTGGGCTGTGTTCCGCACCCCGCTGCCCTCGGACATCTGCCAGGGCGTCTTGGGCAACTGCTGGCTACTCAGTGCGCTGGCGGTGCTGGCGGAGCGCGAAGATCTGGTCAAGGAGGTGCTGGTCACGAAGGAGATATGTGGCCAGGGCGCATACCAGGTGCGCCTCTGCAAAGACGGCAAGTGGACGACGGTGCTGGTGGATGATCTGCTACCATGCGACAAGCGTGGCCATCTGGTTTACTCGCAGGCCAAGCGCAAGCAGCTATGGGTGCCGCTGATCGAGAAGGCTGTGGCCAAGATCCACGGCTGCTACGAGGCGCTGGTCTCGGGCCGGGCGATCGAGGGACTGGCCACGCTGACAGGAGCGCCTTGCGAGAGCATTCCGCTGCAGGCCAGTAGCTTGCCCATGCCCAGCGAGGACGAACTGGACAAGGATCTGATATGGGCCCAGCTGCTGAGCTCTCGCTGCGTACGATTCCTCATGGGCGCCAGCTGTGGCGGTGGCAACATGAAGGTGGGTTCTGCGTTATTAAGAAGTCTTCTCTTTCTTATGCTTATCAATTATCAACATTTACCAAAGGTGGACGAGGAGGAGTACCAGCAGAAGGGGCTGCGCCCGCGACACGCCTACTCGGTGCTGGACGTGAAGGACATCCAGGGACATCGCCTGCTCAAGCTACGCAATCCGTGGGGTCACTATTCGTGGCGTGGCGATTGGTCGGATGACTCCTCGCTGTGGACGGACGACCTTCGGGATGCTCTGATGCCGCACGGCGCCAGCGAGGGCGTCTTCTGGATCTCGTTCGAGGATGTGCTTAACTACTTCGACTGCATTGATATCTGCAAGGTGCGCTCCGGCTGGAACGAGGTGCGTCTGCAGGGGACATTGCAGCCCCTGTGCTCCATCTCCTGTGTGCTGCTCACCGTGCTGGAGCCGACGGAGGCGGAGTTTACCCTATTCCAGGAGGGGCAGCGCAACTCGGAGAAGTCGCAGCGATCGCAGCTGGACCTGTGCGTTGTGATATTCCGCACCAGGTCTCCGGCGGCGCCGGAAATAGGTCGATTAGTGGAGCACAGCAAGCGTCAGGTGGGTGCTTCCTATAGCCACGCCATGTCAAACATTTCTAACAATTGCGTTCCATTTAGGTGCGAGGCTTTGTGGGATGCCACAAGATGCTGGAGCGGGACATTTACCTGCTCGTGTGTCTGGCCTTCAACCATTGGCACACGGGCATCGAGGATCCCCACCAGTATCCTCAATGCATCCTAGCGATACACAGCTCCAAGTGTCTGCTGGTGGAGCAGATAAGTCCCTCGCCGCACCTCCTGGCCGACGCTATCATTAGCCTGACCCTTACCAAGGGACAGCGGCACGAGGGGCGCGAGGGTATGACCGCCTACTATCTGACCAAGGCAAGTGCTCCGGTTGCCAGGGATCTCGGGATTCGGTGGCTTTACTAACTCGACCGCATTTCCTTTGCAGGGCTGGGCGGGTCTGGTTGTGATGGTGGAAAATAGACATGAGAACAAGTGGATCCATGTGAAATGTGATTGCCAGGAGAGCTACAATGTGGTGTCGACACGCGGCGAACTCAAGACAGTGGACTCCGTGCCCCCGCTGCAGAGGTGGGCTCCCAATCGACGACCTAAATTATTCCCCCAACTAATTGCTTATGTGTGCTTAACGCTTTCAGACAAGTGATCATCGTTCTCACCCAACTAGAGGGCAGTGGCGGCTTCAGCATCGCCCACCGGCTGACCCATCGGCTGGCGAACTCCCGCGGCCTGCACGACTGGGGGCCACCCGGCGCCACCCACTGCCCGCCCATCGAGAATGTCCATGGACTGCACGCTCCGCGGCTAATCACCTAGGATGGGATGGGGATGGCAGTGACGCAATTTCGATGCTACCCCGCGATATGTCGCTGTTCGAATCCTGATTTGCATGCGTCTCCTCTCAATTCTACCCGTCTTCTAGTCGATGTTCTGTTAACGAATCACATCACAGCGAAAAACCAAAAGTTAAAACCAATCAGCAAGCGAAACAATTCATATATATGTGTATAGAGCCGTGCAGATATGATATATGTATGTGTTTATGTACTAAGGCGTATCTGAAAGTGGGAGCAGATCGGTGGTGGGAATGGGGATACGGCAGATCGCAGAAGCCCCTGTCCGGAGTCCTAAGGCTAAGGCTCGGCACGATTCGCTTGAGATCCGATGATTTGTGTTTTGATTGGAGCGCCTATGATTGTGGATTATATAGATATGTATTGTGAATTTAAGTGCATCCAATATTAATATGTGTATTGTTTTAAAAATAAAGACTACAAGTTATAAAAGCCACCAATGCGTAAGCAATTTCGAATGTGTAAGCGAATTGGAAAACGATTCACTTTTCAAAAAATATACCTTACGATATAGATGGCGCCAGGAGATATTCGACATGGTACATACATTCGACATCTACATAAGTTTTTATCTACTGTCAAAAACGCTACGAACTAGACCGTAAATATAGTCCGTGCTTAAATTTTCCGTTAATAAAATGAAATCAAGACTATATAATCGACTAAAACGATACAAATTGAATAACTGCGAAAATATGGCTACGCGTTCAACCAGATTTTCAAAAGAAATACCATCTTGATCTTGATCAGACGGCCGGCATTTTTTTTGCCGGCGAACTGGTCCCACTGGCAGCAGGTTTCGCCAGTTGCGCTGCGGTCACACTAGTTGCCCTGCTATTTTGTTCGTCATTACGTTGATTTCTTCGTTCGTTTCGTGTTTTTTTTTAAAATGGCCGATACAAAGGGCGTGAGTAGCCGCAGTTAACTTGTCCAAGTGCCAATGGCCAACGGCCAGTCCCAACGAACCCGATCCGCCGCAAACTGGGCGTGGTGTGCCATTCCACTCCTGGTTGCAAGTGCATCAAATGCCGAATGCGGCGCTTCTGTTGATTTGTTTGCCGCTCATTCCTCCGCGCCCGTTCATCGGACGCTCCTCCTGCACCGCCCTTCGTCCACTCGGCGGGAGCGGGCATTGTTGAGCGGGAGTGGAGAAGGAAGTGGAAGTGGAAGTCAAGTGATTCACAACATGCCGGTGGCGTCGGCGTTGTTCCTTTGTTCCCGGGACCTCTGTCGCCCTCGCGAAGCACCTTAGGGCGCCCGTGACCCACATGGCAGCGCATTCTAGTCCGCAGAAATGAGTGCCGTGCCCATGGTTTGGGCGCCCAAGAGAAAACTGATCCGCGCGTGATGGGCATGCAAATCAAGCCAAGCCATCGCTTTCTAAGACCCAAACCCTAACTACCAGACACTAGCCCATCCCGACTGAGTACTTACGGGTTAATAAGACATATGGCAAACTTTCAATCACTTGCCCATTTTGGGTCATATCCTTGAACCCTTTTCTCAAGGTGCATCCTTTAACGTTAGGTTCTTAACTCAGAGAACTTTCACTTCACGAGATGCAAGTTTTCACTATCCCCCAAAATGCTTTTCCGAGAAACATAGTTCCAAATAATTGGTAGATAAATTGAGCGACTGCAGATATACAATACTATGATTTATCGTCAGTCTGCATTGCATGGTTTTATAGCTTAATCAGCATAGGCTGACCCACTTAGCACACAATGTTATTAATTATTCGCATATACATATGAACGCAATGCACGCCACATTTAGTTTATGTGCAATTCGTTAAGATTATAATATCCATATACAAATTTACTTTAAAGACGACTGCAAAAAAGTCTACGTTTGTTGATATTAAGCTGAGTAATTCTTGGTTTTGCAATAGTACACTCCACATATTTGTTTGTTTACCTGTTCTGAAACTAAAGGCATTACCTATAGCTGGTAGATTCTCAGAAAGTTTTTAATATTAATTATTCTTTTTAAACCTGAAGTTGGTTCCCCTTACTAATGTGATTCACTTATTCTCGTGCAGTTTTCCAGCATCGAGACGCCCGGCTATGTGGGCTTCGCCAACCTGCCCAACCAGGTGCATCGAAAGTCCGTGAAGAAGGGATTCGAGTTCACCCTAATGGTGGTGGGCGAGTCCGGACTGGGCAAGTCCACGCTGGTCAACAGTCTCTTTCTCACGGATCTCTATCCCGAGCGCATCATTCCGGACGCCATAGGTGGGCACGGTCTTTCTTCATCACTCGCTTTGATTACTCATCCAGGAAACCAATCCCCTCTTGCAGAGAAACAAAAGCAGACCGTAAAGTTGGAGGCATCGACGGTGGAGATCGAGGAGCGCGGCGTCAAGCTGAGACTGACGGTGGTGGACACACCCGGATTCGGAGATGCCATCGACAACTCCAACAGCTTTGGCGCCATACTCGAGTACATCGATGAGCAATACGAGCGCTTCCTGCGCGACGAGAGTGGCCTGAACAGACGCAACATTGTGGACAATCGCATTCACTGCTGTTTCTACTTTATATCGCCGTTCGGTCATGGGTGCGTTCCTCTTTCGTTTAACTTTTGAACATTTCGTATTTAAAATAAGGAGTTTAAAGCTCAGTAGTGTTCCAAACTGTATAATAGAAAGTAAACGAAGTATCACATCAATTTTTGTACCCAGCCTAAAACCCCTGGACGTAGAGTTCATGAAGAAGCTGCACTCCAAAGTTAACATTGTGCCCGTGATCGCAAAGGCCGATTGCCTCACAAAGAAGGAGATCCTGCGCCTGAAGTGCCGCATTATGCAGGAGATCGAGAGCCACGGCATCAAGATCTACCCACTGCCAGACTGTGATTCCGATGAGGACGAGGACTACAAGGAGCAGGTGAAGCAACTGAAGGAAGCTGTGCCTTTCGCCGTCTGCGGCGCCAACACACTGCTCGAAGTCAAGGGCAAGAAGGTGCGCGGTCGTCTGTATCCATGGGGCGTGGTCGAGGTAGAGAATCCCGACCACTGCGACTTCATCAAGCTGCGCACGATGCTCATGTAAGTGCAGCAAATATTGCAATATCTGATTGATTGCTTACTAACTAACCACCTATCCTGCTGCACCACAGCACCCACATGCAGGACCTGCAGGAGGTGACGCAGGAGGTGCACTACGAGAACTATCGCTCCGACCGCCTCGCCAAGGGCATCAAGGGCAAGGAGAACGGCGTGAAGGCCGAGCGGGACAACAGCTCGCAGGTGGTGTCGAACAGCGTGCTCGGCGAGAAGGACCGCATCCTGCAAGAGAAGGAGGCCGAGCTGCGGCGCATGCAGGAGATGCTCGCCCAGATGCAGGCGCGCATGCAGGCCCAGCAGTGAGCAGGCGGGTATATCTTTTATATACGCGCTTGGCGGAGGCGGCAATCTATAGTTATACACACAAGTCGTATATATACACTTATACAAAACATATATTTTGTACGCAGATTTTGGTTGCGATCGCGCTTTAATTCTACTCTCAATTGTGAAACGACGGGCGCTAAGTATTCTGTATTAATTTCGCATTCTCCATATATATATTCGTAGTATCTAGGTATACACACCACATACATTTATACACACATCCAGCTTACATCTGCCGCGTATGCAAACGCCTGCAATGCAATTGCTCCATCAGAAGCAAAACAGAGAACATAAGGAACACCAACCATCAGCGAACTCATATCACTTCTATCAAGCGAAACACACACGAAAACCACTGTATTCCTACTATGTATTTAGACGCGATTAACAATGGATTATTATTGTACTTTGCATCTAGGCTAAGCGAATCCAATCCGATTTATATTGTATGTTGATTCATTTTTGTCTGTTTACCTTACCCTTATCTGTGTAGTCTCAAAGCGAGCAATTTATTTAGGTTATACTATATGTGCGTGACAGCCTGCCCTTCCGACCCTTCTTGACCTCCATGGTCCGCAGTCCTCCAGGGCCGCCCGATTCCTAAGCACGATCTGATTGAATAAACAGTGATACCTTCCTAGGCGGTTCCGGGCTCCCATGGCCAGTTGCGGAAGCTCGGTTTAGCAGGCTACTCGCTTAAAAGTGCACTCCTTTAACGGATGAAACAAAAACCAAAATGTGAAATCTCTTTTATTATGTATATGAAGACTTTTTTAACCCAATATAATCCTCTATGAATACATAAATATGCTTTTTATACAATTTGTAAGCCAGACCGTCTTATGCATTTTCTTCTAGTCCATAAAGTTGTATTTGTGTTCTTGATGGGAATCACTAGCCCAGTCCATCCAGTTACAATAGTTAAGCATTCATATCCTTCAGATACATTTGCAGTTGTGTTCGCCTGATGCCAATATTTTGTTGCCAAATAGGGAAGAGGATTCATTTAATCCTCTAAATCTTTTAGACACTTTTCACAATTGCTTGTCATGCTATGTTTAACCGAAACCAAAATGCGCATTCAACATATATTAACAACAATATTATTTTCTCAGAACCTAAACTCTTACAATCACATTGGCATTTTTGTTAGTAGAGCAAGAGGACTACTTGTACAAAGAGCTTAAGGATCCTTACAACTTCAAGTATCCCTAGTTTGACCCATACTCAAGTATTGTCCGTGTGTATGGTCTCCTCAACATGTCTAGCATCAAGATCTTGTGGAATCGGTACAGGAAAATCCCTACCATCCCATGTCGATAGATTAGAACTGCATCCAAATGGGGGGTACGTCGTCAGACTCCAACAAGTGACTCGAAAAGAGGGAGGCAAAAATCGCCATTGCTTAAAACTAGCCAAATTTCCAAATTCAAATTGTTGTATTCGTGGTGCCCCAAGAGCCTGAGAGTTGAGCATTCCTGTTTCAGAATGGGTGCTACATTTTTTTGTCTTTCTGCCCAGACATTCCTACCAAGCTATTGGCTGGTGGACTCATTGCAATTCAGACTGAAGCCGGGAAAGCTACCTTCGCTACCTACGGTTGGTCAGATAGGTCCACAGCAGTCCATATAGGCGGCCAAGATACTTCTGGTCTTTGGGGTGTACTTCCATATTGATCCTCCACTTCGACCAGTTTATTAAGACTGGAATTCAAAGCCAAATAACTAATAGTATTGAGTCCCCCAAATTTATGATATATAGCTCAAAATTTCGGGCTTTCTTACTTATTTATTTATGAATATGGGACTATAGGCAATCTGAGAACTAGGAGCATTACGATGTAAGACCTTTCGCCTAAGAATATGTTTAATGTGCATCCGAAAACAAATAAGTAAAGGATTATTGAGTTGTAAATATTTGTTCATGTGTAAACATCTGGTTTCGTAGATTACCAACAGATGGCGCTGTTTGCCGCAAGATGGGCAGTATTTTCCTGCTGTCTTACACATGATTGTCGGCTACTCGGTTTTTTTTCATCATACGGTCACACGGCGCACATGGTGTGCGGTAACAATTTTTTTTGCCGGCAAAGAAATGTAAATTAAGCAATGATTCGGACGATTTCAATCCGTTGGCTGCTGCAGCGCCTGGGGGACAACCGGCACTCCCCCTGGCTGGTGGCCAGGTCAAGGAGCTTCTTTGTCCGCACTCTGAGCACCACCAATCAGGTCAAGGGCGAAACGGAGGAGCTCTCGCAGGCGGAGCTGTTGCGCGAGTTTGCCCACATGCCGGTGCAGCGCATTCGGAACTTCAGCATCATTGCGCATGTCGATCACGGCAAGAGCACACTGGCTGACCGGCTGCTGGAGCTCACCGGAGCCATTGCGCGGAATGGCGGGCAGCACCAGGTGCTGGATAACCTGCAGGTGGAGCGGGAGCGTGGGATCACGGTCAAGGCCCAGACCGCATCGATCTTCCACCGTCACAAGGGCCAGCTCTATCTGCTGAACCTCATTGACACTCCTGGTCACGTGGATTTTTCCAATGAAGTGTGTATCATGTCAAAAGTCAGCTAATTCTTCTGCTAATCATTTGCCCATTACCCAGGTTTCCCGATCTCTGGCTGCCTGCGACGGCGTGGTGCTCCTGGTGGACGCATGCCATGGCGTCCAGGCTCAAACCGTGGCCAACTATCACCTAGCCAAGCAGCGCCAGCTGGCAGTGGTTCCCGTGCTCAACAAGATAGACATCAAGCACGCAAACCCTGATCAGGTTTGCCAGGATCTAAAGTTGCTGTTTGGCATAGATCCGGATGAAGTGCTGCGCGTGTCCGCCAAGCTGGGGACCGGCGTATCTAAAGTCTTAGAAAGGGTTATAGAAACCGTGCCGCCGCCACAAGTTTCACGGGACAGCGACTTTCGGGCCCTAATCTTCGACAGCTGGTTCGACAAGTACCGCGGAGCCCTTAATCTAATTTATGTGCTGAATGGCAAGCTAGAGCAGAATCAGGACATTCAGTCGCTGGCCACAAAGAAGGTGTATCCCGTCAAGAGCATCTCTGTGTTGAGACCAGCCGAGTGTCCCGTTCCGGATGTATCCGCTGGTCAAGTGGGCTTGATTGCTTGCAATATGCGCAACAGCAAGGAGTCCATTGTGGGCGATACCATTCACCTGAAGAACCAAGCAGTCGCCGCCGCAGGAAGCTATCGACCGCAACAGCCGCTTGTTTTTGCTGGAGTTTTTCCCGCCGATCAGTCAAAACATGTCGCCCTGCGCAGCGCCATCGACAAAATGGTACTCAATGACTCAGCGGTCACGGTAAAAGTGGATTCCAGCCCGGCTTTGGGACAAGGCTGGCGTTTGGGCTTCCTGGGACTTCTGCACATGGAGGTCTTCTGTCAGCGCCTGGAGCAGGAGCATGGCGCTGAGCCCATAATCACCGCGCCATCCGTCACATATCGTTTGGTCTTGAGTAACCCAAAGATGATCAAGCAACAGGGTCGCGATACCATGGACATTTCCAATGCAGCCCTCTTCCCGGAACCGCATTCCATCAAGGAGTACTATGAGCCCTTGGTTTTGGGCACAATCATCACGCCCACGGAGTATGTTGGCCAGGTGATCAGCCTGTGTGTGGAGCGTCGGGGATTGCAGCAAAGTTCAGTGAACATCGACGAGACCCGTGTGCTAATGAAGTACGTCTTGCCGTTAAGCGAGATCATTCTGGACTTCCACGACCGCCTCAAGTCGTTGAGTTCTGGCTACGCTAGTTTCAGCTACGAGGACTACGGCTATCATCCATCTAACTTGGTTCGTTTGGACATCCATCTGAACGGCAAGCCCGTGGAGGAGCTGTGCCGCATTGTTCATGCCTCCAAGGCCACGGGCGTGGCTCGGCAGATGGTTCTCAAGCTGCGGGATCTTATTCCCAAGCAGATGGTACAGATCGCCATCCAGGCGTGCGTGGGCAGCAAGGTGCTCGCGCGCGAGACCATCAAGGCCTATCGCAAGGATGTGACAGCCAAGCTCTATGGTGGGGATGTCACCCGACGGATGAAGCTGCTCAAGCAGCAGGCCGAGGGCAAGAAGAAGATGCGCATGTTCGCCAACATCCGCGTGCCCCACGAGACCTTCATCAATGTGCTCAAGCGGTAGGATCAATCCCGACCAGAACATCACTTCTCAAAGCTATTTGTGGCCAATTTAGGTGAGTGATTGTTGCCATTTCAAAAACGGACACCTAATATTTTTTTTGGGTCTCTCCAACCGATACTTTATTAAACAACAAACAATATTGCGATGTTCGTTTCCCTAATTTAAATGCAAATATTTGCCAAAGCCCTAAATATTTAGTATCGTTTAAAAAATACTTTAGGGTGCGGCTGTCGCTTATCATTATGTACCCTTCACCCGCCCCCATTTTCCTCTCCAGTTTCCGCGGTTTGTGCGATACGTCTTATCATTGTTTGGCTCTTGGCCGCAAATAGAATAATTATTCCGTCTTATGATAACGTACTCGCGGAATTGGGCGCGGTTGTGGAACGCCCCTTTTTCAAAGTTCATTAACATTAGCACTAAACTAAAACTAGCACAAAGCAAACTAAGAGGTAGCACAGTGCGAATGGGGCGAGCATTTTTAATTTGTTATCGCAGCCAATCGATATTAATTCTTAATTATTTTTATAAATAAATGGTCTCGTAGATTCGTTTAAAAGTATGTTGCAGGTAAAAGATCTTGATCAAAATCCGCCTGTCCGTATGAACGTCCTGATCTCTGAAACTATAGGAGACTTGGGATTGAACATGCGCATGTTTAGTTTAGTTTCAAATGTGGAGGAAATTTGATTCAAGTTAATTAGAGGGCATTGAACAGAGTAAAGAAATCTCTAAAGAACTTCCTTGTATGTATGTACATGTGTATGTACGTCCGTTCTCCGTTCTCCGTTCTCTTCTTTTTCTTAGTAACCAGTCTACTTTAACTATTAATAACTTTTCACAAAATCGTGTTCGAAAGCATCATAAAAATTTTTGTAGTTTCGTTAAAATTAATAAAAACTATATTTATAGATTTCTGCATCATTATTATTAGTAATACACACTACGCACTGAGAAAAAAAAATGTATATATTTTCATAGGGGAAAGGGTATTTGGGGTTTCCAATAGGGCTTTCCTTCTTTTATTTTGGCCTTGACCATATTGTTGTTTATGGGCCGCCCGCAGAAGGAAAACCACAGGGAAGAAGAGGCGGAGACAGTCGGACACAAAAATCGAATTTCCCTGACCCTGAAAACTGCCACCAAGCAACATGCAACCATACTCACAGACGACAGTGACAAGGAAAGAGAGAGAGGAGAGCTAGATATAGTGCATAACGGTATAGCCAGCCACCCCAAAATCATACGTAAATACAGGTCACCCCCAAAATGGTGAACCAGTCAAAATATATTTCAATTTTAAGGTCTTCAATTTTAAACTCAGTACTTCTGCTTCAATGATACTCATTATTATATAAAAGATATTAAATTTAATTAATTTTAACATTTCTGAAAATTAAATAATGTAACATTTTTGGAACACAGTTTATTGTTCGCAACAGCTCAAAAGTTACAACCTATAAGCAAACACTTAGTAGGTCAGCCGTTGGTTCACTGTACCGAGTGCGGATGGTAGTTGGCGGACTGAGTGTGTGAGATAGATAGCCAGTTTCAGTTTGTTGGGTCGCTTGTGTCGCTCTCACAGCCAAAAAATGAGAGAAGAGTGAACTGAAGTGAACCTCCAAACCTGAACCGTTGGGCGGAGGGTGTTGAATTGCAGGGGGTGGCGGTGGGTGGCTTGTTGTTTTGCCGTTCATTTCGCTCTGCATGTGTGTGTGACCTTGAAAAACAATAACATTGTTGTTGCCTCTGGCTTGGGCAAAAATGCAAATTGCAAACAAACCGAATCGGCAACCGTTCGAGCAAAACTGTTAAATGCGGTTATGCAATAAAAAAAAACAGCTTCGTGTATTTCCATATGTATGTACATATACATAATCTATATAGAATACGCACACACTCACTAATAGTGCAATTTGTGGATCAACTAGTTGCAAAAAAAATACGTGAAGATTAATAGAATAATTCACGCAGACTAAGAACAGGAACTTTTGTTATTTGCTATTTCTAATTTCTAACCATTTCTAGTGCATCTTTATTTGACTTATATTTTTTAAAAATATTTTTATAGTTTTGTACTTCCAATTCAGGGTATTGCAATTTCATTTATTTAGTACAATTAATTACTTTAATGTCTTATACATGCCGAATTTTTTTTAGAAAGTTTTTAAAAATTTTTCCAAAATCTCTACAATGTCTAGTCTCATGTGATTCTTCAAATCCCCTTTCAAAAAATGAACTGCTCTCTGTGCGATTTTCTCCGTAACAACAAGAACAAAGCCAAAACAGCTGAGCGAGTGCAGCAGGTGCAACAGAGAGGGCTGCAGTATTCCGTCCCACTCGTCAAACGGTTACTTTGTTATTGTTTTTGGAGAGAGGCCACTAAGTGTGTATGTGTGAATACGGATGAGTTGCGGATATGGGGAGCTCACATACACTCACACGTACAGAGGGGCGCCTGCAGAAAGAAAAAGTAAAATAAAATACATTTCGCCTCAGTGTTGTTGTTGCTGCTGAGCGCAATTAAACGTCAGCAGCGACGACACGCACAGTGGGGCCAATTGGTGGCTCGATTCGATTTCGCTGTCAATTTTATATCAGTAAAAAATAAACTCGACTATTCAAAGTCACAGTAACTTTCGCACTTTATTTTAATGAGTTTATAATTATTTATTTAAACACTCAGTGCATTCCTATTTTAAAAAAGTTAGAACTCCAAACAAATTTGCACAGTTTGAAAAAAATTTAGCGATCGGGGCCACAGTGCGAGTTGACGTCTCCACATCGTCGTCTTTGCTGCCGACGTCGCTGCCTCTGGCCGCCGCACAAAAACACAAAAACAGAAAATACAGTCAGTTTTCATTCTCATTTGACATCATCAACATTGAAATTTAATTTAACGAGAGCAGTCTTCGGTTCGAGGCAATAATATTATTCAAGTAAAGCGCGATTTAAACAAACTTTTATTTACGACTAGGCAATAAAAAGCACTTTTCATTTAGCAATATTGTTTTATGCGAAAATACCGTAAAAAATAAGCGACGCGCACAAAATAACAAACGTCATCAGCTGTTCTTTGTTGGTGTGTGTGTGTGATTGTGTGAGCTTTATATACGGGCGAACTCAATGTGCTTGTGTGCGTGCTGCTTTGTATATTTGTTTTTATTTTACTATTTTTTTTTTATTGAGTTGAAATAATTGCATTTCAGAGGCTGTTGAATACATAACCTAAAAAACTAGAACTAAACGTTTGAAGGTTATGAACAGACCCGTTCCTCCCCCACTATCCACCGCCGACCGCTCCCTTTAAAACTTGGCCTTGACCGTGTGCATCTGTGTGTGTGAGAGTGAACGAGATGGATAGAGATGGCCAACGGTAACCAACAGCTGACAACTGCACTTTACTTTGCCAGGTGGCAACGTTGCTACCGCGATCCTCTTCCCTCTCTTTCCATCCAAAAATGTCCACATACAAAACAAAGGCAGTGCGTTGCTCGCACAAACAAAAAAGTAGAATAACGAAGAAAAACAAGAACAAAACAGCAACAACAATTATTTTAGTCAAGTTCAAAGCGAACTTTGCGAAAAAGAGAAAAGCCAACGCACTTCTCGAGCGCTCTCCCGCTCGCACACACGCACACACATACAAGCGAATGCTCAGCTGTACACGTAGCCTGTTTGCGTTTTTTTGTTTTCGTTTTTCCATTTCTTTATTTGTGTGTTTAGTTTGTCACATAATTGTGCAATAGCAGTACAAAAAACAAGTATTTATCGGTATTTAAAACTATTATTACATTTTGCAGGCAGTATTGGAAATAATATGTATCTTGTGCACAAAAAGCACTGATAATGTTCGTTGTTATTAAAGAAAGTGGGTGCATTTTAGTGTATTTCAATACTACCTTTTTTGTCAACAAAACTCAAACTTTTAAACTTTTCCAATTGGAAAGGAGCATGTGACATACGCATTTATAAGGTTCGTAATCATATTAGGCTCATCAAATTGACCATAATATTAAAATTTTTCCCGTTGTTAACCTTCACAAGCAGTGTTGTAAAGTTTTGAAAGTCAATAAGTAACTTTTTTTGAGTGCTTAGCTGTTGCTTTGTTTATTTATTTTGCAAACATTTTTATCCTTATGTTTTCATAGACTGTGATATTTTTTGCATTGCTTGTATATATGAGTATGGATTAGCGTGAATTTCATAATAATGAAAAAAATAAGGGTTTGTTTGTGTGCGATGAGTATTTATTTTTGTTTAACGAAGTTTTGCTTGAGAAAAAAAGAGAAAGAGCTAACCGAACAGGCGCCACAGCACGCACAAACACACACGCACAGCTGATCTATCTTGCTCTCGCTCTGGAAATTTGTAAACAACTCAATATCGCAAAAACCAGAGCTGCCAATTAGTTTTTTATTTTCCAGACACACTGGCAGCGCCATTTTCTTGCATTTGTGAAACTCACCCACTAAAAAGCACTAACATTTTTCCATAATTGCAGCGTAATATGTTCGAGGATCGGGACTAGACAAGTAGGTGGAAAACGAAAGCTAAGAACATGATCAACGGCCTGAGCGTTGGCGGTGGTCAGCAGGTGGCGCAGGTGACGCCAACAGGTGCTGCAATTAAATTGCACTTTGCCTACAACAACAACAGCAACATCAGTAGCAGCAGCAACATCAGCGACAACAACTACAGTGGCCTTAAAACAGCGGAGACGAAAATGAGGAACAACAAGAACTACACAGGCAGAGCGCTGAAAATAGTTGAGAAGATACCGGGAGCAAGTGGAGTAATCGCCGCAACGAGCGGCAACCAAGGAGCAAAAAGCCTTGTGGGATATTCTCCGGCAGCGGCATCTTACGTATCAGGCTTGTCCAGGGACATTTTGATATCCAGAGAACTTTCCCAAAGATCAGGAGACTTCCTGACAGCTGCTGCAAAGATGGTATCCCAAATGGGAGCAAGCGAACTCCGCTGGTTGCCCATACCCAGGACCAAAGACAAACCATCGAGCGCAGGAGGTGCAGAAGCTAAAACATCAGTCAGAGAACGCGAATCACACGGATCGAGTGGTAAAGCTGCCAAAAGTGCCTTAGGTGACCCCCAGCCACAGCGCACCGAAGACCAAGAAAATGCCTTTCGGCGCATCGAGGATGTGCACAACTATGCTAAGTTGCAGGACTGCAGCAGCGACACCGACGACGAGGACGACGAAGAAGAAGATCTCGATGAAGAGGAGGATGATGAGGAGGAGCCGGAAATCCAAGTGCAGTTGCCTGTGCAGCAGGAGGTCACGCGCATTCGTCGCGATGCCGCCGAAGAGCATGTGGACGTGGACGTGGTCACAGTGCCGCAGCAGGAGCAGGATCAGGATAGCCATCAAGTAGAACAGCGACAGCTTCAGCAGGATCAGACAGCGGATAACACACGGCCGGAGCATCATGCCCGCCGCCCCATGAATGCCTTCCTCATATTCTGCAAGAGACATCGCGGTATCGTCAAGGAGCGTTACAGAACTTTGGAGAACCGGTGGGTTTTTTTGCCAGCTGCACCCATTTAGGTTCCGGAAAGATAACTCACTCGCTGCTTTCCTATTTTAGTGCCATTACGAAGATACTGGGCGACTGGTGGGCCGCTCTCGACGAACAGGAGAAACACTGCTTCACGGATCTCGCACAGCAGGTTAGGATCATACCATAGTTACCCGCGCAAATACTTCCCTTCTGTTGAACATGCCTGTTGGGCTTTGAGTTCTATAATATTAACGAGCGAAATAATTTTCCTTTGCAGAACAAGGACGCCTTCTTCAATGCTAATCCAAACTTCAAGTGGTACAAACTGCCAGCTCCGCCGCTGCGAACACTGGCTACTCGTCCCAGCAACGCGGCTGCTGGCTTGCTCATCCCCAGTGAAGATCAGCCACAGCAGCAGGTGCCGACTTCGCTGCAAGTGCAGTGGGCAGAGCGAGGGGAGATGCCCCGTGCTATGCTGCGCCCCAACTACTTTAAACTGGCAGACGAAACGCAGATGGGCGAGCTAAGCTCCCTACTGCAAGTTCAAGTACAAGAGAAGGACTTCGCTCTACAGCAGGTGCTCAGCGAGACCAGCCAGTTTCTATCTGCCCATATGCCAGCTGGCAATACAAATGGGAATGGCAATAAGCGCTCCTTGCAGGACAACAACTCGAGCAACTCCAGCGAGGAGGAGGCGGCCAGTGGTAGCCCGCAAAACAAGAAAGTCAAGTCATCACGCTCCTGCAAGGGCAAGATTTACCAGGAATTGGTCAACTCCGGTCAATTGGCGGCCATAGCTAAGAAGAGCAAAGCTCGCTTGCCGCCGGCAGGCAGCATGGGTGGAAACTTTGTGGACATCCCCTTGGATGCGGGCCCCAATACACCGCCCGTTTCGCCACCGGAACGCCAGGGTAGCAGTCCGGATTCCATGCAAAAACATATGAGAAGCGTTTCCGAGTCAAGCAGCAGTGGTTTCTTCGATCTCGAGGAGAAAATCAAAGAGCTGCCAGCCCTCAGCTTGGACGCTTACCTGCAGCGCAAACGTAGCACCAAAAAGAAGAAGAAGTTTAGCGGCACCAAGAAACAGAGGAATTCGAACAGCACAAGCGGTGCATCAGCAGCTTCAAATGTGGCAGCAGCAGATGCTGCGGCAAAAGGAGCTGTCCCATTATCTAGCGAGCAACACGTGAGGATCAAGCAGCAGCAACTGCAGGCTGTGGGAAGCCAGCGACGAAAGGCGCGCAAAGAAAGTATCACCCGGCGCGATGTTAGTGCCATTGAACAGGAGGTGGCCTCAATTCTGCCCCTGACCATTAATGGCAGCTACTACTTCAACCAGAGCGGTGCTCCCAAGGCGGTGAATGCCTCTGTAACCTCGTCGTCGGCCTCGCCACCGCTGTCTTCGAACTCCTCGTCGTCATCCTCCTCGCTCTCCTCGCAGACGGCCTTCGACGTGACCTCCTCTACCTCAGATCTACTCATTCTGGCCGAAGTGGCCGCCAACCGCACTGAGCTGACCAAGTCCAACTAGCGCCTGCAACACCACTAACATCAGCAGCACCACTGGCTGTCCAGCATTACCACCAAATAGTTAGCCCAAATCAAAATAGCGAACTGCAAGATTGTCATACTTGGGGAAGATATATTCACATATGTATATCCTATTGTAATAATTTGAAATTATGTTTAGACATTTAAACTATTTCCTGTTTACCTTATTATATAGTTTTTAAGAAAGCAAAAGAGCATGGCCTTAACAGTTATTCATATCATTCATTACGTCAGAGCTGAGGAATAATACTTTATATTCTATTTACATACATATATAGGTTTCACACGATTTTCGGGCAATGTTGCACATATATCCGAAATATTCAGTTCTAATCCGCACAACTGTGCATTAATATTTGTTTTAATCGCATCATTGTTTTAATCGCATCAATCGAAAACTTTAAACTGAATTGTTCGCCTTTATGATAGTCTTGCGGTCAAGTTAAGCACCCATTTTCGATACTTACGATGCTTGAAGCTATTTGCTGGTGGTGCCCAATGGAGATGGAAAAACAGACATTCGTTGATCTACAATTTAGTCAATAATATTATGTAATAACAGAAAAGCAAGCCAGCCGAAGAGAATGCGAGAAGAGAGTAGCGGCGATAGCGAATTATGTATTGTTTGTTATGACGGCGGTAGGAGGAGACCCGAGTCAGTTTCACACGCATATATCTATATATTTGGTATTTAAATAACTTGTTCTGTTTTTTTCTTGTTAAGTTTCTCCTTTTTCGGGCCGCGTTCGTCAAGCAGCAAAATCAACAGCAGCGAACGCTCATTAAATGTTAATTATTATTATTTCTAATATGTAGTCGTAACTTATTGATATATTTGTCAAAACGCAAACAATTTGCAAACAAAAATATATTCATTTTAAAATGGAAACTTGGAATTTTCATTTAAAGAGCCAATATTGCAATACTTAACTATGGAACGCGAGAAAGTAATTAATACACACATATATATGCGGTAATAACTTAGCATCTATGTACGCAAACATTGTGTATATTAAAATATAGTCCTTGCAGTTTATTTTACGTTAACATGATTTCCTTGATGCCATATATGTTTCTTTACTTTAAGAGGTAAAAGGAAGCTATTCCGACCCAGTAAGGTATTTTGTTAATGTCACAAACCAAATCGCTTTGTTTTTAATACAAATTCCGTGTATTCTTATAGATCGCATCAGTTTAAAAGATATTAAACGAAGCAATATGTTGGAAATTTGAAGCCGAAAAATCGCTTAAAATAAACCCAAAGGACATTTTTGTGATCGAAAAGTTCAACTTTACCAGAAGGTGCAATCAACGACTTAAAGTTTGATAAACAACATTTATTAACTTACACATTGACTCACTTAGATGTACAACTATGTTCAAAAAAAAAAAAAAAACAGTGCTTGGGACCTGCGAGTTTAAGATAAAAAATCCTATTATTTACAGTTTTAATGGTCAAAATTTTTTTATAGTATCATTAGGTATTAAATTTCAAACAATTTAACAAATGTTTCACTTTTATTTCTTCAATAGTTTCGAAAATATAGATTAAAACAACATAATAGGCAGAAATTCTGGTGTTCTAAAATAGCAGTGCTATGAAAAAATAGTAACAAAATTCAACTTGACTTAGAACTAACTTAGTTTTTCTTTTTAATGTGCTAATTAGGGTCTAATACTTGATTGAATAGCCTTTGTTAGCCAGCACAGCCTTACACGCGGAAGTGAGTCCACCAGGTCCTGGCAACGTTTGGGGGGAATTTTTGCCCTTGCATCCTGCACAACTTGTCAAATCTGAGCCTTACATTGTTTAATGTCCCCCCATAAGTTTTCAATCGGGTTCAAACCGGAAGATGGTGCGGACCACGGCATTACATATATTCTTGTTTCTTAGCCCATTTGCTTGTGTGTTTCGGATCATTATCCTGTTGGAATGTCCATTTTAAGGGCATATTCCATTCACCATATGACAGTAAGACATCACTAAGTATATTTACATATGCGTTTGGGTCTGTAATACCATAAATCATATGTTATGGACTCATACCATTGTAAAAATCAAGCCCATACCAGGATTTTGGGTTCACCATGATTGAAAGTCTTGAGTGGGTGTTTTGGGTGGCACTCGATATTTGGAGGTCGTTGGATTCACTGTAGTGAACAAGTTCCACCAAATAGCAGTATTTTTGACCCATCAGTCCAAGGGATATTACGCCATTTGGAGACTGGCCAGTTTTGGTAGGTTTTAGCGAAGCTTAACCTTGCATTAATATGCCTTGGGCTAAGTAAAGGAACCAGTAGTCGTCTCCGAATTGTAACGTCGCTGATTCCCAAGTTCAGCTCCGACTTTATGTTCCTAGAGGATGCAAAGGGATTGACTTTGCTATGTCTGTGGATTTACGTATGGCACTACGGCTTTCGGGCTTCCATTCATATTTAATGGCATCGGATACCATTTTGGCAGAACATTCAAGGGTTTTTTGAATGTCATATGATTTTCCTTCCTTTCTTAGCTTAAGAATTAACATTCTTTTCTCCTGGGAGCAGTGCCACTAAAATATAATTTTTTTATATTTTTTAATTCATTGCCCTTTTACGAATTAACTCTTTTAGAAAACTCTTTTAGAAAATATTTATAATTTCGGGACTTTACGTTGGACAAAACCAGACACTGCTATTCTTATGAATAGCCTAAAAGTTGTGAATTTGCTCAAGAATGTAAATAAAAAGAGGATAATACGAAAAACTAACGGGTTTTTATTTTTTTGTCCTATCTAAACATACTATTTTACCAAAATAAGTGGAATAAAAGGTGAATTCCGAAAAGGGACATGGAAAAAAACCTTTGTGTTTCTTAGTTTCCCCCGCACTGCTATTTTTATGAACACAGCTGTATATTGGAATACATTAGAATACGTATTACGGTTTTCAAATTTTTGAGTGATGTTAGCTGTAGGGGAGATGGAGCCATCCTAGTCGCCTGGAGCGACACCGACGTATTTTTAATGGGCACCCTAAGTTGGGTGGGTGCGCTTGGTCACAACATCTACGGCCGCTTATTGGAAATTCATGCTATTGTTTACTTTTTTGTTCGTTTGCTTGTTAGAGATCACTGGTGTGTAGAGTTGTGAGACGGCGATAGTTATCGATATTTATATTATATTTATAATGCGAGCTGAAAGTAACAAATAGAAAATAGTTCGGATACTCAATTTTGTAACTAACAATAACTCAATATTTTCTAAAATGCTTTCGTTCGCACAATGCAAAAGGAAATATTTGGCTTACGATTAGAAACATTTAGAAAACTTATATTCATTTGATGGCCTCATATTTGACATAAATAGTGTGCTTAAAATCGAGCAATCTGTTTAATACTCTTTTGATCGTGGACTTACAGCCAGTATTCTTTACACAGAGAAACATTTTTCAAATTTTCAAGCGTATATTTCGTACCGATACATTTTTCCAATGATCTGTGTGTAAAGCGAGGCCAGTGTTGGAAGACGCCGGTTGGCAAGAAAGAGACAGGGAGAGAATAGAAGGAATGGTTCGTTTTTGTTGGGTGTCGGTCCATTGGGAGTCCATTGATAAGATAAGAGCACCAAAGATTCCCCGCCAACCGCCAGGGGCGTAGATAAGCGTACCGATTTTAATTGGGTAATAAGTGGGGACAAGATGGCGATTAATTTTCGATCGGGTTTCTTTTTTTCGCTCACGTGCAGCGCAAACAGCTGCTGGGGGTGGCCCATTCCCTTTCTGCCCCTCACCAACTGCTTCAACCATTTCTCTTAAGCTTTTTGGACGAGCTTTCGCCGTGTTGGCCTTAATTTCGCTTCATGTGTTTCAGTTTATTCGCGAATTCAGACCCTTGCGCGTGCTCACGCTCTGTGCTGCAGCAGCAAAAACCAAAACCCTCGAAAAGAACAACATTGACTCGAAAAAACCGAAAAATAATTATAATTGTACTTGTACTGTGTGTCTTTTGTGAGGTGAGCAAATGCGCTGACAGAAACGGGAACTTTTCTACTTTTCTCGCAGGCTGCTGTGAGAAGTTTGTCAAACACGAGTTTTTTCGGAAAAATTATTTGGCGATTGTACAAAATTTCATTGTTTACCCTTTTTCTTGTTTTTGGGTTGTTGCTGGTAATGTATCGTAGTTTGTTTTTTTGAAGTGAGAAAACAACCGTTAAAGCAAAATTTATATCGAGCCAACCCGCAAAACAGGGGAAAAAGTTAAAGAGCCAAAGAAATTTTGCAGTGTACATGTGAGTGTCTGTGTTGTATTCGTATCATAAAAGGATCTCTAAAAAGCGAGGTAGAGAGCAGTAAGCAGTGTTATATAATAGGTACAATTCGCCGCATAGCAACAAAAAAAAAAAAAATGAAAAAAAAAACAAGAAACCATTCAGATGAATTCGCAATTTGAGAACACCAGCTCCCTGTGCCCCTTTAACTAAGGCGGCCAGAGCGAGACAAAACTTGATATAGGCCATAATGAAGTGTAATGAAATCTGTACAATGAAACCCGCCAAGTTTTTTCGATTGATGATTGCAGCCTCTCGTCTGGCGATTATTTAGCGGGCAGCTAATTAATAAATAAAATGAAAAAGGGAAAGGGGGTTAATGGGTGGAAATGGGTGAGAACGAAAATGGGGGAGAATCAAGGAGAGCCGCAATTAACACCAATTAGTGTGCGCTTTCGGCGCATTTCAATTAAATCAAAACAAATGCCAAATCAAAATCTAAATCACAATCAAAGGGGCTCATATGCCTGTGACGTCACACAGTCGCAGTTACAATTACGGTACAATCTCGGTTACATTTACAGTTACATAAACGGGAGCGAAGCGGCGAAAAGGATTTTCTCGCCCTCGGGTCCTTCCTGGTTTCGCTTCGTTGAATTCGCCGTCAATCGCCTAACAACTCGCCCCATTTTCACGCGTCTTCGTCGCATTTGGTTTCGTGCTTTTGCGGCGTATACAACGCTCAAAGCGTAATAGAATAAATAATAAGAACGAAGTAAGAAGAAAACCCAAAAGACACATAATAGCGAAAGATAGATTTCTGGCCAGAAATTGAGTTTTTTAATTGAACATTTCGAAGGTGTACTCGCGTACGTGTGATTGTGTTGTTGTGCTGTTTTTTCGGCTTCGCTCTCCCTCCCCGCCTCACGTTTTTCGCATTTGTTGTATAACATTCGGAGCGAGCGAAAGAGGGAGAGCGAAAAGCTCTCCGACAAAATCAGCTGTGATCATTGGCGTTGCCGGGGGGATTGGGGGCCAAAAACACAATTAGGCAAATTGTTGCAAATAATATGTTTAATATGTACTGATTTTAATATTTTTATAAATTCCATTTTATTATGCATTTGTTTATTATTATTATATTTATTAGATATCTGATTACAATTAAATCAGTCTTATATGATTTATTGAAAATCAATGCTTATTTTGAAACAGCCGTAGAAAAATTACGCCACTGTCTTCCCTCAGATTCGTAGTGATTTGTAGTGGTAATAGTGAAATTACCTCTGATTGGCATTGTTTTTTTGCAGCAACAACCGAGATCAGAGTGCGTTTCAATAACCGTCTCAAAAGCCGAAGAGCATAAAGCGTAAATAAACCGCAGAATCCCTTGTAATGGCTCTACTCCGTTCGCTGAGCGCCCAACGAACAGCCATCAGTTTGGTCTACGGCCGTAATAGCAACAAGTCGAGCAATTCCGTGGCCGTCGCCGCCTGCCGGAGTTTCCACCAGCGCGGCAGCAGGAGCACCAGCATCGCCGGAGAAGGAGCAGCATCGGAGTCCACGAGAGGAGTCAGTGGAGCGCGCTTCTTGCACAGCGGCGAACGGCCGTTGCAGGCCTCCACTCTGGTCCAACCGGAGCTGGTCTCCAGCGAGTCGTTGAAGCGATCGATGAAGCAGCAGTCGTCCCAGGAGAAGAACCCCTCGCCCGCTGGCTCGCCGCAGAGGGATCCCCTGGACGTGAGCTTCAATGATCCGATTGCCGCCTTCAAGAGCAAGACCACAGGAGAGCTGATACGCGCCTATCTCGTCTACATGATATGTTCCAGCGAGAAGCTGGTCGAGCACAACATGACGGTGAGTTAACCGGCGTCCCGCGCTCCTCGTCTGCCGAGTCCTGCGACCTTTGACCCTTGTATTGGTCTAAAGCATCGACTAGCTGAGCATCCCTCTCTGTTTCTGGTTCTTTTTGCTGAGAAATCTGGGGCTCTGTTAGTACTTAACCCCTGCTGAATGCTTTCTTAATATTACAATTAAGTAACTACCTACAGATTGTGGCCGATTTCGAAACCATTTGTTCCAACTATCGAAGTGTCCGCTGACTCTTCGCCTCTTCTGTACTCTTCTGCTGCCTTCAACTTATAATAATTCATTCATTTAGTTTAAATACATACTTCCTTTAAAAAGTACATGGTACATGGAAGAGTAAACAAAAAGTTATGAACAGCTAAGGCTATTGAATCCATGCTAATGGTAAAGTTGTGTAAAAATGAACGCAGATGAATATTTAATTTTTTTGTTTGTTTTCTTCTTTTTATTCATTCATTTGCCTTATTCATGAATTTGTTCGATCCTGCCATTCGCTTGAGTCCGATTTTCCGGGCAACCGAAGCCCGTGTCAGGTGACTGGCTGCCTTCCTTCCGATTTTCCGCTCTGCTTCCGCTTTTCAATTCAGCCGACCCGCAGCGGGTTTTCGCCTGCTCTCCTCCTCGTGTTGATGAATTCCTGGCTAATTGCTTGTTGCATTTGTTGCCACTTTCTGGCAGGTGCTGCAGTCGCACAGAAGATTGAATGAGTGCCTGATTGACGGCAGGAAAAAGGGAAACTTTGGCATGCAAATTGCCGATGCGATGGCGACCTTGCCCTGTCCGCTGTTTGCTCTTAACTCGTGCGTATTTACTCAGCGAGACGTATGGATTGTGTGGACTGTGAGGGACTGCATAGTATAGGTCGGTATATAGTCAGGCCCCCGAATGAGCGCCAATCGGAATCGTTGGAAAACCCCTCGCATTTCCCTCATTCTCTCTAGCGTGCTTCTATTTAATTACGTCGGCGATCGTTTGATTGCTTATCGATTACTCAAAGTGCCCTGCGTCGCCAAGACGGTTACTTATTTATCATTTTTCCGCCCCGCTCGATGCAATTTGCATATGTGGGTATATGGGTGGCTAAATGGACGTCACAGGGAATGTGCGCACAGCTCTCTGGGACCGTAGCCATCGCATCACATGTGGCATTAGTCTGGCATCGACTTTGCCCACATATCTCAGCCATTCGTGATGCACTAGAAAAAAATTGGTAAGCCATTCCTTTACCAGACTCGGCAATCTATTAAAAAAACATCGTTTGCACAATCGATTTTGAGCGTTCTAGCATTCAATTAGTTATACTTTTGGTACTATATATAGTAAGAACATTCTCAAGAACTGTTGCTCACAGTTCAATAACACAATTGAGGTCTCATATTCGGTTGAATTTATCAGAGTGTACTCATTTTTCGACATTTCTATTTACAGTAGCGCGTCGATTGCTTTTGGGGACCGAGAGGTGTGGGTCTCGTGATATGTGAGAATAGGTTGGGTATTCATGGGTAAAAAACATGGTGGAGAGTGGGATACTGTGGCCGGTGGCAGGTGCCAGGTGACCGGGGGTGGTGTTGGCTTTGGGCAGCTTTTTCTTGGGGCCAGAGCTCAACGGCAAACACCTGTCCTCGGTTTCGAATTGTCTGCCAAAGAAAAGCAAAACATGCCATACCCAAAAAACAAATATAATGCGAAACGAGAATTTGTTTTATGTAACCAGTTTTGGTGATGGTGTATTTATATTGTCGGCAGTGTGTTCTTTCGCCAACTTTGTACTCAATTAATTACTTTAGTGTTCTCGACAAAAACCGGTTCCCCCAGACGGAGAATGCTCTTTTCTTTCCCCACCTGTCACTTCTCAGAATCCCATTCATCTGATGGATCCCGCATCAAGCAAAGCACACACGTGCAAGGGAATCATTTATCAGAGGCCAATGCTCTTGTGTTTTCCACCTTGTAAGGAATGGGTTGCGCGGAAACCGGAAACTGGGTGATTCCCAAATTAGACGATCTCTTTCTGTCCTTATCGCCAGGTTTTATTAAGTGCAGTTTAACATTTTTTCGTTTTTCACAAAGCTTGATAATGCATTGCGAGGTTATTTAAATAAATAAATAATCCCCAAGGGATAGTGTTGTCTCTAGTCGCATAATCCTTGCATTAATAAATTTGGATAAGAGTCTGCACAATTATTGCGTTATTTTTTGGCTTTTCAGGAAGTGTTTATTTCTGGATCCGCGGCGGATCGTCTTTCCTTGGGCACTAGGCTCATGTTGGAAAGGTGATGTTTATGTGCGTATTTAGCTGACAATCGTTTAAATGACATGCAGCCTCTGAAGAGTAATACACATTGACGCCTCCGCACTTTTTGTCGCATTTTTCCACGCTGTTTTGTTGGACTTTGGCAAAGATTTTGGCCTTGACTCCGTTCACGTTTTTTATTTTGCCACTTGGCCAAGTTCCAAATGATTTATGTGCGATCCAGGCGCTGAAAAATTGAAAGAACCCGGGCGAGGGAGGGATCTCAGCTAGATTCGATGGTTATTAGTTGTATTTTGCAAAAACTCTTTGTCCTTGATACATATATCAACTTTGTATTGCCTAAAACGGAAAATTAAAACTATCTCGAATTCAATTTTTGACGCCGCAAACAACATGACAAAATACCGAAAAACACCAATAAATCGACTCACAAAAACGTACAAACTTACTATGTATGCCGCATAAAACCGATCAAAACAAACGAAAATTTCGCAGCTTATGAAATGGTCAAAGAACGTATTGGGTCAACGGTTATTTACAGCATTGATGAAGGCGACCTTCTATGGCCACTTTGTCGCCGGCGAGGATCAGATCAAGATCATACCCACACTGGAAAGGTAATTGCCCACCACGACACTCCCACTCACTTATCGCCTTTTTCTTTTCTTTTCTTTTCTTGTTTTTTTCCGTTTCCATATCGCTTTCTGCCGCCCTATGGTTTTGTGTTTACTTCATGTTATTATTTTGGCCGCGAATCGGGCTGTGAAACGGTTATGCGAAACCCGCTTAAATGCCCACACTTGTATTGTAATGGAATCCCTGACAAACACATTTACCGATAATAATCGAACGAACTCCGATAACGCCGATAAGCAGCTGATGAAACTGGCGCGCAACCTGCTCGGCCAAAAGCTCTTCGTCCTGCTAATGAAGTCCAGCTTCTACGGACACTTTGTGGCCGGCGAGAATCGTCACACGATCGTGCCCGCCCTAGAGAGGTTAACCCCCTCCCCCTACCCCACAGCACCCCATGCATCCCAATATATATATATCCGATACTACATGTGCATATAAATGGTTTCAGCCGAAGTAATAGCACTCGAAAACACGATGGCGTGCTTTTCAAATACTGGTTTAATTCAATGCTATCCGAGTAGCAGATTGAGTAGTTAATAATGACCAATTTGAGTGAATAATTCAGAAAGCTTGGGTGCTATTATTACCACCATCCATGTATATGCCACACATTTTCCCACTAATGTTCTAAAACTATGTCCAAGCTAAGCGAGCATAAAGCTCTCACTAATAGGAGTCACAAGTCCTGGGCATGTACCAGCATGAAAGATCTACTCGAACATTCAGATGCGAATCGCCAATCCGAATTTGATCCCCCTTAACGAAAGAACTTTAAATTTTCTCAACCGCTAACCAAGCCATACTCAAAATTCTTTTATTTAACTAATATTTAGTGGTTTTCCTTGGCTTGTTGAAAACGGGAGCTAATGTATTTTGTGCACTTACAGGCTAAGATCCTTTGGCGTTAAGCCGATTCTCGATTATTCCGTTGAGGAGGATATCACCCAGGAGGAGGCCGAGAAACGTGAAGTTGAGTAAGTTCCTGATATGCTGAGGCTAGGCCTTCTACTAAGTAGTGGGAAAACATCCTATAATATTGTATAATCAATGCCTGATGTTCATTATCATAGTTGTTCAGTTACTCTTATATTCATTCTGATTCATTCCCTTTCAGATCTTCCGTCTCCAGTGCAGGCGACAAAAAGGAGGAGGGCAGCATGCCGCAGTACCATGTGGACAAGTCCTTTGCGGATCGGCGCTACAAGGTCAGCAGTGCTCGCACCTACTTCTACTTGAACGAGGCCACCTGCGAGCGGAACATGGAGATCTTCATCAAGTGTCTGGAGGCTGTTTCGGGTATGTTCTTGGCCAGTTTTACTCGCTGGTTCCCGATAGCCTACTCCAGCATGCAAGTTCCTTGAGTTCCATCTCACCATTCCCGACTTCCTCTGTACAAATGTTTCAATTTAGAACGTGCAAAGCAAACGCATCCATTGCTAAACGTTAAGCATGCAATTTCATTTTGTTTTTATTTTGTTTTTAGTGTACTGAACGAAAGTCATGACATATCGAGCTCTGAGCTTTTCTTTATGCAATCAGATGAACTTTTTTCAAGTCAAATCTTTATGCCTAACTTTACTTTAATCAGAACATGACTTCCTACAAAATGAAACCACAACTAGAATGTTGTATAAAACAACTTGCTCACTTTTGTACAACTCGATATGTCACTACATATGACTAATATGACCGCTCTAGGTGAGAACATGCCCCAGATCTGTGTAGTTCCCCGTCCTGCATTCAATGCTTTGGGGTTTCAGGCTATTTCCTGCTAGGCTTTCTTCTATTCTCTATCTTTCACATTCTCGATCTCTATCCCTAAAATAAGTTGAAATTGAATATTAATAAATTCTCTTTTCTGCCCCGCAAATATCCCCAAAATGGCATCAACCCATCGATTATCGAATAACCCCCACATAACTCAAAAACCCACAATCAATTTGAATTCGTTGCGAATGCTAATATGAACAGATGATGATCGCAAGGCGCCCCGGGCAGTGGCCACGGGTAAGCCGAGAAATTAACGAACACACAGCCCGAAATGCCAACAAGTAACTCTGAAAACTATCCAACAAGTAGCCGAAATACCCGGAAGAGTAACCATTGATGGCCAAATCCGTATTTCGACAGAACAAAGAAAACTAGTTTGACTTTCTAGCCATTTCGTGTGCGTTTTCAGTTGGTTGCTGTTATGCAATGTCGTAGCTTTTGTCGTTGCTTCGTATCTCTGTGTCTTCAGCTCAATCCGTACTCGTATCCGTAGCTCTAGACGCTTTTATGTGCCGTAGTTGGACATATGTGCTATATATCTGTAGAATCCGCTTTACAACTTTCGCCTCTGCCATCGCATTGCATTCACCGATTGCTCTGCTCTTTTTCCAAATGCTTTTCATTTCCAACAACCAACCATCGATTGATCCGTATATCGACCTGCAGGCGCCACCTTCGGAACTGGCATCACCGCCATTAAACTCACCGCCCTGGGCCGTCCACAATTGCTGGTAAGTTCGCACAAAGTAATCCCCTTGAGAACCACATAATTGAGTAGCTTTATTTGGGGAAACACAGGGGTTAATAGGTGTTAATAAATGGGAAAGGAACACAGTTAATTGACGCTAATAGATACATAGTAAAGGCCACTGATTCGTAAATGTATCACTTTCACTATGATTGTAAAATCATAACTCTTAAAATGTTACCTTACTAGAGAAGCATTGTAAATCGAAATACGCTCTTTATCATACGCTTTTGTTTATCAACTGATGAACTCTGATGACCTCGATCCTCCTTTGCAGCTGCAACTGTCCGAGGTAATTATGCGCACACGCAAGTACATGGAGGATATGGTGGGCGGTCAGGGCAATGTGCTGACTCACCACAAGACCATCAAGGATCTCGAAAAGTATTACGCCACGCTGGGCGACAACAAGGACGTGAAGGAGTTCCTGAACAATGTAACTTCCGATAAGGAGGGGTGAGTCCGTTTCAATTGTCAAACCTCTTACCGATCTGACTTTATATGCTCGTCTACCTCATCTAGAATTTTGCATTTGTTCCCCTGGTCGGGCATCGTTGACGAGGACTCGCAGCTGAGCGACACGTTCCGCGTTCCCGATCCCCAAACCGGACAGATGCGTCGACTGATCTCACAAATACCGCCCAAGGAGGAGGAGATGTTCAGGAACATGATCCGTCGTCTCAACACGATTGTAAAGGTAAATGATTTTGGCATTCTAGCTGTGAAATCGTACTAATATGGTATTCCCAAACCTCAGGCTGCTGCGGACTTGGATGTTCGCATCATGGTGGATGCGGAGCAGACTTACTTCCAGCCGGCCATATCCCGCATCACCCTTGAAATGATGCGCAAGTACAACAAGGACAAGGCCATTGTCTTTAATACGTACCAGTGCTATCTGCGCGAGACGTTCCGCGAGGTGAACACCGATCTGGAGCAGGCCAAGCGTCAGAACTTCTACTTTGGCGCCAAGCTGGTGCGCGGTGCCTATATGGACCAGGAGCGGGACCGTGCCAAGTCGCTCGGCTACCCGGATCCGGTAAATCCCACGTTCGAGGCCACCACGGAAATGTATCACAAGACGTTGTCCGAGTGCTTGCGACGCATTAAGGTGGGAATTTCTGGACTTCGGTTATCAGTGATTATCAATAAAGCAAGTATTTCTTAATAACCCCAGCTGATGAAGGACTGTGATGACGATGCCAGGAAGATTGGCATTATGGTGGCCTCGCACAACGAAGACACCGTGCGATTTGCCATCCAGCAGATGAAGGAGATCGGCATCTCACCGGAGGACAAGGTGATCTGCTTCGGCCAACTGCTGGGCATGTGCGACTACATTACCTTTCCACTGGGTCTGTTTCCATAGCCTACCCCTTCCACTTGTCTTCCATGTGTATATAATATGTGTTCTCTCACACCTACAGGTCAAGCGGGCTACTCGGCGTACAAGTACATACCATATGGCCCAGTCGAAGAGGTGCTGCCCTACTTGTCTCGTCGTGCCCAGGAGAACAAGGGTGTGCTCAAGAAGATCAAGAAGGAAAAACGCCTGCTGCTCTCCGAGATTCGGCGTCGTCTGATGCGTGGTCAGTTGTTCTACAAGCCCAAGGGCAATTACGTGCCCATCTAAGCTGGCCTGGATGGATGGAATCACTCTCACCCACACACCTCCCTGAGGCGGCAAATCGGTTGCCAATTATATCCGCCTGAGGATATCGCCAGGAAATCGATCGCTTCGGACCTATTTTAATGATTTTTTTTTGTCGTTCTTATATTACTCTAACAAAATTTCGGTATATCTACAGTATATACATATATAAAAACTTGTGTCCAATGTCCTATAAAAGAGCGACAATGTTCAACTCATTGTGTCGTCCTGCGAATCCGCAGGACCTTCTTCGCCCACAAACAACTTCAATTAGAGACGGTAGCACTGAGCGGTGGTAATTTTTGATGAAAATATGTATATTTTTACGTCATGTTGCAACAATAATCTAAACGAGTTCTGTATGTGTGTTACAAAGAAAAAAAATAGAAAAAAAACCAACTGAAAAACGTCAAAAACGTAAGAAAGCGAATGTGGGACTTCCACAACGAGGATTTTGAAAAAGGGGATTGAATTAAAGCGAACATTTTTTAGCATCGTAACAAATAAAGCATAAAACGTATGGTATATACATATTATATACAATATAATGAGAGCAAACGTTTATAGAGATATATCTACATAGATACATTTATGTGTATGGCTGCATTTTAGTCTAGATTCATTAACTTCGTGATTGTGCCTGTTCCTCAGTATCAGTTTATCAGTTGTTAGTTGTCCATTCTTCATTTGCAATGTGATTTCATGTTCGTTTCCCCTAAGTTATACCATAAACTATATATTTATATAGAGCAATGGCAGCGAGAGAGGGAGTGTGCAGAGCATTTGTTCCTCCAGCTCGTGGCCATCCCATCTAAAATAGTCAAATAACACTGTTCATAGGAACCTGGGATAACCAACCGCGCATACCTATACATAAACCTAGCGAGTTTTATTACGATTATGCTAAATTAACTTAAATGTGTACGTTTAATTTAGCACTTAACGGAGCGATATTATAAAAGTCATTACTATGATAGTCGATGGATAAGAGCCCGCTACAAAAACTCTCCCCCTATTTTCAATACCTTTCAATATCCATATCTGTTTTCGCGTTTCGATTTCTCAGACGACAACAACAGATATAGACAGTCAGACTTGGCCATATACTAAGGCACGCAGATCGAACCGACTAGTTTTTCATTATTAAACTCATGATTATTATTGTATTGCATAAACGCTATAAATAAATGAATAAATAATTGTATGAATGTTAACTATTTCAATGACAATAATAAAATGTTAAAAACGAATACGCATGCATCGCTTAAATTTCGCCCCTAATGGTGATCTATTGTTCCTGGGACTCTCGGTATAATGACCTTAAATGGTATCCAGCTGCTGGATAATCGTCGCTGTGAGCTACGGCACACTACTGGCACTTTGGGTAAAGTGACTCGTAGATATTTTTTATTTTTATTTTACGTCCGCTGTCAGTTAGAAACGTTGAGCAAATGATATAGTGCCTTCTCCGTTTATTTGGTTAAGTGGTTACCCAACGCCACCCGCGCCGCCACAGCGCCGGTTTAAGCATATACTTGTCAAGTTTCTGAGTTTAAAAAGACATTCACTGGCTTATCGGCTGGATAGGTACAAACACACACATTTTGCGGGCATGCAACATTAACAGAATTTAGAAATATATATATAAAGAAATAAGCCTAGGTTTGTCAATATGCAGCTATCTCCAACATAGGTATTATTTTCGTTAATTTTACTCAATTCTAATTTAGGGTAAAATAACATTATTAAAATATTAAAGTTACTTCATTATTGACTATTGCGGCTATAGATACAATTTGTTCCCCTACGAGGCCTTCTTTTTTCTCCGGTGGGCAGGACGCCGTTTCCCTAAGTCCACATGGCTTGCCATCAGAGGATCATTGGCCTGCCGCTTGAAGGCAGCCTCGGCGCCAAACTGTCGTGGCTGTTTGGCTTCCGAGGCTCCGGCAGCGGAAGGGGACGTTCCAACCACTCGCTTCAGGGCCTTTGGCACTATGTACTCGGGCATGTCAGAGAGATGACTGTGTACCTTGATGGCGCGCAGAGGCTTGTCGTGCCGAAGCGCTTGCAGATCGCGTTTGTTCTCCTCGAAAAATCCCTTCAGTTTCTCGCAGTTCAGGATCTCTGTCTTTATCTCTCGAATTCGAGTGTCGTGAACAGCGACGCGAGTTGCGGCACGCCAGCAATCCTGAGCACGATAACGGAAGGACTCCACTTCTTCCATTTTAAACTGGTAGTTCCTGAAATGACGGCACACTTAGCAATATTACAAGTTTTAAGATGCTATTCTATACTCACTTCATGATCTCTTCGCCCTCTTGAGCTGCAAAGCTATCGCACAGTTTCTTCGCAACTAAATCGTTTACCTTGGCCTCCTTCGTGCTGACAAATGACAAGACGGAGCCCTTGTTGTTTCCTCTGGCCGTCCTGCCAGCCCGATGGATATAAGACGTGACATCCCTGGGGAAGTCGAAGTTGATTACGTTGTTCACGCACTGAAAGTCAATGCCGCGGGAAGCACTCGACTCCATGTCGCCGCTTCGAGGCGATTTTCGGTTAGTGCCTCCTGGCTTTTCTATATGATGTTCGTCGGAGGCAATGATTATGTCGTAGGTGCCCTTGTTAAACTGGCTAATTGTGTGGATGCGAATGTTGGCCGGCAGCTCGGAGTTCAAGACACAGGCACGGATGCCGAACTGCTCTAGGAACAAGCGAACCCTGAAACAATTTAATGGGTAATAATTAGGAAGAACTATAGTAGGTATTTAGGGGCAGATGGGAATGCCGTCAGCGAGAAGATTAGTTGCTGGTCATGTGTGCGCCAACTGTTGCCAGCTGCACACTCCCTCCATTTGTGATTTTATCATCATTGGCTCCTGTGCATCTAAGGGGGGATTCGTATGGTTTACTCACTTGTAACACCGATCGATGCTGTTCACAAAGATTATGCTCTTGCCGCGTATGAGTCTCAGCTTTAATAGGGCGTACAATATAGCCGGTTTGTCGTTTTCCTCAGCCAGAATGCGCTGGTGCGTTAACTGATCTTGCGGCACCAACTCCGGCTCCTCGAGTTTAAGCGTCACCGGGTTTTTCAGGCACAGGCCCTTCATGCGCACCACATCGTCGGTTAGAGTAGCGGAGACCAGGACTGCCTGGTAGATAGGAGGCAGGTGCTTAATCAACCGCTTAAAGTCCTTTTCGTAGCCATAGGCAAAAACCAGATCCGCCTCGTCCACCACCAAGGTCTCCACATGCTTCAGATCTACCACGCCACGAGCCTCGGCGTAGGCCAGCAAATTGGCGGGTGTCGCGACCACAATGTCGGGATTTTCAGACAAAGCGTGCCGCTGGGTCACCGTGTCGTTGGAGCTATCGGCAATGTCCGCCACGCGTACAACCTTGCCGCAGGACTCGACCAGCTGCTCTATTACCTTACGGGACTGCCGGCATAGCTCCTTGGTGGGCGCCAGGACCACGGCGCTCACATACTGCTCGCTGGCGTTCAATTTCGAGTTAAGGATCTTCTGAATCAGTGGCAGGGCGTAGGTGGCAGTCTTGCCGGATCCGGTGCGGGCGCGCACCACCACATCCTTGCCCTCCAGGAGCAGCGGTATCGCCGTCGACTGGATAAGTGTGGGCTGCTGCCAACCCAGCTGGGCCACCGCCTGAAATATGAGCACAACCCTTTGAAATCTGGAACTGTCGGCCGCATGCCGGGGCACTCACCTTAAGGATGCGCTGGTCCAGCTCCAGCTCGTGGAACTGCACCGTTTTCTGGGTCTTCTGGCTCATGCTGGACGACAGTATAAAAAACCCTGGAAAATGCGCAGCGCACGTTTTCTGGCCCAACAACAAAAATAGTGGAGTATCGGTATATTGAATTATCGGCGATTTCATCAGTCTATCGATAGTGGAATTGAACTGCTATTGAAATCTATTTTTAAAGGGAAACAAATACATTTAAAATAAAATTAAAATATATTTCAGTTATTTAATTAAATAAATAACAAGAGAGAATGATATAGTGAGTTCCCCGACTATTAGATACCCGTTACTCAGCTAGTGTGAATGCGAAAGCGATATTTCATAATTTGTCGATAGAAATGAACAAGACTAATAAAAATGTGAAAAAATATCAAACACTTATTTAAATTGTGGGTGTGGCAGTTTTGTGCGGTTTGTGGGCTTAGAGTGGCAACATGGGTCAACAAACATGCGCTACGCCTTTGTCTTAAGAATCTGTATGCTAAATCCTTTTATAGTTCCTAATATCTCGACGTTCATACGGATAGACGGACATGGCCTGATCGACTCGTCTATTGAACCTGATCAAGAATATATATACTTTATATAGTCGGAAACGTTTCCTTCTGCCTGTTACATACCTTTCAACGAATCTAGTATACCCTTTTATTCTACGAGTAACGAGTCTAAAAATTAGCAATTAAATATTTTAAGCTAACATTGTATAGCACCTCAACTTCCTTTCTTGTTTATTAGAGAAATCTCATAATTCGCACTTTTCTGATTTATTTATCGTTCGTCAAATTCACAGTGAATGGATCTCTATGGGAATCGACAATTTCTATAAAAATACGTTTAAGCCGACTTACAGCTTCTTCATTCAGAGATCCTATTTATAAGGTTTTGTCGTATCGACCAGAAATAATATCCGGTGCTATACAATAACTAAACAATTGGAAGTACAAACGCTACATTTATTTTTTGAGATTTTACCGTATGACTTTAAAGATGACTAAGTTATGATAAGTTTTCAATGTTCCCTCCCGTCAGTTTTTTTCGGGTTAGATATTAGGTTGTTATGCTCTATTGTAAAAATTCCTCGTACATCTCGTTTTTTTTTTCAATGTGATAGACATTATGGTCATATCGATATAATTAATAATAATAATAAACATAACATATTCCTATAAAACTTTCAAATATTTAATTGTTTAGTGATAAACAATAAATTTAAACATTAATACAGAGTATCCAAGCGTCGAAAGTAAGAGCGCTCATTACCGCACACAGCTATCGATAAATCCGCGAAAATCGATAGTTCCGCGGGCTCGCGCAATTGCATCCGAATTAGTCACTTTCGCCGGCTGTTATGGACCAAACACGTGAAATTTTGACCTTCCAGCTCGGAACTTACGCGAATTACGTGGGCGCACACTTCTGGAACCAGCAGGTGAGTTGTCCTACCCACTTGGCAGCCGGGAGCCTCACGAATTACACATTTCCAGGAGGCCAACTTCAGGTATGGAGACGAAAGCGAACAGGTGGCCGAGGAGCAGCTGCCCAACAATGATATTTTGTACCGTGAAGGGTGCAACGACCTCAATCGTATCACCTACACGCCCCGCCTGCTGTCCGTGGATTTGGCCGGGACCCTGGGACATCTGCCGGTGACCGGCGAGCTGTACGGCAATTTTGTGCAGCGCGATGAGGAGTTGCTGCCCCTGAGCACAGGAGAGGAATTGGAACAGGCTCGCAAGCGGGCAGAGGAGAGCGGCGTATGCGCACCGGAGCAGCTGGAAGTGCAGGCGCAGCCGAAGTCCGCCATTTCCGAATATCAGCGGGATCTGCTCAAGAATGCTGTGGTGCCTGAGAAGAACTATCAGCTGGCAGCGACGGCAAACAGTTGGGCGGACTTCCTTTACGCCCGGTATCACCCGAGAACCTTAAATGTCTTGCCGGGGTTGATCCGAGATCCGACTGCCCAAGCGCTGGGTACCTACTCTACCGGAACAGAAATGTGGCAGGAAGCCTCCTTTAACGAGGAGTTTTGCGATCGCATCCGTTTGTATGTAGAGGAGTGCGATGGCCTGCAGGGCTTCCACGTGCTGTTCGACATTGATGATGGCTTCGGTGGACTGACCGGGAAGTGCCTGGAGCACCTAAACGATGAGTACAGCCGCGCCAGTTTCGTGCTGCCACTTCACTATCCCAGGATCACTAGTTATGCCCAAGCGGGTAAGTAAGGTGATTTTAAAAGAAGTCTAGCATATAAACACAGTTTCCCCATTTCCCAGATTCCCGCCTGTCGCACAGCATACGGGTGGTAAACAATGTGTTGGGCTACCACCAACTCAGCGAGCAGGCTATGATGTTCACGCCGCTATCCACGCTGGAGACCATCTGGCGGAACAATAATCTGAAGTCGCGCAGTCTGCCGGGACTCCAGTGGGAGACGGATAACCTCTACCAGACATCAGCGCTTCTGGCCGCCTTTTTCGACACGGCCACCTTGAGTTACCGCCTGCGGCAAACGCCAGAATCTTTGCTACGTTTTTGCGAACGCGTCACTCCAGCGGGCAGAAAGTTGACCGCCGCCGGATTAGCTCTGCCATTTGGGCTGAGGGAGGGTCAGGATCTAATAGAGTTTCTAGACCAGAGTGGCGACCACGCACTGCTCACACAACTCACACCTGGCTGTGAGCCTGGCACATCCTACGTGGTGCAATCAGTGACGGCTCGTGGCATTCCCGTGGAACGTTTGAAACGGCCCAGGGAGCTGGCCGGCGATCAACTTCGGATGGCTGCCTATGGCTGCGATAGTATATCCCATATGCTGCAGCTCTACTACCAGTGCACCTATCATGGAAGTGTTACAAATGCGGCAGCCACACCATTGCCACTAAAGACACAGCTACCTTTTCCCTATGAAATGTTTGCAGCCGGTATATCAGGCGGTGGCTACCGCTTGCCTGAGGGGGCGGAACGCGAGACGGGTAGTCGTGTGGATTCCGCACCCATGCTGGCCGCCCTACAGAACTCCACCAAGCTCGGCGAGCATCTAGACAACTTGCACGCCCAATCACATCGCGTGCAGCTGGCCAAGTTGCAAGCCTATTCCAATTCTTGTTTGGAGCGGGATGAGTACGATACGGCGCTGGATCAGCTGCTTGAGTTCCGCGACCTTTACGCAGACTCGCAGTATCTATAGGATGCTATAATTTTGGAAAATAAGCTTTTGTGATAAGCCTAGGATTATGTACACAATAAACTAGCGTATGCAGTCGAATTTATGTGGAATCTCAGTCTTTCGGTCATATTTTATTTTGACTCCGAATTATAATTTCATTTAGATCAAACGAAATAATTTTACTAGTTTTTATGCATTTATTTCTGTTAAATTGTAAAATTAAAATTCCAACCTCAATCTATTGTATTTTTACGACTCTCTTAAAGATGTGGGGACCAAACGCAACCCCCCGATGCACATTATATTTGCTTAGCTTATAAAAGTTATCGAAACCATCGCTACGGCCTGTAAGTATAAGCTTTATGTGCCATGCTCCTTGTCCTCTAAGGTGTCAGGTTGGTTAGGTTTCCCCGGAGCGGAAGTTGATGGGCTGTGGCCCCACCCGCGGCACTTCGTGATTGGCAGTCTCGGAAGCGGCTTTGATATTTTCGCGTTTCCAGGAAAGCGAGGAATATCCAAAACAAAACAAAAACAGTGTTGTCTGGGCAGAGAATTTTGAGAGTCGTCAATGAAGTTTCCAACAGCGCAGAGTGGGCAAAATTCCCAATTTGATGAGTATTTTAAAAAAATTTTAATTCTGAGCGGTTAAACGTTTGTCATTACAAGTCCAATCTTTATATTGATTTATAACTTTAGTTCCTCAGCTGAATTCTTTGACTTTATCTGCTGTTTAAACCGTAGCCTTAAAATATTTGTTTACTATAAATATTTTCCGCGTTATATATTTTGTTGACATACTAAAGTTTGTAGTGTTAAAAAACATTTGAGGACAATATGTAATTATAGGTGTTTGCGTTTGGAAATCTTTAATCTTCTTATATATCATGTTCAATAAATGTTGGCTTTCACCGTTAGGAAGCTATTAAATTATGCGTGCCGGATGTGCCATTTCGTCCACTGTGCGACCATGACGACATGGACGTGTCCAAAGAAATCGGTGAATTTTTATTTGCATGACAATCAATTTTTATTCTTGATATCCTCGAAAAGGCCAGGGGCATATTTATTTATTGGAAAAGTCTTTATTAAAAAGGATAGACTGTATAGTCAAAAAACTGAACTAACAACTGTATTGGGATTAATGAGTTTTTACTTGTACTAAACATAAATTAAATGAATGTGCATCGTGTGCTTTTATTTCTGAATTTCCTTTATCTATGGCAATGTTTCAGCTTTGAAACATATATTTTTTTTAAAACTCTCGCTTTTATGAAATATAAAATTGTAAAATAAAAACATCGCAACATTGCAACAATCGCTGTATATTTTTTATATCAAACACAAATCTACATACTTATTCAAAAAGACTATAACTCCATTGACCTACGCAATCACTGGGTAACCGGAATTCGTCTTTTGCTTAGGTTGCCGTCATCTCCGTTGACCCAAAGGACCCCTTCTGGTCGACTTCACCTTTCCGCGACGTCTACGTGCGGCTACTGGCCGCTTTGTTTAACCTTAACCCTTACGGATCGGATCCAATCGGATCGGGAGCTGGGCCGCTTAATTTATCCGGAAATTTATTGTCAATAAAGCGGCAGTAATTGAAATCTCAACGGGAGTAAATCACAATTTTATGGACTGCTAACTGGCGGCGACTAGGTGGATGGGATTGGGCTTGGGATTGGGCTTGGGCTTGGGATTGGGCTTGGGCTTGGGATTAGGACCTGGAGAAGGGGGTTCATAATTTGTGCGAGTGTTTTGTGTTTGCCGGTCAAGTTTTCCGCACCAGACCTGCGCGTCCACATTGTTTGGCAAATTAAATTTAAATTTGATTGGCACCGCTCCTTTAACATTCTGCCGTCTTTTTAGCCCAGGTCCTTAAAGCAGCTGCTGTTCTCTAGCTGCTGCTGTTGTGCTTCCGGGGAAAAGGGACCAAATCCGAAATTAAAATTACGCCAACGACTTTAATGGAATATGTGCGTGGAATTCGAAATGCCAAATTGAATAGCCTGCCGAGCTAGTGGAGTGTATATATTTCGTATATTGTTTTTTGCAGCTTTTAATTTCGTTTCGTTTTCATTTTCATTTTCGATTCGGTCCGGTTCGGTCCGGTTCGGTCTCCATGTGAATTGGAACGAGTCCTTGCATTAGCATGCAGTCCTGTCACTGCACATCCTGCCACTCACTCCACCTGCAAAACATGTATTTGATTAATGTGGGCAGCACCAGCTCCGATCCAAACACTGGGCCACTGGGAGTCAACTTTTGTAGAATTAAAATTTAATAATCAGGCAGATCTTAAAGCGCCTGCAATGTGGGCATAAAACCAGGCGAGGCATGCAAAATAGTTTCATTTTGTAGGTCAAATTTGCACAGCTCCAATCTAAAACGCAAAAGAAGTTAATGTTTTAACTGGGACACTGGTACACTGAGAACGAAATGCATAATTGCATGGAAATTTAATGTCATCATAAATTCGTAATTATTGAAAACTCGAAATGCCTTCACCAGGAGTCATTCTACATGCACATAGGCAATGTTGACGGATTGTGTCCAGCAGCTGGGCACCTTCCAGGTGGCTTGTGTAGGAAGAGAACACTGTGACGAGTTGAACGATCCATTTCTGTACGGATTCAATGATCTATTTACTGATACCACGCGCATTCCGGAGACCAGAAATGGGAGCCACTAAGGCAACGTATAAGATTGAAGGTTTACTTATGGATCGCTCTACATTGATCCAGATCCTATGGTCGAATAGGACACCAAGATCTGGGACTTTATCCGGGGGGATTCTAGTGCAGATAATCAGTATTAAGCAGTAGCTTCTTGGCTTTGCCATCAGTATCGATGGTTATTGAAGTCAAGCTGGGGCTGCTTGTAGAAATTATGCGAGTCTAAGTGCAAGTAACTTAACTCACTCACTTGATAAAGATGGTTAATGGGCGGGCAGAATAGTATTAACCCAGTATGACTGGCTTGAGGAACTCCTTGAGGATGTGGTTTCAAAGTGTACTCACTAGGTTCGATTCATTTATAAAGGAGAGGATCCATATTAGCAAGGCTGAAGGGATTCCAATGACGTCAAGTTCAGTAGTTCGTTATTGACCTTTGCTGAAGTTAGAAAAGATCACATAGGCATTTATTAAATATCAATAAAGCTTCCATACATGTCAAGGTTTTACATTTCTCCTTAAAATAAAATTGCACTTTGAATTAGTTTTATTCAACAGATATATCTCTTTTAAGTTGACTATTAGCTTTGATTCCACTCCCACTCCCATTTAACAATTTATGATCAATCTATGATTGCGAGACTCTACATCCCAGTGTTTTTAATGGGTTCCCAGGTGTCCCGATTTAGAGTTGACTAGTATTTCTGATTGCAGAAAATAAAGCGCACATTATCTCTCTCTGTATCCTGAGCTCCGTTATCCCTTTATCCCTTCGTTTTCAATTAGCTCCTTCAATTACTCAGTTGGTCAGCTACTTAAGTGCTCGGCTTGTTCGCCCACGCGGCAGTTGATTTTTAATTTCTGCCCGTCTTGGCAGCCTCCATCATCCGCACCCGGCTATATCTGTGGTTCCATCGCCGTCTGGGCACTTCATCATCCGGCGGAGCTACTCGGAGGCGGCGGCCGGCACTCGGCTCCCGCGGCCAAAACAAACTTAACAAAGTTAGCTAAATTTGGCCGAAGGCGTCATTTTAACTGCCGCTTACTACCACCCACTCATTCGGCTGCCTCCCACCGACCGCCCTTCGATGTCGACATTTCAATGCCTTTTTAATCTAGAACAAAAGCAAACTTAATTTGCCACAACATCTGAGGAGATAGCAAAAGGACGACAGCAGAGGACCAAAGGAGGGCTACCAGGGGATGCCATCCTGTATTGTACTCGGGGAAATTAGGGGTCTCGCTTGTGGTCGGTAAACATTCTCAAATATACCCGTTTAGCATTCATATATTTATGTGCAGTAACTAGGTTGATTTCCGAATGTATTTTCCAACTTCTAGTATGCGATTCTCTTGTATTTTTCTTTTTAAGTATGTAAACCCTTTTATTACAATTAATTTATTGCCATGTTGAGCATTTACCTAGGTTTATTGTTTGAGTGTAGGCGAAAGGAGAAGAGAACGATTGCGAGAACGTCACTTGGCACATAATTTAATTACAACAACACTTTTGGGGGCCATAGCCATCCAGGAGGGGATGGCACTTTGAAGTTAGCCACCCACCACCACCACCACCCACAGCCCAGCCACCCAGCTACCTCCCCCCATGCGACTCCACCACTCAACGCCAGGAGTCGAGTGTTGAATGAGCAACAACTTTCGAGTGCAACGCGTCCTGAATTGTAATTAGTGCCCAGGAGCAGCCAGTTGGAGCCGGATTGGGGAAGGGTTTTTGGCCAGTTCATTTAAAAGGGGGAAGGGGAAGGAATGGAGAAGCGCCTCCAGGAGATGGCTTCACTTGATTTATGGAGCGCGCGAATTTGTAATTGTTATTACGTGTAAATGCTCCACTTCAAACCAATCAACACGCTTCTCGTTTGCCCCTTTTCACCAAACCGTATCCCAGATGCGGCATCCTGGCCATAAATTAGTTATCGGTGCTAATTGTTGAATGGATGAAGCGTGATTTGATAAGGACGTAACCGGTGGTCATTGAGGAAAGGCCAACTATCGTTGGCCCCACTGCCGACGGATGTCTACTTAAATAATATAAAACGGGGAAAAAATGATCAGATTTCAATCAAAACTAAACCACTACGGCATTTGACATAAAAACAAGAGGGAATTTTATAGTCGAGGTTCCCGACTATCAGATACCCGTTACTCAGATAGTGTGAATGCGAACGCGAAATTTCATCGTTTTTCTGTTGTATCGATAGATGTTGGGGAATAAAATGAGAACAAATTTTAAAATGGTTCCAAAGTATGGGCGTGAACGATTAGACGGCTTTAGGGCGTTGCAACATGGGTCAACAAACTTGCGCTGCGCCTTTGTCTCTAAAATTTGTATGCTGAATCTCATATAGTTCCTGAGATCTCGACGTTCATATGGACAGACGGACATGGCTAAATCGACTCGACTATTGATATATATATATATACTTTATATAGTCGGAAACGCTTCCTTCAGCCTGTTACATACTTTTCAACGAATCTAGTAACGAGTAACGGGTATCAATTGAAACGAGTTTCTCGTCTTAGATACTCGTTACTTACACTCAAAGAAAAAACCGTTCCCAACGATCTCAATTTGAGAATTTAGATTTTAAAATCTAGATTAGATTGAATCATGCTCAGCATATCAGAGCCAAGCCGTTCTCAATTGGCAACTCAACTAATAATATCCAAAAATATTAAAATATTCTCTACCCTACTTACAGTGTTACCGGAGTCTCTTCTTTTATTTGGTTAAACAAAAGAACATGGCAAGATCGACTAAGCTATTGAGGCAGATAAAGAATGTATATATCTTATAGGGTCGGAACCAAATTCTTCTATCTGCTCACCTTTGACATCAAACCAGTAAGAAAATTGTACATCTTTCTTTAATACTAATGGGCCATAATGCTTTTAACCTCTAAGTCCGTCAAAATCAAATACACTTCAATCGTTCCTTATCACATGCAATTTATAATACATATCATTCCAATTTAGAATGCAACACTTTGCAGTGGCTTATATTTAATATCTAGTAAGTAACCAGAACTGAGAAGTAGCCCGTTACTCATACTCATACATTAAAGTGGTTTTTCAAATTTATTTTTTATAAGAAACCGAAGACATGGAAGTTTATACTCGAACAGTTCGAACACATAATGAAAACAAGAGTATTTGTTAAAGGACAACCAAAACGCATTTGTTCACTGGCACACAACCAGTTGAGTGAATGTGTGTGTTCGTTTTGGCAAAGCCATAATCTTGTTGTTTTATAACTTTTAATGCCTCCTAATCCTGTTGCTGCTCCTCGGGCTCATCCTGTTAAGCTCCTTTGCCTTCTCCTTGAATCCCACCAGCACCAGTTGTGTCGCAAATTGACCAACTGCAATTAAATGGTAAACAATTTGGCTTTCATCCAAGCCAGACACGAGTTCGGCTCGAATAAGTTATACTCCAATTGGCCCGGGGAATGATTTGCTTCAAATGCGCTTAATGCATTCCCTAATCGCCAGTGGGTAATTTAGCACTGGCGTTACATACAGCCATTTAACTAATTGTCCTAGAATTACTTAACTCACGAAAAGCTTTAGTGTTGGCCGAAGTAATTAAATGGCTGGCGTGGCACTCACATGTATCTGCTGGCTTGATACAGCAAGTTGATCATAAACCAAATTACGATGAAGATCCTTTGGGTAACCACTAATGCTCAAGGATTAACTTAGCTAAAAAGCTCACTTGTTTTGGATAAAAAAATTGTTAATATGCACAGAATTCCGTTTTTGATATATACAATTTTTTCTGAACCCGGCTTAACCAAATAGGCAAAACTCAAACGGGAACATGTCAAGCGATTTATTCTGTGGAGGATGCCGTGGAGGATTCCGTCGAGGATTCCGTAGAGGACTCTGTGGTGGAGGACACTGTAGTGGAAGAAGCTGTGGTGGTGGAAGTGCTTGTTGAGGCCTCAGTAGTCGTGGATGTGGTTTGATTGCATGGTGGTCCCCATGGTTTGGGGCCTCCTGGGCCTCCTGGTCCGCGTCCTGGTCCTCCTGGGCCACCTGGTCCTCCAGGTCCACGACCTCCTGGGCCTCCTGGTCCACCAGGTCCGCCGGGTCCGCCAAATCCGCCAGGTCCGCCAGGTCCGCCAGGTCCGCCAGGTCCGCGTCCTGGTCCTCCTCGACCACGACCTGGTCCACCTGGTCCACGGGGACCCCAAGGACCAGGTCCTTGGGCGGAAGCTACTGCGACCAGGGCAACAAGAGTGACAAGGATAAGTGTACGCATTTCGTTATCTGATAGTTAACGACTCGAACTGATCTCGGCATCCCCTGCCAGCGGTATATATACCCACCGTCTGTGGAGATTCTCGCCGGCAGATGTGTTCCATCGGTGACGTTTGCGCGTTGAGCAAACTTACGTCAGTGTGGATTGGTAAATTCCACTTTCCAAGTCAGTCACTTCGCAATTGACATTGGCCTTCATTCTGGGGTTCCGTCAGATGGGAAGAATATGAGTTTGTAGACACTTGTTGATTCATGCTTAGGTTTATTTCCAAAATTGTTGTTTACAAGGCTTTGATCCGAGTTAATTGTAAATGAGACTACAAAATTTATATACTCTTCTCAAATTGAAATGAAACTACTACACATATGTTAAAGTAAGATCTTATAAAAGTAAATGCTGGATAAAAATCAATCATCTAAAACTATTTCAGTTCAGAACTTAACAATGCTTTTACCTCATGGTACAGTACCTATAATTTCTACCAGCTGTTTGGATTGCTTTATGGATCTTACATAAAAGAACCAGCAAGTTCCGTGAGCCAATATCTAGCTAAATATTTGCGCTCCGTCGTATGTGATGCACTTTGTGGCCAGGCGTCAGTGGACTTGATGTTTATAAAGCATCAATCGTGTCTTTGACAATAGTGTGAATTATCTAAGAATAAGGATGTTTGGACAAGTGGTTTCGTTAGGCTTTAATGAAAGTCAAATTAGCAAACACATATAGTGGAAAACACGCTAAGGAAAGAGAAATCGTAAGAAATTCTGGAAAGTCTATTAGCGGAATAGAAATCTTTGAGTTGTGATACAACAAAAATGACTCACTTAACATTAGTTCAGTGCAATCGTTATATATGTCAAAAGTACAAGAAATCCTCATGGGGCTATATGGCTTACCACTTATTAGTGCCCTTTACTCAATATAATGTGATGGTACATACATACGCCAATGTACACTAGCCGGCATAAATACTTTGACAAAATAAGCGCCAAACATTTTGGAAGTAAAACTTTAAAATGGCTTGATATGATAATAATGATTTTTTTTGTTGTGTATAAGTAATATAAACTTAAAAATTAACAAATTGTATTGGCCTAAGTATTTTGACAAGCCTTTAATACTTAAATAAATAAGTGTAAATGAAGCGGGAGCTTAGGAGTGAACCAATTAATAAGATATACCATATATCGACCAAATTGAGAAAGATCTCTGGAGTTATCTCTTTCCAAAAGAGAGGTGATCACAGAAATCATCTCCTCTCGAGTTTTGTGTGACGAAACTGTTCTGCTGCGTTTTAAAAGAGACCAGATGTTCTCAAAAATATTTAAATCTGGACTTTAAGGTGGCCAGTTTAAGACGGTGACGACAACAAAAAAACTGGGTTATCATTCGGGAATTGTGGCGGGGATAAATGATTCCCCGATCAGCCTATCTCCAGAAAGAAATTAATTTTCGTTAAGGGTCGTCAAATATTGCCTATGGTTCATCGAGCCGGTTCATCACCACACCATGACAGGCCCTCCACCATAGTTCAATTTCTAACAAACGTATTTTTTGCCTTTTCTGAGTTGGCAAACTTACAAAAAAATTTTTTTTTTAATTTCCCGTATAAGGATTTTGTCGTCAGCGAATGTTGTTCTACACTTAGGTTTAGTTCTTTTTAAGTATTATAAATGATTATGTTTTTTAAACTTTTTAATTTGATAATACACAGTTTGCCGCGACAATTTAAACTCTTTCGCAATGTTTTTTACTTTAATTCAAACGTTAAATTGTGCTACCATTGATAATCTAATAAACAAACTGAACTATTTACACATAGCCTTTAATTAAATTTGGTTTTTTAAGAACGTTTAATAATCAAAATAGTAAAGTTTAAACAGTTTTTGATTTACACGTGCTTAAAAGCAGGATACTATTTACTAAATGAGCTTGTCAAAATATTTGTGCCCACCAAAAATTTGTTGTCTGCGTGCAAGCCGTAAAAAAATGTGGATTTTGTGTGTTAAATATTCATTATTTGCATTGCTCATCGTCTCGCACTGATTGTTAATATTAAGCGCAAGCAAGTTTGTCAAAATAGTTATGCCTACTGGTGTATGTGATATTTCCCCTTTTTTTGGGTACGCAGGTAGCCGTGGAGGTAAGTGAAATTTCGTAAGGGTTTTTGTTTGTATACAAAATTCATCTTCTTTCTAATAGTATGATTTACATGCGTCGTTCTCTCAACAGCTTTTTCTATAGCTTTTACTTTAGCCACCGTTTACAGAAGTTAACATTCGAATACTATTTCAATTGTCTCTTTTATTTCGATCTGTACTCTAGCTTGGTTCAACAGCGACTGACTGCCGCGCTCTCTGCAGAGTGGCGAGTCGATCAGTCGATAAGTTTCTCGATAATATTTGTATGTATGTATATAGTAAGGATGGGTGTATGAATGTATAAGCTTATGACTAGATTGGCTATGTATAATTAGGTATGTATGACTAGGAATGTATGACTAAGAGTAAAGGAAGAGGGTAGAAGGAGCAGCCTACTACATTACTGAGCTCAAATATTTTCTAGGAATTTACGCAACTGTCATTTGCAGTGTTGAAAAGTGTTTTTGTTCAATTATTTCCATCCGATGCCAGTAGCGTTTCGTCCCTTTCCGACTCCGCCGTTTCGCTCGCTCGCACATATACATGTCATGAAGTTGTTGTTGTTAATTGGAATAAATTGCTTCGGTGCTTTATTTAAAGAGGAATTTGTTTTGTTGCAGCATCGTAAAACAAAATGCTTAATTAAGTTTTTGCTCGTGTTGCTTCAATTGTTGTTTGTCTACACTTTTTCCAAATGCCTCTGGCTGTGTGTGTGTGTGAGTGTGGAAGCGTCTGCGCGAGTGTGCAATTGAGAATGCTGGTAATGAACAGTTAGAAAATGCAATGGATGTTTGGACCTGCTTTACACACGTAGAAATGATACCCTAAAACAGTTCTTTGAAAACATCCGTCCGTCAGTCCGTCCGTCTGTCCGTTCGTATGAACGGTGTTAGCTCCGGAACAAAAAAGCTAAAAAAGTTAAGATTAGGTATGGTAACGAACACTTAGTAGCTCTTAGTAAATCTTTATTGTTCGTTCGCTATACACTCGATCTCCCGTGGTGGGCTTCTCCTCCGTTGACGACCGCTCACCAAGGTACTGCAGCGGCCACGCGTGATCGGTGGCGAGGATATGGGCTTAGGCTTAGGGAAGCGTCATCGTTCCCAGACTAGGGTTAACAGGTGCTGGGCTTCCAAGTCGAACGCCTTTCTAGGCGCAACCTCCTGTCCCGGCCGGTCCCGCCAGACGCCTGTTCAGTTCCTGCAGACTCACGGTAGTCAACGGCTGCCTCTTCCAGGCTATCGCCGGATGATCTTGCTCCTTATTGACTCTCAGGGCTGCAGCTCCCTTGTTGCTTCGTTGCCTTGCGTTGTTGACTCGTAACCTCGCTAACATTGACTTTCATTGCTTCCAGCGCTCGGCCGGCTTATATAGGCCTTCCTTAACCGTTATTCCTTGATATTTCCAGTCTCCAGAACCAAAATCCAAGGCTTTACCGTTATCCCGGTTCAAACTCCAGCTTGGTACCGTTGCTTTCCTTAAGTCGGCACGCCAACGCTCTCAGTTCTCCTGTAGTCCGGCTCTACTTTGTTCAGTCTCACTATTTCTCTCCTAACTCTCTTTCTACTGACTCCGTTTCCCCAAACTCTCTTTCCACAGACTCCGTTTCTCCAAACTCTCTTACTACGGATTCTGTCTCTACAAACTCTCTTTCTCCCAACCCTCCGTTTCGTACTCCCGTTAGTACGCTCTGATTTGTTGCGTAACTGTCAACAGGCAGGCCCTCCTTTTGCATTTGTGCGGAGTTTTAACTCCTGACATTCCTCCCTTTCTTCGGGAAACAATAAGCTCGTTCTGGCCGTCCTTGTTGAACACTCCTGAGATTTCCTCGACGCTCAAAGCTCCGTCTTTAGTTCCACAGCGCCGTCCGTCCTTCCGACCTTCTGTCACCTGGTCGCACTACCCCCTTTCGATCGAGTGTTGCCACCTTCTGACATCTCCAGCTGGTGTGGTGTTGCCACTCGGCGATTTTGATATTTTCTCAGTGCGACTCGTCATGTGCTGATTCTTGTCACAATATTTGCACCCGTGTGCGTCTTTAATGCCCAGCACAAACCAACAAAGACATCTGAACAGAATAGGAAAGCGATAATAAGTCGGGAAAATCAAAGATCAAATCTGAACTTAAAAAAAACAGAGAGAGATTGTGCTGGACGCCGAAGGAGCTGTAGAAGAAGAAAAAACAGTGAGAGTGAAGTTGACTGGAAGTGAAGTGGAAGTAGTAGAGCGAGAAGAGAGCCAGCGAAAACAATAAGGAATACAGAGTCGACTCCAAGAAATCGCCCTTTCAATCTATCTTTAAATGAGTAAGCAAAATATTCACATAAAGGGGCCCTGACAAACAACTCAAAAATTAAAACGGGATCAGCGTCATCTGGAGTAGGCAAATAAAAGCAGCTGGCAGACAAAAAAAAAAACAAAAAACAAAGCCCATACCAGCTTTCTACGCCTGGAAGTCACAAAGGAAAAACGCAAGACAGGAGGGAATTATCTCCTCAAAAACCCCACTAATCACAATTCCACTTGGACCACGAAATAATCATAAGCACCGTAAGCTTGAAAAACCCAGACCCGACCAGTTGCCCTTTTAAGTGCGCTACAATATGGCGTGCCTTAACGCCCTGAAGCAGGAAATCGAAACGCTAAAGAAGATCTTCCCGAAGAACCACGAGCGCTTTCAGATCCTCAATTCCAGCATCGACGAACTGCTCTGCTGTTTTATCGATAAGAATGGAAAGCGCTACGATATTCACGCCCACATAACGGAAACCTATCCCTTATCGCCGCCAGTTTGGTTCGCCGAGACCGAGGAGACGAGCGTTACAAATGCTGTTCAAATACTTAGCAATACGAATGAACGGGATAATCACGTGATCAATCAGGTGGGCATACTGCTGCTTGAGCTGTGCCGCCTTCACAACGTTCCACTGCCACCCGAGATCGATAATTTGGCTCTGCCGCTGCAAACGACGCCGACATCCGCTTTCCCCCTCCGCTGCGAGCAGAAAACAGGTGGCGGTGGAGCGGGGGGCGAGGGCGGTTCCCACGGCAACGATGACACCGAGTCAAATCAGGAGAAGATCAAGGATACCATCGGCGAAAGCGATCAGAAGAGCGAGCGCGATGAGGACTTTTCGCTGGAAATGGATGATGTACGAAGTACAAGCAAGAAGGACAACATGGAAGTGGAACAGTTAGCGACTCTAAAAAGACTGCGTCAAAATCAGATACAAGGCTATCTAAAGGGTTCCGTTTCGGGTTCCACGCAGGCAACCGCTCGCTTAATGAAGGAACTAAGCGAAATTTTTTGTCACACGCCTATAAGAAGAAGATGTTTTCTATTGAACTCGTCAATGATTCGATTTACGAGTGGAACATTAGCCTCAGGTCTGTCGACCCTGACAGTCCGCTGCACAGTGATCTGCAAATGCTCAAGGAGAAGGAGGGCATGGACAGCATACTGCTCAACATCCTGTTCAAGGATACGTATCCCTTCGAACCGCCATTTGTGCGCGTCGTCCATCCGATTATCTCAGGCGGCTATGTGCTCATCGGTGGTGCCATCTGCATGGAATTGCTGACCAAGCATGGCTGGAGCTCGGCCTATACCGTGGAAGCGGTTAACGTGCAAATTGCAGCCACTCTCGTCAAGGGAAAGGCGCGCATCCAGTTCGGGGATACCGAAGCACCGACCCAGCTCCAATACAGTTTGGCTCGAGCCATGCAGAACTTCAACTCTATCGTGCAGCTTCACGAAGCGACAGGATGGTTGACCCCGCCCAAGGAAGATGGCTAAAACCACATCCATCCTACGCCAACCTACGCCAACCTACACCGACCAACACCGACCAACACCACCCGTCGTAGCCCCTTACACCACCAGAATTAGCCTGACCACATCTGCCAAGCACGCATCGCGCATTCACTGCCGGCTTGATCTGATGTGTCTGATGTCTGATCTGGTCAGGACGAAGCCCCCATATTTAAGATGTCTCACGAAATTATATTGCTTGCAGCGTCGATGATCATTAACTACTTTCATATGTTTTTTTTCCCCACGTTGGGCGCCAGATATGACGAACTGATTTTGATTGGTCTGCTCGCTACGAGATACGTGCGGCTAGCTCAGAGGATTTTGTGTGTTCGTCCCACCAAATTTATATCAATCGTGATCACCCGGTTAGAACACTAAGTTGTTCTTATGTCCTTGATCTTTATTATTCGCTTTACACTGCAACTCGATCTCCCGTGGTAGGTTTCTCCTCAGTAGTGGACGACCACTCGCCAAGGTACTGGCGCGGCCACGCGTGATCGGTGGCGAGGATATGGGCTATGGGCTCATGGAAGCGTCACCGTTCGCAGACTAGGGTTAACAGGTGCAGGTCTCCCAAGGCGAATGCCTTGGACGTGCGCGCTCGACAGCCTCGTATCTGCTGTCCTCCGGTTTGCGTTGCCCTGAACTATGAGGGCTGCGCTGCTGGGTGGGTAGACTCGTTGGGCTGGGAATTACTGTCGTCCGCGGACCCACGGTAGTCAATTGCTGCCTGTTCCGGGCTATCGTCGGGCGAGATGACAACGCGTTAACCAGACGTCTGCTCTTCTGGTCGCGCCGGTACCGCACCTGCTCAGTTCTTACGCACGCTCCAGGCGATCTCTTGGTTACGTTACGCGAACATCTAAACAGTCGACCGGGCCTTCACCACAATCCCGCCACACAAGCGGGTCCTTGCTAGGACGGCTTATATAGGCCTCACTTATCCGTTATTCCTCGATATTTCCAGTAGAGCGGGACAACAGGAGAACCGAAAGCGTCGGTGTGCCGATTTTGGGAAAGCAACGGTACCAAGCCGTGAAATTTGGTTGTGGAGCCAAATTTCACGGCTTGGTACCGTTGCTTTCCCAAAATCGGCACACCGACGCTTTCGGTTCTCCTGTTGTCCCGCTCTACGTTGTTCCGTCTCACTCTTTCTCTCCAAACTCTCTTTCTACAGACTTCGTTTCTCCAAACTCTCTTTCTGCAGACTCCGTTTCTCCAAACTCTCTTCCTACGGATTCTATCTCTTCAAACTCTCTTTCTCCAAACCCTCCGTTTCGTACACCCGTTAGTACGCTCTGATTAGTGCGTAACTGGTCGATTTCCGTTGCATTTTGAGTGAAATTAAAATAGCCACACTTAGTTTTACAGCTTTTTGTTTCCGTCGTTTTTTGTCTGCGATTTCCACATACTTGTTGTTGCTGCTCGGTGGGCGGATGATGGGCGCGTGGGCCCTGTAAGGGTTAAGCTGCTAACCACGATGGGCAAAAAGCCGAAAGAAAAACAAAAGAAAAGTTTTATTTGCATTTCTTTGGCATTTCGCTGCCAAAGGAAAGTGAAGCGAAGTCTGCAGGTATGCGATGCGGCAATTCCTGGCCCAGAATCCAAAATCCAGGATCCTTCTGCAGGATGGCTTTCCGGCCCAGGGGAAGGTCCCTGTTCACGTGAAACTTGTTTCATCTTGAAAAGTACAACACAGCAATGGCTGCAAAAAATACAACACAAAAAAATTAAATAAAATAAAATGCGGGAAAAAAAACAAACTCATTTTACACAGATTCCTCGTCGTTCCCACTTTTCAACTTCCTTCAGCCAAGCCATTCAAACCCATTTCTCTACATATAACCAATTGAAATGAATTTGTATCCTGTGGACACACACACACACAGGCGCACGCATGCAACAACAACAAGGAGAGCAACAAGGACGAAAGAGGCGAAAACTTTGCCGGCAAACTTTGACTTTGGTTATTGTTACAGTTTAACTTTGTTGCCTTTGCTATTCATCGTTTTGGTCTTATTTCGGGAGTCACTTTTTCGACAGGATATGCGCTATCTGATTACCCATTAAAAGTTTAAAAATGATACATACATATGTGTTTTAGATGGATAAAATCTCTGTAGAATCATATATAAATTTAATTTTTTGAAACCAGTTATCGTTGGTTTTAAAACAGTTGCATAATTTATCAGAAGTCACAATTATCATTTCGAAATATCCTTTGATTTGTACCTAATCATTTAATGTCATTTAACAAATAGTTAGGAGTATTAAATCTTAATTTATTCTAAATATTTGTTATGTTAGTAGCTTATTATCTAGTTGCCCTTTTAGTTAAGTAGCTTTACGCATTTTTAAAGTAATATTTTATGCTGCTCTGTTAAAGTAAAGTTACTTTCGGTGGAAATGTTCTTTTTTGCTTTTAATTCATAGGTATAATGGGTATTTCCAAGTCGTGTGCGTACTTCCTACCGCCTTCAGCTGTCCTTATTGTTGCTGTCTTCGCTTTGTTGTACCGCTTTTGCTCTTGTTGCTTTTGTTTCGCCCGATGTTGCTGGTGTCGCCAACGCAGACGTCGCCGTCTTCTGCCCTCGAAAAGTGGGGCGGCAGCTGGAGGGGGCGTGCCAAAGGGAAACTTTTCAAATAAAATGATTTCTTATTTAGGCAGCCGATTTGAGACACGCCCCCACACCCACACCCTTGCCCATTTCCACTTCCATTTCCATTCCTCGGGCCGGAGCAACCATTACTCGGAGTTCGGAATGGAAATCGGTGCGGTTAATGGAATCGGTGGACGGGTTTGTATTGAAATAAGCAGAATATATATCTTTATTCAAAGAGTCTTGAATGTTTTTACATGGAGGACTCGGCGATCGAGGCAGACGCCTCACTGGAGGACTCGTTGGAGCTCTCCTGGGAGGAAGAGTCCTCGGAGGAGGATGAGTTGTCACCTTGGGGAGGTCCTTGCGGGAGTCCCTGAGGAGGTCCCTGAGGAGGTCCCTGGGGTGGTCCCTGCGGCGGGCGGAGTCCTCCAGGGCCCTGAAGTGGTCCCAGACCTCCCTGCGGAGGTCCTGGAGGACGACGTCCTTGGGCAGCAGCCAGAGCCACCAAGGCGAGCAGAACGACGAGGAAGAATACACGCATTTTGATCTTGTAGACGATTGACTTAGCAAATTCAACTGACTTCACCAACTGCACCCGAGCCTTATATATACCTCGATCTCTACGGAATCGGATCTATTGCAGGTGTTTTGCAATTCCATGTTTTCGATGGACAAACAGAAACTCTGTGCAAACAGCGATGCGCCAAGTGGAGCTGTGTAAACCCTTCATAACGGAAATACTTGGCCAACTGGTGAACTGGTGATCTTAAAATATTAAACAAACTAACCTCGTGGTTATGAAACTTTTGATTCTTGACTTCTTAAAGCTATTCCGTGTGATCTAATGAATAAAATGTAGATTTTTAAGAACAGCTTTAGCTCGATTCGTTTCTTTTTCATTTTAGCAGAATATGAAACTATTGGATTTCAGTTTCATAGATTTTTCTTTTCCGTAAATATGCATTTTGATTTCGCTTAAAGCTCTTCTCAGCACACCCGAGATGGGGAAATATAAAAATGGCAATGAAACAAAGTCGGGCAAAACAATTGAGCTGAAACCTTAAGCTGCTTGCTGGGATTTGGCCAAAGAAAGTGGAAAGTACTTGCACTTGTCTCGCCCCCACAAATCCGCCACTTCGCGCATTTCAAAGATCCTGGAGCATTTGCCACTTGGATGATACACCCAACTTATAAAAATTTCTGCACATGATTCCGCTTTATTGCTTTATGACTGTGTGTGAGTTTTACTTGCAAGGGTGGGCAAATTCGTGGAAATGTCAGTCGTCTCTCTGGTACTAAAAAATGTTTCAACATTGAGATTCGGCTTCTTGCTTTCCGGTTTTTTGAAACAGGAGCCTCTTTTCAGCGACCTTGCTTTTAATTTTTGTACTTCGGGCTCTTTTGTTAGCCAGCTTAAGTTTATATTTAGTTGTAGTTCTCAACTTTAACCCTGTTTTCCTTAGTGTACATTCTTATGAATATTTCAAAGTACTGCCAGGCTCAAACTGTGACATTCAGACTGAAATTTGCCTTTATCCCGCGGAGAACAGCACGCACCCACTCTCGTATATCCACATAGTATCCTTGCAGCGAGTGTATAGCGTACCCTAAGTGTTAACACTTTCACTCGCTGGATTTCTTTTCGCTTATATTCCTGTCTCGCAATTGGCGGCATGTAGTGTTGCTTATGAATCTATTTACAACAGCAACAAAAGGACCTTTTCCGTACTCGTAATAACCTTTGATGATCTGTTTCCACGGCGCGTGCTGTGAATTGTCAATAAAAAGGCAATTTCGACGCTCTAAAACCAGCTCGGTGGACTGGATATTCCCCTTCAGCACCGCACTTTCCACTTTTCGTATGTGGCTGCCGTTATGTGGTAGCTTTATGAAGAGCATGGGTGTACGACAGGGACTCGCAGGATGCGATACAAAGCTCTAGTTGTCAGGATTCATTTCTGAGTTCAATCGGTGGGAACAGGATAATCGCCATAACCTCAAGAATTGGCGGTCGCTTCAATTGTGGCATAATTGATTTAATTCTCCAGATAGAAATTAAATTTTCTCCACCATCAGTTCATCTAAACTTAATTTGTTATTCGTGTATAACAGTATTTAATGCGAGCTCAAAGGATACGGATTATTTATACCAAGTAGCCTTCCACAGGACTGCTGCCAAGGACGATTAGAAAGATTCCCCAACGGGCTTGATTATTGGGGTAATGGGCCGCCCGGGCGTCCCCTTGATTTGCGGTCAGCTGTCGTTGCCATCGGTCACATTTTGATTAACCCGAACGCAAATCCACTCACACACTCAGATAAACACTCACCGGAATGCTGATGAGGCATTTAGTGTCTGGTGTCGAAGTCCGGTTCGCATGGTCATGGGATCGGCTGCCCCACCTCCGCATCCGCATCTTCATTCGCATCCGCATCCTCATTCGCATCCGCATCCATATCCATCCGGAACGTACTGCTAATGCGCCAAACGGGGTCTAATAGGACTGATTCGATTGCACAATCGGTCAGTCCGCAGGCCAAGCTCCAATTTCGAGTTTCCACTCCCGAAACTGGTGAATCTGGCGAAACTACGAAAGCTCCCAAACTACCAAACTACCAATCAGCCAAACGCCCATTTCCAACCCCAAACCATCAGTGAGCTCGGTTGAGTGAACTGGGGCCAGAAATGTTATTATGCAAAATAATAACAACGCATCGCACTATGAAATTAAATTTTGAATCCCAGCAGTGAGTAAACTTAAAATACAAGTTATTGCAACACCACAAATCGTTTCACATGTGTGGATCCCAGCATGCGAGATGCCTCATGACTGCATTCGACTCCGCCTACGACTACGACTTCTACTCGAGTCCTACGGATGCGGATCTGTTCCGTGCTGCCTGCTCATTTCATGCCATTGAAAGACCTTCGATGGCATTCGGTCAAGTAATTGTAGTTTCTATTTAATACCCCAGAAACTAGTCTTATCATGGGCTATAGGATTACAGACTAACAATTTAGGGAAATATTTTGATTACGAAATCCTCGCACAAGCCACTCTATTATATATGTATTTAATATATGTATTTATATGTATTTAATATTACATATATATTTAAATGCATTAATATTTTACCCATTCTGCCTTAAATGCCAAGCAAAGCTCAAGCTAGGAAAACGTAACGAAAGCAGCGATTAGTGGTTTAGAGTCAAGAGGATAGTAACGACTTTAGATTACCTGTATTGAGCACATTTCGAACTCTTCCTTATTTTACCCTCTATTTAACATGCAACCGAATGGCAGGTATACTCGCATCGATTGGATAAGCGTATTCCCGATTCGTGTTGATGGTATCTGGGAACCGCCTCTGTTTTTCCGCAGCAGTTTTCTGGCTCTTTTCATTCCGTTCTTGGGGCCGTGGATCGGGGATTCCCCTCGCTGTTGCATTTGCCGTTCTTGGCTCGTTTTCGTTTTCGTGGGAGTTGGAAGACAAATTGATTTCATGTCTGAAACTTCTTAAGCGCCTGCACCGGGGGAATCCTTGGCGTCCGCCCCACTATCTCCGCACCCCCTTCTGGTTTCCGTCTGTGTCTGCGGCCATCCGTGTTGTGTTTGTGTTTTCAAATTTGCTATTGCACACATGAAGCGCAGCCAGAGCCACCTACTGAACCACCGGCTGAATTCGCTGCTTTTTTGGGGGTCCTTCTCGTATCTACTCGTACGTACCTACCTACATACTACGTTCTGTCGGTCCTTTTGAAGTTGGTGTGTGCTGAATTTGTCTAGAAATTGATGCGCATGCCGTCGAAACAATATAGCGAGACAACAGGGCAATGGCAACATGTTGCAAAGGCCAGCCGGCCCGGTCCCCTTTCCCTGATCCCCCCTGCCCCCTTCCCCCGCCACCGGCCACCGATGCACCAGCCCCTTTCTCCACCGCCCCACCAATTTTGGTTGCATGCTTTTGGCGAATATTTTGCGGCACGTCGCTGCGGCTTCGCCTCCGCTGTCATAGACATGAGCAATAGACAGATACATACAATCGAGCACATGTGCACTCGTGCCAGAAGTACACTGAGCGAAAATCAGTCGAACTGGGAGCAAGTTCCTCGGGTATTGTTGTCAGCATTTCTAGCATTGGCTGAGTTCTTATCTTTCCATACTTTCAGTTATAGTCGTAAAATAAGGCGATTGATCGGAAATACAATTCAGGACATAATTTTCAAATGTGAAGTGATTGCTCCTTTCTGAACAGGACTAAAAAGTGAAGGCCTCAAAGGCCAGATTTACATAGCACTTTAAAACTGTCCACTGGATGGACCCATTTTCGAAAGTGCACTTATATATAGCTGCGTGTGTTGCCGTATAAGTATATGGCTAAATATTTGCAATTTCGTGTTCGGCATTCCCCCAAGTGTGGCCATAAATTGGACCCTCTTTAATACGAGGTGCAAGCGATGCCGCCCCTCAATCCTCTTGTTTTCCCACATGTCCCCTGCCCTTGCTATCGATTTGTTATCCTTTATTTTTCTGTTGGCTTTCCTAATCAGTTTGGTGGTCGTCGAGGAGCTGACCCAAAGAAAGCAACCAAGGGATTCAAGTCAAGTGGAACAAAGTGGATAAGATGGGGAGGGGTTCGAGGAAAGAATCTGTAATGCATGTTGGCGGCTCATTCAGTCGAAAAGGATTGGGTTATGATCTATCGAGGTTTCGGGCCATCCCGTGGGTATTTCCAATATAACTTATAAGGTCGGATATTAACTAGCTTAAGAATAGAGTAATTGGAGATACATTCGGTGATTAAATAAGCGAAAGCAGCTTGTGATTAACAGTAACTTATTTACGGCTTCGCCAAGCACCTTTAATCAACACCCCACCGGATAGCTTGCCTGCAGTATAAAAATTAATTATACCGTTGTTTACGGCTTAAGTAAATCCCCTTAATTGATATTCCTTTTCAGTGGTTAAACGGTTCAACAACTTTCTCTATCATTGTATAGCTCTCGGGGGAGACACACGAGCTCATAAAGTACTTTTCGCTTTTCGAACGCAGCACAAGTGGAAGTTGCAGTCGCAAGAATGAAAGCAAATTCCACACAATATTTGCAGTATCAATAACTTGAACGTTTTTAGTTATAACAACAGTTTATCCATACTAAGTACGATGCTGGGTGACTCCTAGAGCATACCCGTTCTCCAAGGACCCTCATCAGTTTTGTTCTCCTCCATCGACTGCGAAACTATGAAATGCCAGTCAAAAAAATAATACAAAAAAAATAAAAGAAAACAGCAAGAGTTAGGATGAACTAGACGTGGCAAAGGTAGAGGGGGCGGGAAAAGTTTGCACTGCAACTTTTTTGTTTTCCACACGCTTTCGAAGCACTTGCAGTCGCCTCTTCCGGTCTCTTCCCGCCGTTTCCCGCTTTTCCCGATTTCCCGCTCTTCCCCCGCCGCCCAGTGCAACGGAGTATGCGTGAAAATCTTGGCAACTTGTTAGCTTATCCGGTGATTACATCGATAATGCTACGTGGTGTTTTAGCTTCCCGACTACGTGCTGTTTATGCCCGGGGAGCCAAGCGGGTCGGCCTGTCCATGGAAATACGAGAGGGGCTGTGCTCGTGGATGCGGCGGAGGGAATCCCGTGGAATGATACTGTTGCCATATCTGTTCGACTGTCTCAATGTGTCTGGGCTTGTGCCGTGCTACTTTTGGCCAGGACTAAGGACGGCGGAAAGCCACTCAACTATTTCCATTTGTTGTACTCTGTCGATAAGTGGAACCCTTTGCATTTTGTCGGCTCTATGTGTCCCTTTCCAACTGGCAGAAAAAAAAGGATTTGGACTTGGGATGCCTCTTACCTTTTATACACCAACAAATGTGCTATCACTATTCATGGAAACGGAAATCCATGCTGCACGATTGTTATTTAAGAATTTTCGTTACACTCTTCTATATTTCCATCTAATATGTATTAAGTACTTGTATTACTAATTACAGATTGTGCCTACACTTGCAGGGAAATTGTGAGTTCGACCTTCAGTCAAGTCGCATATCTCCTCCTGGCAGCTTTTGGCATACAAATGCGCAAGCTGCAGTTCTTGGTGGCGTTTACAGATACCCCGTAGTGCCCCTTTTCACCCTTTTCTGGCCACCAACTGGTACATTGTACACTTTATTGCCTTCCGCCGATTCGACTCGAGTCGAGAGTCGTAAGCAGATACATTTGTATGGGCGAGCATGTATGTGCTGCTCCACTTAGACCCCCGCAATCGTCCGGAATCGCCTGGAAAGGATCCTCTGCAGGACTCACGCCCTCAGCAAGCCATTTCACTTGCTGTTATTCACGCGCTCAATCAATATTTCAAGTTTTTACAGCCAGGAAAAGGGCGTGAAGCAAGAGGAGCTTGCCATCGGTTTTTGTTGCAGCTTGCGGTGCACATTTCGTGTCGTGTTCGCTTCCTTTTCTCGCCAGCTCCTAATGCAGTTTCTCCTGGCTCTGAGTCTGGCACTAATGACATTTCATTGGTTCTGATTTATGTCCAGTTGTTTGCTTCTTAGCCGGTTTTTTTTTTCACCCCACCACCTTGTCTTTTGCATTGATAACGGAGGCGAAGAAGTTCGTACAGGGAAGGTAATGAGTCAACAGGTGGCATTATGGCCCTTTTCCAAACCCATTTGCCACTCTAAGTACACTGAAATAACTGCCCCAATACATTAATTATGTGCAATTTGTATTGACCTTTATTTAATTTATTAATATTTTATTCCGAATTTGTCTACGACTTAGTTATGTTCATGATTCTGATGTAACACAGAAATACCCTAGGGTAAGAGTAAAGTAAAGCCTTAAATTTGTCTTAAACTTCATTAAAATAATGTCTGCAAGGGCTGATACGTACTAGACTATCCTGCAGATATTCTAACTCGTATTTGTAGAAGCTCTAACGTCCTAACAACGCTCTGGATAATAAAACTAAATTAGTCAATTATTATTTTTATCATAGGCCTATCTGCCGTTTTGAAACTGTGGCAATAAAGCGAAACTTAACAAAACGATATGAAATAAAAGGATGAGCTTATTATCCGCCACTTGAAATTGTTGCGTAAATTTAATTCCAACTTGGCACGTTAAAGAAAGCTGCGAAGACAATTTGATGAAGTTTTATATTATGCCTTTTCGCAGTGCTATATGGTATACGCTACATGCCATATGCTCCTATATGCTAGGCACCCACCACCCACACTGCGTGCTCGGAGGCGCTTGCGAGGCTGGGGATGGTGCGCTTGCGGTGGAGCACGGGGACGGAGATGTCTTGGGCCTGGTTGAAAGTTGCTCCGCCATCTCATCCGGATATCCAGCTACCCGGCTACTACTGCTGTTGGTTCCCATCTCGCAGGCCGTTATGTTAACGCAATTATTACGCATTTCTTATGATGTAATCAGACGCAGCTTGGTTTTCAAATGAAAATATGCCATCCTTATGCCCATTTCCGTATCCGCATCCCCACCCGCATTCGCAACCTGAATCCGGAATCGAGAATTCGCTGCCCGCCCCGCCAGTTTTCCTTGCGCTTTTTGCGGCAAAACTTTCGCCAGGTGAGCTGCCGCTGCCGCCGTCCGTTTTCCCTGAAAATGAAGCAAAATAAAACTAAATTATGGCAATTGAAAATGAAAAGCGAAAATTAAGCGCATAATGAGTCGCAACGGAGGGGGATTTTCGTGGGCGGAGAGAGCGACGGGCGGGGAGATGGGGGAGCCAAGATTAAAGCAACAAGCGACAACAATACAGGGTAATATAATAAAAGGCCGACAAACAACAAACTGCCAAATTATGAGGCAAAAGTTGGCGTGAAGCAATCTCAAGAGCAAGACAAAGGGACCCGGGCGATTGGGGGCGTGGTCGCGCAGGGAAAGCGCATTATCCATCGCCCTAATGCACTGGGCTCACAATGAACCTGCCGCCCTCAACGTGAACTCTGCCCTGGACGCCACTTGAAGAAGTCCTTGGATTGCTGGCTTGGTGGCCGGATTTTCGCGGTATTTTTGGGAGGAAGGGTGTGGGTTGGTCTTTGGGGCCGCTTTTCGCTTTTCGGGGGAGATGAAATGCCTGCCGGTGTGGTTTTGCGGGTAGGCTGGAGGGGAGACTCAACTTGAGTATCGCAGGGCGGGCATAAAAAATGCACATTCTGGTAAGATTTTTGATCACTAAAAAGTTCAACAATCTCATTTTCTAATCCCTGTTCAATGCGAAGTTCAACGATTAGTTGTGTCACTAGAACTACCAAAAAGTAAACGATGCTGAAAATAAGTCATCAATTGATATTAAATTTTTTATATATTTTTTCTACTTTTATATTCGCTTAAAACCACGGAACCCAAAAATACATGTTCATTGAATTGGAAAACCTGAAACGCTTTGGTTACTTTTTGATATTTTTGCTATCGATTTTAAAAATCGACCATTTAAAGTTCAATTAAAGAGCCAAACCATTAGCTGGTGTTTGGGAACGAGACACCCTGTATACGCGAACAAGTCACCCTTTATCTTTGTGTACACTATCATTTGTCTGCAGCTTCAGCGGAGCTTATCAGCGGAATCAATGTAAGCATCGCACCGCTGTAATTGTCCGCGAGCTTGCCCAGTACTTTTCCAAACTTCTAAATGTAACTTGTTTACGGCTTATGCTAGTTTAATCGTACAGCCAAAGCTTAATTTAGTCACATTCTTGATCTGCGATAAAACGTACGCAACGGTGTCGGTCTAATGAATATCAAGTGTCTGAAATTAACCAATAAAATAAAATAAACAGTAACACTGGCGGTTTTATTTATGAACAGCTGGGTTTAAACGAAGGGCATAAATCAAAGCGAATAGTTTTCAACAAAGCACGAGTTGCGAAGAATTCAAAAGATAAACTTAACGTTTTTTGAAAAAGTAATGATAAATAAAACTAAAAACGCCATTCATAGAATGAAAGTTTGACCAGTTGAAAAGTTCTTTTTATTTGATATAAATTTTATACATTGGCCAAATGTATTCAACGCGATTTTGTATTTTTTCCACCATTTAAAAACAATAATGGTGCGGGATTATCTGAAACAAGGATACAATTTCTGAAAGCCGGAACTTAAACATATTTTTTGTGACCCCGTCACAGGACATTTTTGTCGCCTGTCAAAGGACTAATGCATTCGCTGCATAGCTGCATGTGGATGCCTCCCGTTTAACATCCTTTTGCCCACGTGCAGCCAGCGAAAGGGAAACAAACGGCTCTGTCACTCAAATCTGACACAAGACAAATCGCATTGAGGCGACTGCCGAATTGATCGCCCGACTTTGCCAGCGCCGCCTTGCCCCCGGGAAAAGTTCCCCGGAAAATTCGCTACACTCGAGCAATCAATTCACAATTACGGAACTGCCGCTTCAATCTCATCCCCATCCCCATCCGCATTCCCAGTACCAGGCACATTCGCATCCACATTCGCGCGAATGCAAAGTTCAATTCAATCATTCAGTTGTCACTGGCAAAAACAATAAGGGAAAGGATGCACCGGTTGCTCCGTGTGCTGCCTGCATCTCAGGATCGAAATCGAACACAGATACATACATATACACATATGTTTATACACAACAGACATCTGTAATGGCATTTGCGATGCGAAATCTAATGAAACGTGTTTAAAACAATTTGTTCCCAATATCGAATTATTCACATGAGTGCATTTTGACTTCTTTCCATGATGCCAAAGGTGTTTTTGGTGAGCCGTCATCCACGGGTGCAGAAGGGGTTTGGAACATGCAGGGCTTAAACGCGCGTGTGTGCGTGTGTGTGTGCATAAATTAAGATGTGTGCGTTTGCGGCGCAAGATCAATGCTCATTTGGCTGGCAATCAATCCGAGTCCCCGAGTCCTTGTGGGCACTCAGCCAGGCTAAAGACACTTACTTGCTCGCTGGCACTTCAGTGCACTCAAATTGGTATTTGGGGTTGCGAGTGGGGCAGTGCCATTTGGAGAGGAATGCAATTTACTGAGCAAAAGGATATCATTTTGTTGTTTGCTGCTCTTAACATATTCTTCTCTACCAAAAATGGCTTTTGAAGGCACCAAGCTATGGATGATGAGACACTACAGTTACATATGTGTCCCGACTATTCGATGGCCGTTGCTCAATTTACTTAATTTATATCAATATTATCGTAAACTAATATGTACTGAATATGCTTATATATAACTACTGTTAATAATGCTAGTCCATATACAGACTAAACTATCACATGAACACCGATTTGCGCACCAATAAAGTAACAATCCCATCCTAGTCTTTCAATTACTAGATCATAGTGTTCTCCTAATATGCGCTACTTTTGAGATTCTCCCTTAAATAGTTAACTTAAGTATATCAGTCCTTTAAACTGTTTCCTTACATTTGTAAACTTGTATCCTAAGTGAATGTAACTTATTTAAACCTTAACTTAGTACAGAGGTTATGTTTATGTTTTTACCTCTACCTTTAAATTATGTGAATCTTATTTGGAGATCTCTCGAAGAAAATTAGTGGACGAACAGAACTAAAAAAAAAGGTAACCATGGAGCTTTCCCATCTCTAGACTTTCTTTATGAATGAACCGATCAATCAACTGTTAGTTTTCGCAGAGTTTGCTGCCCAACTCACAATGAGATAAATTACTGCCTTACTAAAACTTTTGCACGAGAGTGTATATTTTCGCACGAATAAATATATTTTGCAAATTTTATACACTTTAATCGAAGTTACTAAAAACAGAAATATTTGTCATTTGCTCTTACAATAAAACCTTTTTCGACGGTTTAAAGTCATGGGAAAATGTTATCTATTAGCGACTATTTTCCTAATTTCAATTTTAATTGTTTGGAAAATGGTAAGATTCTAAAAATTTGTTCAAGGATACCTTGTCAGTGATAAAAAATAAATTTCTTGAGGAAAAACGCTCTAAGTTATTATAAGTCATATAATATTAAGCATTAAAAAAAACCTAATTGTTAAAGGACAGACAATGAAGGTATATTGAAGTATTTTTACACTTTTTTTTAATTGCATGCTCCTTTTTTTATACCCGCTACTTTTAGAGTAAAAGGGTATACTAGATTCGTTGAAAAGTATGTAACAGGGAGAAGGAAGCGTTTACGACTATATAAAGTATACATATTCTTAATCAGGTTCAATAGCCGAGTCGATCTAGCCATGTCCATCTGTCCTATAAAAGCTAGAAGGTTGAGATTCATCATACAGATTCTAGAGGCATCTACAACACCGCACAAAACTGCCACTCCCACATTTTTGAACCATTTTTCGATATTTTATCATAATTTTATAAGTCTTTTTAGCCGCCGTTTACAGAAGTTAACATTCGAATACTATTTCAATTGTCTCTTTTATTTCGATCTGTACTCTAGCTTGGTTCAACAGCGACTGACTGCCGCGCTCTCTGCAGAGTGGCGAGTCGATCAGTCGATAAGTTTCTCGATAATATTTGTACGTATGTATATAGTAAGGATGGGTGTATGAATGTATAAACTTATGACTAGATTGGCTATGTATAATTAGGTATGTATGACTAGGAATGTATGACTAAGAGTAAAGGAAGAGGGTAGATGGAGAAGCCTACTACATCTTGTAAATTATATATAGTATATAGTCTTGGAAAATATATATGTATTTGCATTCACACTAGCTGAGCTGAGTAAGGGGTATCTGATAGTCGGGGAACTCGACTATAACACTCTCTCTTGGTTTTAATATCAAACTTATTGTTAGCGTGTATTTTTAAATGTAGAAAATTTCGAGATCACTGATCAAGAGTTCATACGCTCAAAATATGACGTATACGCAACGTTGTTCATTACAACGAATAGACACACATTTGCCTTCGGCCGCGTATTGGTCAAGTACATTTTGCAACTGATTTAATCTGTTTTTAATATGTGCTGAGGTTTCAACCGCTGGTGGAAATGAAAATGGCTCAAAGGCAAAAAAAAATCCGGTGAAGGAAAAATGGGCATTGCACTCATAATAAAATTGAAACAGCAGGCGGCTGGCCGAAGGATGCAGCTCGGCTGGGGGAAAAGGACACAGGACATGGCTTACAACCAGGCCCAAATGGCCGCAAAAAATAATAATAACAACACGAGAAAACGGCAACAAACATTGTGTAAACACATGTAAGACTTGCTCGATTGTTGTTGCCCTTTTTGTTGTTCTCCCCCCTCTGCTATTCTTGTTATTGTTGCCTTTGTTGTTGGTGCCGGCGTTGTCTGTCTGGTAAACCAAAATTGTTGCTCGTTTTCCGCATGAATCACTTGCATCATCATCATCATCATCGTCATCATCGCCATCGCCATCGCCATCGTCATCATGGCCAGTTTTCGTTGCCAACGCCGCACTACCTATATGTATGTTCATGCATGCACACATATATAAACCACAACAGTGTACGTGTGTGTGTGTGTGTGAATGCACACGGGCCGAAGCGTTTGGCTCTGCACTTCGTAAGTAGCTTTTAATATATTTTGCGACAAGCCAGGGGGAAAAAAAGGAGAGGAAAATAAAAAAAAATACAAATAAAAATAAATTCTCTTCGTTGGTCTTTTGTGTGTGCAGAAATTGGATTAAAATTAAAATAAAACGAAGCACAAAATACATATATTCCATATGTATATGTGTATGTATATGTACCTTAATAAAAGTAAATAAATAAAAAAAATCAGTTCCCAGAGAGCACAAAATTAAATGAAATAAAATGTGCAACAAACACATGAAACAAAGGGCGATGATGAAAGGGTCAAAGGTCGGGGAAAGTTGAGGTGAGCAGCCAGAACTGCAACAATATGAGTACGAGTACGTATATGATACAAGTGTATGTGTATGTGAATACGTGTATGTGTGTGTGTGTGGCAAGTGCCAAGGAGGTCGGAGTCCTGGATTAGCAAAAATTTGGTCACGAATGGAATTTCCTTTGCCAAATTTTTTGATAGCTCGGCATCCCATTTGGCTTCTTCCTTTTTTCAGTTTGCTGTGCAATTATTTGATTTAATTTGCCAAATCCGCATATTGCACTTTGTCGCGTTTTGACACACAAATTGGTTTTGGTCCATGCGATCATCTAGTGTGGCGTTGCGTTCAGTTTTGGTTTTCTGGAAATAACTATTTTGAAATACACACATTGGGTGAAATTATTTTCACAACTAAATCGCATACCTTATAAACTGTGGTCCAAAAATCTTAGCTGCATAATATGCAAGAATCATTTCTTATGTTCCTCTGGATATATAGACCATTAAACTATTTTAAGCTATGCTCCTCCCATACTAAAGGATCAAAATCTAAAATATTTTCCCTGGTAATATTTCAAAGAATTATATTTAATGGCACAATATGTGCTGCGAGTTTGCGTATGCTTTCAAGAAATTAACAACATTTACTACTTAAGCCTATAATTTGATCCTGACAAATGGTGTCCGTGCGTCCATAAAGCATTCGCACCGTTGGCACGCAGGCATCGCAGTGCAAATTCGGGCGGATGGTGGGGTTGTCAAGGTCTCGACCAAACCAATTACTGGCTGGACATGCAACCGAGTCACCGCCCATCCACTGATTTTCCTTGGCCACGCCCCCTTTGCTCGATGAGCTGTCGCCTCTTTGACACTTTCGATTGCTTTTCATTTCGTTCCCGTTCCGTTTCTCACAGTGCCTCCGGCGGTGCGGAGTGGTGTTGTGTGTGGTGGAAAATGTGGAATACGGGGGAAGGAGGAGCGCTTTTCCTGCTTAGCTTGGCACTTTCCACTTTCCACACGAGCATTTGGATTGCCTGTTCGCTCGAAACTTTTGCTGACGTCGGCAGTGGGAAATTGTTGTGTTCTGGTCAATGTTACATATGCCATATTAACCAGCGGTGGCCCCTGGATCCGTGACCCCTTCCAACACCTTCCACCAACTCCCACCACCTGCCACCGCCTCCTGGAGGCGCCCCTAGAGCCCTCAATCATGTCAATTACTCGCCAATTGTTGGTGTCCTCGGCGAACAGTTGAAAATGTGTTATATCTGACGTCTGCGATGTTTCGCCTGATGGGCATAAATTTTGATTTATGAACAGCCGCAGAGATACTACATAAATGCCCACATATTATATATACATATACATATATGTATATGTGCGAAAATACACATACGAGTATGAATAAACGTATTCATGTGCGATATATAGCACGTATATCTGTACCGGCTCGCTTCATTAATTTGTCATATGTAGCGATGCATGAAGTGAGGCGATATATCCCTGCAAAAGACTCCGCGCAATCCTCGAACAGTTTAAGTTTTCAATTAATGCGTAAATTATGAATATTCGTATATTTTTCGCCATTTTAAATGCGCCCCAAATGAGATTTAAATAACAAAAACCACTGATTGGTCTGGTCAGCGGACGGGAGAAGCTCTCTACTTCGGAATCGGCCCCGATCCGAGGACGATATGCCTCCTTATTTAAGCATGATTTTCGAAAATCAGCATTGGGCGGAAGTGGCGGTGGCATAATAACGCTGATTTATGAGCCCGGCCCGATTTGGCAGAGGGTGCCAACTGGCCCGCTCTTCCGCCTCCACGGCTTATTTTTTATTTATTGTTTGCCTCCTTTGGCTGCATTAACCTTGGGCTGATCCGCATCCAGCGGCGCAACTTCACCCGGGGGCCAACAATTGAAATTATGGATTTTATGTGTCATAAGCTTTTATTGATGCAACAATCAAATATTTATGATGACAATTCCCGCTGACAATGATGGCAATAAAAATGCTTTACCCCCCACGAAGCTCTCTTTCATTGGGATATATTTTTTTGTCGCTTTTTTCAGGCCGTTCAGTTCGGTTGAGGTGATGTGAGGTGAGCTGAGGTGAGGTGAGGTGAAATGGAAAGGCGGGGAGGGAATGGAAATGGGAATGGGAATGGGAAGGAGGATAACGAGACTGAGCGGGCGGCAAGGACAAGTGAAATTCAATTCCGATTGATGAGCGTCGTTGGAAAAATATCCAGTTTGAGTTTGCTCGAAAACGACTTTGTTTCGGAATTGTTATCCCTGTTCTTGCGCTCTTTAAAGCCGATTTACTCTTGTTCACAAACTGATATGAGTTTCGCCTTTTGCAGTATCTTCCTATTGAGATTTTCTGGCATTCTTCTCTTGTGTAATATTGCAAAATACATATTATACAGCTCTTAAGCCCAAAGTTAAGAGGCTAACAGGTGATAGCACGTTAAAAGTTTGGCCTAAACCCCTATGCCATATAAACATAGGAAGTGGTAGAGCTCTGGCCCGCAGGTAAATGTAATTTATCTAGACGATCTCGCCCACACAAGTGCGCCTTTAGCCCAACCGAATCCGCATGGAGTCCGTGCAGATTCTCGGATGTTTCGCGCTGCTTTTGAAGAACCCTCCTGGCGGCCCACCTGCATATTTATCGGGACACCCCTCGTCCATAGCCTCCTTTTGCTGTCCTGCAGTCGTGTTCCTCTTGGCGAAATATCTATGAGTGCATCCATTATCCTTAATACACTTACGTGCACTAATGTGCTCCACATTAATGTGGGGCTGCTTGAAAATTTTAGGTTTTCCGTTTGCTTCAATGTCTGTCTGTCTGTCTGGCTGACTGTCTGTCTGTTTCAGTTCCGCCGGCGTGCCCCGTCCTTGCATCACAGCTACAATAACAACACTGCCATATGAGGTTCTTTGTTGGCTGAGAGCACGCGGTCTCCTGGGCAACACGTTGGATATCCGTTTCCATTTTCCATTTCCATTATTCCTCATTTCCACCGGCTAGCATGCAATCACGACTAGGGGCGGACTTGCAAACGGTGGGCGTGGTCATCTAAATACTGTCTGAATTTTGTGAAAGTTATTCTAGGTTTTCCCTCGAAGTATTGTTAATTAACGGAGTTATGTGTGGCTTCAGTCTTTGAAATTAACTTTGGAGTTTTATTATTATTATTTGAATTTTTAATTTCGATAAATAGTTTTGAATAAAGAGCCCTGGCTGGTAAACATAAAAGTATGTTTTAATATATCCGAGTTATTTTATTACCAATATCGATTTATTTACTGTGTGCTTACTAACTCGATTTTTTCTACTTTGCCGAATCAAAATTTATATTCGGCTTTTTATATAAAATAGTGAATCTTGGGCTAATAAAATATAGTTTGCATGCCTAAAACTTGCTTTCTGCTGCCAGCCCACCAAACTTGTTTTGTATTGGCAGCGCCAAACATATTTGTGTGCAAACAAAAGAAAATATTTAATAAATCAATTAATTAACATATTAGCTTAGTGCTCGGCGATTGTCGGTGGCATTTCAACGCAAACGGAGCACAAAGCAGGACATGCCTTGCGTTAAACAACCCGTGTTTGCGTTTATTTATTTGTTAATTTCTGGTTGTTGCAAATGGCAAACAAACTAAATGCTTAAACGATTTAAAACACTACGCGGGTGGATTGAAATTGGGAAAAAAGGCAGCAAAAAGCAGTGTGTAAATAAGCATATTCAGGCGGGTAAACAAAAGGCAAAGGGGCAAACTAAAGGCAAGGAGAAAAAAAGCGAGGACAGAATGGACGACGGGTCAAATTTTATGCAGGCGCAAATATTTTAAATGTTAACAATAAAACATGAACATAGTAAATAAATGCACATGTGAGTGTAAACAGGCTGCAGAAGGGCAAACACACAGGCACATATACATACACACATACATCCTGGACACATACATCCTGGACACATACATCCTGGAAATCCTGGACGACCTTCTGACGAAGGTCAACCTCAACGGGGTGAGGAGCATTAATCTGGCAATGAAGAACTCATTCGCCAGATTGAAGGAGCTCCAATTAAAGCTGCGCACTAGGCTGCCGGAGGCGGAGAAAACGAAGGCCGGACGTACGGCAAAAGCAGATGCTAGCCAACAGACCACCCCTAAGCTCCCATCCGGCCTCGAAGAACCGTGCAACGCTAAGGGCAGCCCTAAGCCAAAGGATCGCACGGCGCTGTCTGCGAAGAGAGCCCAGCGACCCGACCACCAGAAGGCTGCGGGACCCAAGCGCCCACCAAGGGCTCCGCCCCAAGCCACTGTAGCGGGAAAGAAGTCGCAACCAAACTTGCAGCAACCGCCCGGACCGCGCAAGAAGAGACCGCCGAGGGAGAGACCAGATGCGCTGGTTATCACCCCCACAGCTGGCTTACCTTACAGCGAAGTGCTGTCCCTGGTCACAAGAGGGCAGGACGCTAGGCTCAGGGCCATCGGGGAAAACGTAGCAAGGGTGAAGAGGACGGCCAAAGGCGAACTGCTCCTCGAACTACGTGCCTCAGCCCAAGACCTGACGCAGAAGCTCAAGATGGACATGGGAGCGGTGCTAGGTGACCGCGCCAGCCTTCGCGCGTTAACACAAACCAAGGTATTTGTGATTCGCGACCTCGACGAGCTCACCACGGAAGACGAGTTGAAGAGTGCCTTGGAGGCCCAGGCAGAGGTCCCTGCAGCAGTCGTGGCTATCAAGAGCCTTCGGCAATCGCAGTACGGAGGGAAGACTGCGGTGATAGCAGTCCCAGCCAATCTGACGGACCCGCTGATCAAACGTGGCAAGCTGAGGGTAGGATGGTCCCAATGCTTGATCAAGGAGCTGGAGCCACGCCAAAGATGCTTCAGATGCCTGGAAGAAGGCCACATAGCGGCCCACTGCAGAAGCACCGTGGACAGAAGCCAGTGCTGCTTCAGATGCGGGACCGCGGGACACAAAGCCGCCGAGTGCCCTAACGAAGCTAAGTGCTTCTTGTGCGCAGACAGAGGTAGCCAAGCGACCAACCACCAAATGGGCACCCGGAAGTGCCCATTGGCGGGTAAAGGAGCACCAAAGGCACTGCAATGATGCGGCTGATTCAGCTAAACCTGAATCACTGCACGGCAGCCCAAGACCTGCTAGTGCAGACGGTGCGTGAACGCAGAGTGGAGCTCGCTCTACTTAGCGAGCCCTACCGAACGCCGGCTAGCCCAGACTGGGCCTTCGACCGCACCAAGAAAGCAGCGATCTGGAGGTGCAGCAGAGAAACCCAGCAAATAACCGATGTTCTTTCGGACATCGGATTTGTTAGGGCCAGGGTAGGCAGATGGTGGGTGTACAGCGTATACCTAGCCCCCAGCCTGACCCTAATCGCATTCAGCCGGGCACTGGACAGACTGGCAGCGGATGCTAGAGGCCGCACCCAGGTCCTAATAGCGGGCGACTTCAACGCATGGTCAGAGAGCTGGGGCAGCTCAACCACCAATGCGAGAGGCAGGATGGTGCTGGAGGCTTTCGCGACGTTGGACCTGGCTCTTCTTAACCATGGAAACCGGCACACGTTCAGGCGCGCCGGACTGGGCTCTGTGGTGGACCTCACCTTCACTAGCGGCTCGTCGTACAGGCTAGCGAGGTGGAGACTCAGCGAGGACTACACTGGCAGCGACCATCTGGCCATCATCTGCGACCTGGGAAGCCCACCCTCGTCCCAAGCCCAGACACCAGCCCAGGCCAGGATTAAATACAAGACGGACTCTCTGGACACGCAGGTGTTTCGAGAGCAGTTCCTACCCATGGCGAGCAGACAAGGAGCCGAGCTGACGGCAGTGGAGCTGATGAGACGGCTGAAGGCCGCGTGCGACGCCAGCATGCAATCGAGCAGGCCGCACAGCCGACAAAGAGCCCCTGTCTACTGGTGGAACCAGGAGATAGAGACGGCTCGTCGTGAGTGCCTCTCCGCCAGACGTCGCTACCAACGCGCGAGAGGTGCGGAGTCCTTTGCCGAACGCCAATCCGAATACAGAGCCCGCAGAAAAACGCTTAAGTTAGCCATAAGGGAGAGCAAGCGCAAATGCTTCCTCGACCTATGCGACTCTGCCGACAGCGACCCATGGGGAAGTGCCTACAAGGTGGTGGTCAAGAAGGCGTACACCAGGACTCCTAAGCTACTGGACCTAGCGATGCTCCGCAGTGTAGCGGAACACCTGTTCCCTGTGATGGATGGGTTACGCCCAGCCGACCCAGCCACAGGGGACCACGTCGATTCCGACGCCACGGTCAGCAGTGACGAGATCCTGGAGCTGGCAAAACTGCTGAAGGACGGCAAGGCCCCCGGACCCGACGGCATTCCGAACAGGGCGCTTCGGCTTGCTCTCCAACTCCAGCCAGACTCGTTTGCGAAGGCATTCACCAAATGCCTGGAGGAAGGAGTTTTCCCGAGTTGCTGGAAAATCCAAAAGCTGCTTCTCCTCCCAAAACCAGGGAAACCACCCGAGGAGCCTTCATCGTTCCGGCCAATATGCCTCATCGATGGAACTGGCAAGCTCCTGGAGAAACTGGTGTGTATTCGGCTTGAGAGGGCTATCGCCGACGCGGGTGACCTCTCACGGTCCCAGTTCGGATTCAGGAAAGCGCGGTCCACCGTCGACGCTGTCAACAGAGTGGTCGAAGTAGCGGCCCAAGCAATCGACGGCACCAGATGGAAGGGTGGCAGCAAAGAGTACTGCCTCATGGTCACTCTAGACATCAGGAACGCCTTCAACACAGCGAGATGGGACCGGATCCTAGAAGCACTAATTGGCTTCAGCGTCCCAGCCTACCTAGTCAGGATCATACGCAGCTATTTTTCTGATCGGGTCTTACTGTGCGAGTCGTCGGAAGGCGTCTTCAGGCACCAGGTCACCGGTGGAGTCCCACAAGGCTCGGTCCTCGGCCCGCTTCTGTGGAACACCATGTACGACGGGATACTTCGTCTACCGCTGGTCGGGAGGAGCGAGATCGTAGGCTTCGCGGACATGGTGTGGAGGTGGTCGGAGCGAAACAGCTGAGCACGTTCTCTTCTCGTGCGGTAAATACACTAGGGAACGGAGCTCCCTGGAAACCGTACTTGGCGGCAGACTGAATGCGGACAACCTAGTCCCATTCATGCTGCAGGGGGAGGCGGAATGGCAAGCGGTCAACAGCTTCGCCGCAGCGATAACCACCGAGCTCAGAAGAGCCGAGAGAGCCAGGAGGGTCCACGAGTGAGCAAATCCTGATCGTCCTCGCGAAGCAATGCTTCACGGCCATACCGCGGGGAGTCCTGGATTTGTCCTCTTAAATGTTATATGTTGTATAGTATATAGTTTAGAATAAGGATTCAATAAACGAATTAAAAAAAAAAAAAACATACACACATACACACACACACACACACACACACACTGGCAAGCAAACCAACAGCAGAGCCTAAAAGTATGCAATAACCCCCAGGAAAACCCCTTCGCCACATTCAAACAAAAACCGCTTAAAACACTTTACTATCGCATTTTGGAATTGTTCAAATATTTTCGCTCTTCTTTTTGCGTCGCTTGTTGCTGTATTGTTGCTGCATTTTTTCTAGCCCTATCTGCCCTCTCCCTCTCCCCCTCTCTCTCTCGCTCTCGCTCGCAAATACAAACAATTAAAATCCTCAAATATTTGCGCCAACTGCAAAAAACAAATGTGAACTCAGTGTGCAAAGAAATAAGTACGAGGAAAGAGGAAAAGAAAGGAGCAGCTGGAAAAGCAGAGCTCGGAAAAGCGGGCATTTTACGTTGAAGTTGGTCAGCAATTTCCACAGATATAAATAAAAATTCGCTGCCGCTTTCGTTTTTTCCACTATTTCCTCCTCACTCACCTTAACTTTTGTCTGTCCACCTTTTTTACCGTTCCATCATCTTATACACACCGTGTGCTTAAATTGTCTGCGAATGGCAGCTGCACTTCACATTTAAATTTCCCCCTACGTATACGAAATTTTCAAATATCATTACGCATACGCAGTGTTGCTGCTGTGCTGGCTCTTTAAGATGAAATACAAAACATATGTAGGTAAGCAACCAGGACAAGAGCAACATTTGGCCAGTTGGTAGGCAGTTTTCCCCCAAATTCGCCATTTCAATACATTTGTATACAATGTAGTATAACTTTCATATACATAAGTTGTGGGGATATATATAGTTTTTTAATACGAGTATTAGTTTGCTTATCTTTCATTTAAATAGAATTTAGGTCTTTGATTTCTGCACCCAACTTATGCATCAGCTGTTATTGTGTTATCAACTCAAAAATAAACCTTATTTATTCATACAAGTGAAAAACTGGAAGTCATTACAATGCCAAGCCTTCCAGTATTGCTTGCTTTAAGCCATTAAGATTCCTTGGCCAAGGTATAGAAAAAAATTACTAATAGCTGTAAAATTGAATCAAGCTCAAGGCTGTTTTACTCCCCCAATTTAATACGAGACTTGATTTAACAAACCCTTACACGGCCATACAAGTGTGCACTTTGCTTTTAAATATACATTCTTAAATATACATTTCGGTTTTACCTTTTTCGTGTTTACTGCAAGCAAATTCATATTTCATACTTACACAAACGCAATAAAATGAAATTAGGCTTGTTTCAAGCGGTTCAAATCGAATACTTCTTTGGGCAGTCCATTTTTTGAAATTGTTTCCACATTCAAACACCAAGCTCATATTTTCATCGATTTGGTATTTGTTTGCCTGCCCAATTGGAGTGGCTTCTACGTTATAATTTGGGCTAATCGATTTCTCCGAGCAGCTAGTCGCAGGTGGCAGCTTGATATGCAAACTCTGCATTTCCTGCAGCCAGTCATCGGCACACAAAAAGTCAGCGTACATTGCTGGGAAATATTCGAGATATATGTATGTACATACATTTAGATGTGATGTGTGGATGCGGATGAAGAAGCATTAGCCGGAGAGTTTTGCATTTGACGTCGTCACGTGGTTGCTGCTGTATTGCTGGCCCCACTCCTCCCGCCCACGTTTCCAGGCCTTAGCTTTCCCGCTTTTCCTCCGGAAAATGGAGACGACATCAAATCATTAGCAGTGCATAAAGCGTGAAACCAGGCACAGACATGCAGATGAATTTAAGCTATTAGCAGTGGCAAGAGGAAAGAATGGAGCGAACTGACTCTGCCAACAATGTTGGACTCTCATCCGCCTGCAAGGTGCATCCATCGTTAGGCAGCTGGATTCCGTTGGGATTTCCCAGCTCATCACTACACTGGCGAAAAATACGTCGTGCGAGAAGTATGAAAAAGGTAGCTAAGAGTATGCAACAATATATGTACCTTGAATTCGTAAGATATATCAATCATATAATGAGGCTTTTATTGGTCAGCACACTGTTACCTAAAAAATTGTTATCATAGATTCCCAATTTGTAACATTTTAATTTTAGTTTATCAAATCCCTTTAGAGATCAGCGATTTAAGTTAAAATACCTAGGCCATAATTTGATTTGTTCTAATTCGTTATTATCCAATTAGCAGATATACAATTGTTAGAACATGACAATATAAATATAGATTGTAAAGAAATGCATTGAATAATAACAAAAAGACTTCACAAAGTATAATAAATAGGTATATGAGTTTGAAATCCATTAAAACAACGAGGACAGCTATAAGCCTAGCAAATAATAGCTTCGTCTTGCTTAAGTAGATCTGTTGGGCATATTCATTTGGAAAGCTTGATCCTTTCCCCCAGTGCATTTCCGGCACACCCACCCCCGGCTGTTCCCTTGGCAATGTTCGTCCTTATTCTGCTCCAGGATCTGGTTCTGGTTGACATAACCCTGCACATTGTTATAAACGCAATCTTCGCTTTCTCCCTTGGCCTTTATTTGTGTCGTGTGAATATAAAAGATGCAAATGCAAAGATATTTTTTCCATTTTCCATTTTTGTTTTAGGCTGGCAGCAGGCGGAGATGGCGAAGGCCATGCGGCGGGGCTGTGATACGGATTCAGATTCAGATTCGGATTCGGGTTCGGATTCTGTGCTGAGTTGCGGTGAGTGCAACGTTCTGGGGCAACATTGTCGCACAGTTTCATCCATTGTGTGGCAGAGCGGGGCGTGCAATATAAATAACTCGGCCGGAGTTGTGTGCATATTTAGTAACTGCCCGTACAACTTAAAATAAATACAAAATGTTAGTTAGTTCCTCTGCTGCAGGCAACCATCATTTGACCAATTCAAAACACACACTCGCACACACATCGAAAATATTTGCACAGCTCCTGTTTGTGTTTGTGTTTCGGTTTGCGTTCAAATTTTTGTATTTATTCTTCACGAGACAAATCGAGCTCAGTCCTCATATTCCGATGCCTCAGCTTCTATATTGCCCTTGTGGTTTCTTTTTTTTAATCAGACTCATGAATGTATGCAAAAGTAATAGTTATACCCGTTACTCGTAGAGTAAAAGGGTATACTAGATTCGTTGAAAAGTATGTAACAGGCAGAAGGAAGCGTTTCCGGCTATATATATAGTATATATAGTCTTAATCAGGATCAGTCGATCTAGCCATGTCCGTCTGTTCGACTGTCCGTATGAGCGTCGAGATCTCTGGAAATATATAAGCTATAAAGTTAAGATTCATCATACACATTCCACACTTGCAGCGCCAGTTTGTTGACCCATGTTGCCACGCCCACTCTAACGCCCACAAACCACACAAAACTGTCACGGCCACATTTTTGAACCATTTTTCGATATTTTTTCCACAATTTTAAGTCTTGAAAAAAAAGACTTTATTATGTCTTGAAAATTCATATCGATTTGCCAAAAACTTTTTGCCACGCCCACTCTGTCGCCCAATTTTTAAATTTCTCATGTTATTCCCCAATATCTAACGATATCCCAGAAAAATGGTAAATTTCGCGTTCGCATTCACACTAGTTGAGTAACGGGTATCTGATAGTCAGGCAACTTGACTATAGCATTCTCTCTTCTTTTGAAATACATTTGACATTCGCAGTTCATTTTGTGACGCTTTAGAATTTCAGGGGATTTACCTCAGTTTTAAGCTGCCAAAGATACAAATATTGCCATTCATCTATTTTACAGCACAGTTTTCGGCTGAAAATAATTTTCCGGGTATCAAACCGCTGGAAAGTTAATAAAATACATAATGCGTTGAATGGGGATAACTTTCATCAGACCATTTCCACTTACCGTGCTATGTTAAATTGATTGAATGCTTATTAGGTTTCCATAGGTATTTCTCTTTATTTACTTTCCTTTTTTTATTATCTTTTTTTTTATTTTGTTTGTGGGGTCTTTTCGATTGCGCGTTTTGAATATTCAGTTTCATAATCAGATTTTACAGTACAAACATTTGTTTTCGCTTATTTCTTATATACATACATAAACACAAATCCAACTAAATGCTATTTTATCTTTACGTTATTTTGTTGAATCAAGAATCATGGAATTTCGCATTATTACGCAGCAAACTTTCGTTTTTGTTTTACATGGGGTTTAAATTGTTGGATATTCTCATTGCATATGTAGTTGTCAAATATTTGTATACTCTTCTCGTTTATGGTTTATTTTCGTATGGCTGTAGCGTAGACATTGAATGCTTTATGACTTGAATGGTTTTCTGGCTTAGTTCGTTAATTCTTACGTTTTACTATAGGTTAGTTTACCTTGACTGCCATCCCCGCCCGCAATTTCCACTAAATGTACTCGTAGTTACCATTTTTCAACAATGCGATGGCCTGTGGGATTCCATTTCGATGAGTTCATCATTATTTTCCTTGCCTTACACGTGTAGGTTAAACGTAACTTTGATTTGCTAGGCGATTACGTTACTCGCGTACCCGCAAAAAAAAAATATTCCCTATATTTAATTAACTTTACTTTATTCATATCTCCATTAAATTTAAAATGGATTATACTCCCTCCTTTTGCTTTTTGGTACGTATATATGAGTCAGAGTACATCTGAGTAGTCGGCCTTCAAATTCTTACCAACTGGATTTTGGGGGAACGGAGTTGGATATGCGGATTATACATATGTCTGGGTATTACTGTATTTTGTATCTTGTATTTTGTATTTTGTATTTTGTATTTTGTATTTTGTATTTCAGATATGAACACACACATTTTATTCGGTATTAGCTCTGCTTATTTTCTTCGCCTCGCGCACTGATTTAATTCGAGTTGCTTTTAATGCTTTTGGCACATTTATTTCTGTTTATTCTGATTTCCTTTCCTTTGCTTTACATTCTATTTAAACATGGAATTGAGCTGGACACGCACACATGAGTAATACGGAAACAAGTACGCGGCTGGCTTCAGTGTGTGTGTGTGAGTCTGGCGTTAGGAAATGTATGTCGCAAATCTAATATTGAAGGACCCCAAATATCCTTTATAAATAAAATAAGGTCTGAAGAACTTTTTAAATCTCTACATTCAAGCAATCAAGAATTTTTAAAAGTATAATAATGCTTTCCTACATAGTAAACAATTTAAAGTCGCCTGAAAGTGTGCACGTTACTGCGTTTTTTATACCACACATGCAATTCCCAATGCATCGAGTTTAGAGTGCCCAGACTCCAACTCAACACACCGAAATCAAAAATGAATCTAACATTCCAGTGTTGTAGATATTTTAAAGTATAAGAACATTAGTCATGTTAAATTTTCTAAGCTAAAATCACGCACACACACACACCATTGGCGGATACTATGCTTATGGGATTCCAAATATGGCTTAAATCTAGGGTCCGCATTAGTCTTTTGAGCCGTGAGAACGAAGGTGAGAACAAAGGGATCCAAAATAGAACCATTTTTACCATAATTACAACGAAACTTTCTCGGGTTCACTAAGGGTGTAAATATTTACAGCTTACGATATGCAAGGATCGTCTAAACGTATTTCTTTAGCCGCGGAAGTCCTTCTCTTTGAGCAGGCGCCTTAAATATATATACAGAACTTCTGATTAAACACCTAATACATATAGATTCATGTATACGTGTATATATTTCATCTAGAAACACGAACTCAACAAATTAGGGTCTTAGTTGAACGAAAGCAAACGTTACTTATTATATAGACAGGTAGAAATATCCGTATCAATGTCTTTACCGTAATCATTATTTATAGTACGCAAATATCCTGCGGGCGTACTTTTGTTTACTTTATAGTAGCTAAAGCCATTTAAAGAGCCGAACACCATTTAATCGTAATATGATTTATAGTTGACGTCCAGTTGTGGGGACTGGGGGTTTCCTTGCCATCATTTTCCACTAACGAGGTAACATTTAAACGAGTTTTCTTTTCCACTTAACTACGACACTTTAGTTTTCGCTCTTCCTTTTGATTTAATATGCATTCAATTAGCCCTGTCCCGTCCCCCCTTGCAATTAGCATGGGCGTAGATGATTAGCCAGTGAAGTGGTGGTGACCCCGCCATCCCCATTGATTAATGCCTTCGTTTCCTGGCCCGTGTGAGCGTGTGTGTGTGTGGCAGGACCGGGACTCGGGAGCAGGAGCCCCTTGCATCATAATCTTGTTTGTATAATTACAATTGAATTAAGCTATAATAATCTAACTCCGGAGGCGCTGACCGCCTCCAACTAAGCGCCGATCTCTCCCAGCACTGTCTCCACTCAGCCGCGTGCCCATCCTCTCTGCCGTCCCTGCCCCGCCGCCCGTTCCAGCTCGTTTCCTTGGCCTTCTTTTGTCTGCCGCCTTTTGTGCGGCAGGACAATGTTGTTGGCCCGGCCTCGGCCAGCGCTGTGAATAATACCAATAAGGCTAATAGAAATGTCCCGATTAGCCGCATTGTCCCGCGTCCGAGCAGCGGGTCACTCCCGCTGGCCGGGTGCTGATCCGGAGCGCGGTCCTTGTAGAGTCTGCCGTTCAGGTTGCGTGACCCATCCTCGCTGCGCGTGTCCTTCTGCACCACCTCGTTTTTCTGCGGAATGAAAGAAGGCAAGTGCGTTTTGTTTTGTTTCGTTATGCTCCGTTTCAATTGTCTCGGTAAAGGTTGGGCCAAGTTCTTAAATATATGGGTTCGGGGATGCCAAGGACCTTAATGTGCGGCCTCAACTTACCGACACTTCGTTGAGATCATCATCACGAAGGATTTTTTTCCCGGGACGCTCCATTTCTGGAAATACAAAGGAGGGAGCAGAGGGCGTGTGCTTTAATTTAAATTAATTAATTGCTATAAATCAGGAAATCAATCAGGGAATCATTTAGTGGCATCTATGTATATTGGATTTAGCTGTTATTCGTTGTATCCTTTTCCAAATGCGAAACATGGTGAATTAGATTAGCATCGTTTGGTTATTTCAATTTAGCTCGTATTCCTGAGTATTTCGACCATATTTGCCATGAAATCGAGCAACTTTTTGGTGTCGTTAATGTAGCTATACTCTTTAAAAGTGTGCAAGACGTTTTTTCTTACCATATAGACGGATGGTGCCCTCGGTGTCGCCAATGCTGTTTTTCGATATACATTTGTAGCCACCGAAATCGCTTGACTGCAGCCGCTTGATGTGCAGGATCATCTCGATGGCATACATATTATTCTCCTTTTCGGTGAGCGCGTAACGATCGCCGGCAATAATCATTTCACCTGTTCCCAGGCCAACAAGGTAAAAGAAAATTTAGAAAAATCGAAATGAGCAACGATGAAAACGAGATGTAATGTGATGTGATGAGCTGAGGTGTGAATGAAGTCATGAATACGAAGCAGGGAATCGGGCCAAATGAGCTCGAGTTACGTGAGGAGAAAGGTGCAAGGGTGGAGAAGGGAGGGGAGGACCGTAGGAGAAATGCGGAGAAAGTGGCTGAAGGGACTCCGTTGACGAGGAGACGAGCCATGGATGATGACATTTCTGGCATTGCCGTCGAGCGATTCACGTTTACGCGGCGGCTCTCGTCACGTCTGCAATATACGTCAAATGCTCTTGACGAAAGATCCAGCCAGCCAGTACTCCCCCAGCTCGTGCTGCTCCACTTCCCCCCCCCCCCCCCCCCCCTTTCCTTTCCCGGGGGGACAACAAAATATTTGAGCTGGGAACACGAACCAAATAAAGACAAATTGCGGCATTGAAAGGTTTATAAAGTTTGAACCAGTCGAGTTCCAACTCGAGCGGATGCTAAATGAAAAATTCAATTCGTGGCCACTCCCCGCTCATCAGGCACACTGAGAAAAAATGCAATAAATGTAAGCTACATAGTGACACTATACAGTTTCTGAATAAAAAGGGAAAATGAAGCTTTTTCGCAATGAGCTCAGTATTAAGTCGATATAGTGTAATGAAAACCTCAGGCGAATTAAATAAATTTTAATCAGATCAGTGATCGTGTTAATGAAACTAACACGCTTCGCATTATTTTTCAGAACTAAAATGAATTAAAAAATAGATTTTTCATAATTTTTGAAAATAAAAAAGTTGGGTATCAGGCAGTTCATTTGTGGGATAAATGAAAATCAGGGAAATGACATTTAAGATGTTGCTGTGCAACTTACCATTCTCGCGCTGCCAATAATTGATGGCCTTCGGCGATGCCTCGACATTGCAAATTAATGTGACATCCGTAAGGACCGGGGCGCCGACCAATTGATTTGGCACTTGCACCAGCGGATGAACTGCGGACGAGAAGACGGAGCAAATGGGGTGAGTCAGTGTGGGTGGTGGATGAGCCCGCGCCCGGTGGCAGTGCCAATTGATAAGCCATCAGTGGCCTTGTGACCTTGCCTACCCGCCCGCTAACCCCGTGAACCCGCTGAATTCGCTGAATCTGCTTGCCCTCCGCCCTTAACCCCCAACTCGTAACCCCCAAAGTTGCCCCCGCGGACTAGAGCGGCAATTAAGCTGGCCACCAGGGAGCAAAGTTAAACTTCAAACCCTTTGTCGGACTCCGGATTCCCGATTCCAGCTGTGATTTTTGTTTTGTTTTTTTTTCGCTGTCGGTTAATGGCAGCGCCAACAACAACTGATACGATTTTAATTGAAAATGAATTATTTTGTTGTTAGAGTGGGAGCCAGCAATCCTGGCCAGCAATCAGGACCAGCAGCAGGACCAGGAGCCTGCAGCAGCGGCAGCATCATCCATCGTTTTCGCCCAGTGGTCAGTCAGTGGCAAATAAAACGAGCAAGCCATATTGCCAGCTTCTCTCCGGGTTTTCCTATTTTCCACTCCCTACGAGGAATACAGTCACTTATCTGGCTGGACTGGGAATTGGCTTTCCTTGTCGGAGGAGTGATGATCCCAGAACGGTTTAATGATTCCTCTGCTAAAGCGTCTTTCGTTTGAACTCGTGTACTTGCTTCAGCGATTTGTAAGATTTTTATTCAGGAACTATTACGCAACAAAAGAGCTCAATCTGTCTACTTAAAATCAAAAGTTTTCGGGATCTAAAGCATAATGTTAAATATTGAAAAAAAAAATGAAATAAGCAGTTTGTATCTTCATATTGCACGTGTGTGATTTTGTAAGAAGCAACTTTTTAAGCAACGAGTTAATTGTTTTACGTTTGCCTTCCTTCGAATAGAGCATTTTTAGTTCGCCAAGGACGTGCCATTAATTCATTGGGTTTGCCCTTTGGAGCCGTTCCTTGTTGTCCGTGTCGTGTTGAGTTTGTTTTTTTGTTCTTTTCGGATTTTTTGCAAGTTGATTTTTGCGTTCTTTTCGTGTTTTTTCCGAGCTCCTGGCCCCTCGCCCTTGTCTTTGACGTTGTCTTGAAGCCGCCCCAGGGAGCGCAGACGGCAAAGCGAAGGGCCACTGACCATCATTGTTTTTTGGCTTTTCAACTTTGCTCCTATGTACATCCACTCACTGCACAGCGCTCTCGCCTCGAGCTGCATTCGAGCGTTCATTATTGGTCAATTTATTGGATTTGGGCATTCCGCACTCTCAGCCCGGCTCCATATGGCGTCCGGATTTTCGGTCCCTACTCCGTAGGTTCCCCGTACGTTCCCCGTACGTTTCCCGTGCCACCGTTCGTTGCACCACCCCTTTGGACTCGACATCGTGCAGCATATGTCACGTGGTGTTCTCAGCGGTGTCGGGTGTGCCCCATCATTATGCCCAATTCCCGCTTAGCCTACCACTTATTGAAAATTCAATTTGCCCTAATAGAGCTTTTCGGCAGGCGGCAACTGGCGAGCGGCAGAAATTTAAAATCATTTACTATTTTCGGGATTAAATTATCAAAACAAGTAGCCTTTATGCTGTTTACTTTGCAACAATAAATGATGATATCCTTTTTTTATCAAATGAAATTATTTAGATTAATTGACTAGTGCACTATTACCCTTCTTAGGCAACTTAATCTAATCGGTATTAATTTTAACGATTCTTAATATCTAAGTTATTTACAAAGATTATATGATTAAGAGTATTAAAGAAATGGAATGTTTAGGCAGTAATATTTAGAAGATTATAATTAATGTCAAGTCCTGTCTAGCTAGACTATTAGTATGAGATTCCAGTCTGTCGTTGTATTTTTTCGCTATTTCCCGAATTCTGTCCCCAATTTTTGGCACATTCAGATCGCGTTCGATATTTCTGGTCCTCATGTACCAAGGAGCGTACCTGGCACCTGTGATCTTCCGCAGAGTTTTTGCCTGAAGAACCCGAATTTTATTCAGGAGCGTTTTGGCAGCGATTCCATGCATCTGTATCGCATAGAATAGACCAGGAGCTAATATGCTCTTGTAAATTTTAACCCTGTTGGCGAGGGAAAGCTTTTTGCGAGCAGCAATTAACCAGGAACCTTTCTTTTAAAGGACTATAATCACTCCAAGATATTTGTATGATGACTTGTGGTCATTTGTCGGCATTGATGCAGGTGTTCCACAACTCCGCCCAATTCTGGAATGCGTCCAAGTACTTTTGCAGTGCGTCTGAGGCCTCGATAATGCTGTTGCTTTTTGTCAGTACCGCGATGTCGTCAGCATATGTAGCATTCAGCACATCTTTACGATCTAATCCAGTGACTGCTGTCTGGATATGTGACTAATATATTCCAAGTTAAAGAAGTGAAGTTTCAATGTGCCAATTAGATTTTATTTTCATACATTTTTTATACCCATTCCCTGAATGTTTTCAATACGCTGCCATCGAGATTCAGAATCTATCCCGAACCAGTGGTGCTCTCCGTGGAGCTGCTATCAGTAGAGCTATCGGTGGAGCTATCAGAGGAGCTATCAGTGGAGCTGTCAGAGGAACTGCTGTCGGTGGAGCTGGAGGAGCTGCTAGTTGTGCTGCTGCTGTCGGCCAAGGAACTCTCCGTTGTCGTCCAGCAAGGTCTTGGGCGACCGCCGAATCCACCATTGAAGCCTCCGGGCTCGCCAAAGCGGCCAGGACCTCCGAAGCCTCCACGACCGCCAAATCGTCCAGGGCCTCCAAAGCGACCAGGTCCGCCGAAGCCACCGGGGCCACCAGGACCACCGCCGAAGCCACCTGGACCGCCTCCACGTCCTCCGAATCCTCCAAGACTGCGGCCACCGCCTCCGCCGCCACCGTCTCCGCCGCCACCGCGTCCTCCACGTCTTCCGCCTCCTCCTTGGGCCACGACAACTGCCACCAGGGCCAGCAGGGTAATTGCAATGTAGGCACGCATTGTCGGACTTTTGCTCCAATCGCAACTGATTTTAGTTACCTACAAGAAGCCCCTTTTATACCCAAAAATTCGGTGTCGAATTCATCCATCAGCCGGCCGAGAATCCCCCGTGACGTCAGCATCGGCTGTGTGCTTAGCTGGATACTCCGAAGAATGGAAAATTGAGCGAAGAACTCCCTGAAGAGCTGAGAACGCGAATTCTTCGCATCTAATAATCCGTGTGTTTCTCTTGTTTTTTTCCTCGTGTGGCAACAGCTGGTACATGTTTGAATTAGTTCCATTGTTTTCTATTTTAATCCAACCGTTTAAGTTTGAAAAAAGTGCGGTGTCAGAGGGGGAGATTTACAGACATTTACGCAGAATCCTCACAATCAACCAAAAAACAATCATAATGTTAACCAAATACTAAGACGAATTGTAAATTTGCTTAGAAGAAAATGAATGTCTATTTGAAGGTTTATAACCCTGCTGCATATCTTTGTTTATTTATTTTGTTTATTTGAGAAAAAAGTCAACAACTGGGTTACTTAATCAGAGAAACAAGCGGTTATGTTTGTTTTTCTTATTCTAATAGTACTCGTTTAAAAGTTATCTTAAAATCTTATTTCAGTCGGAAAAATGCGATTTTTTTGTTAATATGGTATTTCATTTACATATTTATACCCATTACTTGCTGAGTAAAAGGGTATACTAAATGTGTTGAAACGCATGCAATGGGTATTTGATAGTCGGGGAACTCGACTATAGCATTCTCTCTTCTTTCATTAAATATGTGTTCATTTATTTATGTCTAAAATCTATCCACACCAACTACCAAGATTTCAGTTTCATAAGTTATATTTACGCCTTTAGTCTTCAATGTTTATATCAAGTATTAAACATATATTGCTTATAATAATAAAAAAGCTGGATAGAATATCGAACGTTATAGAGTTTAGAAACAAGAGGAATACCCTCATTAAAGGCTTAGATGTGGATTAAGTTTCTGAAAAGCTGAGCAGCTTTTCTGACTTTCCCAATTCGCGTTGCGGATGTCGAGGAAGAGAAATCTTTAACATTAGTGCTAATACATGGCAAAAGACCTCGAGGAGCCACTTAATTTTCTGATTAGAATCAATCAGGGCGTCGAGTGAAATGTGCGGCTGAGACAAGGACACCTAGTTGGGCGGAGGGAGTGGGTGGCGTTTAAGAATCGGGAGTTTTCCCGCTTTCCGCACATATGGATTTTTAAATTGAAATTTCGAGGACCGGAAGGTGGGTTTGACTTCGTTTGGAGTCAAATGAAAATGAAATGACAAAGAAAAATAAAAAGAAATTTGAAAATTAATTTTTGCGGCAAGTCGAGTGTCAAAAGTATGTGTGTGTGGCTGAAGAAACTGGCGCCACATTTTCACCACCGTGTCAATATAATTTTCGGATACAATCTTTTGGGTTTCCAGAGAATCTGATGCTTCTGGGTATTCTTCGCTGTCCCTCTTCCACTTTCCCCTACGGCTTCCCTTCATGTTCCCGTACTTTTCCCCCTTTTCCGCATTTTTTCTGTGTTCTCCCTCCTCTAGCTTTTGCGCTTGCCAAATTGTCGTCGTTTGAACTTTTGCTCCTTTTGGAAATTTCATTAACTTTGATGCGGGAAGGTAAAACAGTTCAGGGGGGTTTTAAGGGGTCTTAAAGGGGGTTTTTATGTGGGCAGACAGTGGGATAGTGCAGAACTGCCCTTAACAATTACCACTTCACATGATACACAAACTCGCCAACACACACAAGTTTAAAGTTTTACTGCAGAAACGTGACGTTGCGTTACCCCAAGAAACACTATTTTCCCCCCAGGTTTTCCATTTTTCCTGTTTTCCCGTTCCCTTCGTAGGGAAAAATGCCCTTTGACCCAACAGCCACAAGTTTGGCGCCCTAATGCATTTGGAAAGTTTGTCGGCCACGTGAAGGAAGCTGCCGGATATCGAAACGGAAACACTTGCAGTTGCCGCCGCTGCGTTATTGCTGCGGTTCTGTTCCTGTTCCTGTTCCTCTTCCGCTTCCGGTTATAGTTCTGCCATACATGCGACTCCGATACGGAGCAGCCCCCTTCTGGAACAAGCACAGCACAGTACATCCGAACGGGGCTATATGTTACCATTATGATTATTATGCGGCATTAGCTGCCTTCGACTGCCATAAATCAGGCCATTTTCTTGGCCAACAGCTGCAGGTGGCGCTACCCATTTATCATGTATCATATATGGATAGATATATATAGTGTAGTGGTACTCACAGTGCACCTGTAGCTTCATCCGCTTGCTCACCGTCGGCGGCACTCCGTTGGAGGCAATGCACATGTAGGCGCCCATTTCCGATCGCGTGATCTTCGACAGCGTCAGCATTTCGCCCTCCACCGATTGTGCTGTGGGCGATGAAATGAGTATTGGTGTATAGGGGTGAGTATATAACAATATGTGGTGGTTGCTTTAAAATGGAGCCATTTGTTTAAATAATTGTGTACATGTGTAGTTCGATGCGTCTGCAGTTGTCTTTAAATCAGGCCGGAAGCATAAATGTTTTTTTAAATGCAATAATTCAGTTTTGCAAGTCGGTGGTGAGTAGGAATCATATCACTTACCTTTGGTTTTCTGGTGCGAGCCGTTGCGGGCAATAATCTCCCTGCCATCTTCTCGTCGCCACGTGATCTTCGGCTTCGGATGACCACGTGCTCGGCAAACGAGCTTGGCGGATCCGCCCTCAGGGACCATCATGTCTCCGGAGGTCTCTTCGTTTATAATGTCCGGTGGGATGACCACTTCCAAGGTGGCCGTCTGCAAGCGAAAGCATTAAGGATACACATTAAATTCCCCATAAGGTTTCGCTTATTCGTCATCTAGCATATATATTACGCATACGCCTAGTGCACCGCCATACAGCATGGTATATATATATGAAGTTAGTTCCTTTTTAATAATTTTAAAGTTTTATCCTTTAATGCAGAACTTGATGATTTCGAATCAGTATTTACTAAGCTGTTTTTTAAATCATTTGTTGCTCTAATAGACTTTTAAGTATGCTCGCTTAAATTAATGTTTAAAATTCCATTCGTTAGAGCGCAATTTTTCGAAATAATTTGTTTATGCTATTGTAGGTGCCACTAATTTGAGCCCTTTTAATAAGTGTTGGTCAACATTTTAGCTGCACTCAGCGGCAAATAGCCGTCTCATTATAGAGCCCAATGTCCCATGCCCAATGATTTTTTTTCCATTTTGTTTGCCATTTTTTGCCTTTTTTAACATTTGTTTCATTCTGCGGTTGCTGGCTGCTAGCAACAATAACCGAATTGCTGCTATCATTGTCGTTGTCAGTTGACAGTTGTGTCATAAAATAAAGTTGACGTCACTGGGAAAAAGGAGAGGCTGGCTGGCAGCAAAAAAAGGGAAAACCCCAAACGAGCCAAGCGCGAAATTTATACGGCAGTGGGTAAAAAAAGCTGGAAAGCAGGACGGCATGCGAGAAAGCTGGAGAAATGTCAAGCCTGTTTGCGTTTTATTTGTCTCATATTTGCTTTTCACTCAATTCGCTTTGTTAGGTTGATTTTATTACAAAGGGGGGGGGAGTGGCAAGTGGGAAGTGGCGGCCGGGGATGGGTGGTAACGCCACCCCCACCCACGTCTTCCTCATCGCCATCTTTGCAGCATAAATGAAATGAAATTGAAAACGCAATCGCTTTCCACATGTCGCTTAATGGCGGGGTGGTGCTGCATAAAAAAAAAACTCAATTCAACTCGACTCGACTTGCCTCGACTCGAGTAACACCAAACGTCAGATGAAAACGACGCGCACACACACATAGGAAAATTCCCCCGCAAAATTCCAGAGGACCCCCGCAAGCACACACACACGCACACACACAAGCGCTCTTTGGTGACGTCAACATTGCAGCGGCGCTGTGTTTGTTATTTATTTTTGTCATTAAAGCGCTTCATTGTTTATATATCGTGTTTAAATGTCACCCCGCACAGACACAAAGAAGTGGGAAAAAATAGAAGGAGGCCAGGATATATGCACACACACACACACACACTCCGCACACGCCAACACAAGCGAAGGCCCAAGAGGGATCTCCAACATTCTCGGAATAATTTCATTATACCCTACTCTTTTAGGAATTTTTTGCTCCGGCCTTCGGAGAGAGGCAACTGAAAGTTGATAGCTTTGATGCTTTGTAAGTTTCAAGAAATTAGGCTGCAGCAAAAAATGAAAGCCTTTCACGGGAGATGCAAATACTTGATGCCTCGCCTCAGCAATAGATCCAAAAAAATACGGGATTGATGTACATACGTGAACCTCTTTGTATCGCCTTATGCCGAACATTTGCATAAAAATAAAGGGATTAGGCAACACTTTGTTAAAGGAGAACATGATATCTTTCAAGGGTAGTGCATGTTCTGGTTCTTACAATTGCTATTGCAAGCACTCTTCTTTATTCATCAGTTGAGGCCAGTAATATCTTGATTATATAACAATATAGCAGATGTCCTTTTAGTATTTAATCTTAAAATACTTTATTTGAAATAGAGCTACTAAAAACTCGAAAAAGATGTGAACTAATTATATCAAAATAAACACGAAGAGGGGCGCTTCCTTTTTAAATGGCTGCTATTCCTTTTCTTAAATCACCCCCTGTAATTAAAAGTTATCATCAATTTTTGTGATGTCTGTTTTTTGCATTGCTTGATATCGCTTCGTTCTACTCATAAAAAAACTTCTTGATTCATTTCAAAAGGATAAGCTAATTGCCAAATTAATTGATGTGCTGAACATTCTAAACTTTTATCTAAAGTTCAATGCAAACCAGCAAATTCATGTGATCATAACTCAAACTATACAGGCGAAAGTAGTCATTAAATGGAGTATTGAATAATCATATTGCACGAAATGTTTTTACACTGCTGGTCTTAGGTTAGACGCACCATAGTTTTTTTTTTTAACAAAGTCCATTATTTATTATCATGCTTGTTCTAATTGTCTAAAATGCTCTCGTTTAATATCCGGTGGGATGACCACTTTCAAGGTGGCCGTCTGCAAGCGAAAGCATTAAGGATACACATTAAATTCCCCATAAGATTTCGCTTATTCGATATCTTATATATATATTACGCATACGCCTAGTTCACCGCCATATAGCAATGTATATATAGTAAGGGCGTATCTTGTTCGAAAAAAAATTATCACAGCTGCTTGATTTGCGAAGAAATAGCGGTACATTCAAGATTTCTGAAATTCGGCTTTAGGGCGTTAGAGTGGGCGTGGCAAACAGTTTTTTGGCAAACCGATAGAAATTTACAAAACTAATAAAAATATGAAAAAAATATCCAACAATTTTTAAAAAATGTGGCCGTGGCAGTTTTGGGCAATTTTAGGGCGTTAGAGTGGGCGTGGAAAAAAGTTTTTTGCAAATTGATAGAAGTTTACAAGACTAATAAAATTATGAAAAAAATATCGAACAAATTTTTCTACGAGTAACGGGTATAATAAAAAATAGGAAAAGCTTATGAGCTTATTGGAACGTCAAAAAGTACTTTCTTAACTTGCAAGGACTTTCCAATTGGAACATTGTCAAACAAGTAAGGGCTAAAAATAAGGCACTATCAAAAAAATCAGTGTTACAATTGCTTAGAATTCGATTAACTGCTGCTAAGATCAAGGAATTGGCCGGAGTAAAAGCAAATCTTTCCACTATTCAGCGTACGATCAGAAATGCAGAACACCTGAAGCGTCTTAAAATCAAGAAAAAGGCCCCTTTGAATGCAAAACGCAAGGCAAAGTGGCTTCTATTCGCATATGTAAATATAAGAATACATGAAGCTTTTAGTTGTCTTTACTAATGAAAAACGTTATAATTTAGATGGCCCTGATGACGATTGGCGGAAAGATGAGCTATATTTAAGTCGAGAAGGGGTGTGGTTTTATCGAACAATTGTCTTGATTCTTATCGATCGAAAGATGAATGGCGATCGCTTCAAAACATTGTTGTGTCCGTATTTCCAAAATTAAAAGATCTCTTTGGACCAATTCCTTGGATTTTTGAACATGACAATTCATATTCATAATTCTCCAGATCTTAACATAACTGAAAATGTTTGAGGGTGGCTAACACGAAAGGAATACGAAGGAATATTATATTTTAAGTATAATTAAATATGAAACGTTTTTGCATATCAACTTATTTTCTATCGTCATTCATAAAATAAATGCGTCTAACCTAAGACAAGCAGTTTATATTCTTTTTCCTTTTTAATCATTATAACTTATTACAGCTAGCAGACCCTTGAGCTCTCAAAAAATGCTACCATCTCGACCATCTTACTTACAGCTACTTACTGCTTACAAAAAATATTAAAAATGCAACAAATAGCAAATATTGTGGGTAGCGAGTTGGCCAACAGTTCTACTTTGTATCAAGTCAAGGAGGGCTTGTGGCAAGCCCTTATGGCCTTTTCAACTTCGCGAGTAACCGGTGGCAGCGACATTTATTATAATCTGGACAGAAAACAAATGATTCGTTTTTCCGGGCAAGACAGTTGGAGAGTCGGAGCCCGCTGTGCAATCGCCGCACTCACCTGCATCTTCATGGGATCCGTGTTGACCTGACACATGTATTTGCCGGCGTCCTCCATTTTGACGCCGCGTATGTTGAGCGTCCATGTGTTGTAGTCGTTGTGCTGCACCGATAATCGATCATTGTTGGTTATCACGTGCTCGTGAATGGCCAGAATTGCCTTGGCATCGGCCTTAATCCAGGCGACCTGATGGTGCCAGTTTGCCAAATGGAAACGGGGGTGACGTCGGGCACAATGGGCACAATATGTGGGGAAATCCAGGGAAATCGAGGGAAATCGAGGAAAGTCGGGGTAAGTCGGGGTAAGTCGTGGGAAAACGGGGAAATCGGGGAAATGGTAGTGGGGATAAAGGGATGACCATTGTTGTTGTTGAGTTGATGACAGCGCCGGTTTGGATGTCCATGCGTGTGTGTGTGTCCGAGTGCGTTGATGAAGACAGCGGTTGGCCGTTGTTGCATGTCAAAGTGTTGTTTGTGTTTGTGTTTCAGGATATATGTGAACGTGAGGATGTGAGCGGACGCCAGATGTTCGGAAATTGCAGTTTGATATCCACCCACAGGAAAAGTTTCGGGGTCATTATATTTAGTTAATGCCATTGTGGGCAACATTCGCGCGTTGTCGCGTTGTTGTGTTGTTGTTTGGTTACCCGAGCGTTAAGATGGTCCAATGTTGGTGTCGATTTCAATGAACGCAGGTTCACGGGATCATATGGTTGTGGAATTCACTCCAGGTTAAGTTGGGTATCGAACATTCGTATGGGTAAGTACGGTTGTTGAAGAAACACCAAATGAGTTGTTGAATATTGTGGAATATTAGCATTGTTGTTTTTGAAATATTATTGAATGTTTGGGGTACACGGTTTATTGGTTTGACCATGTTAAGGTTATGTCCATTGGACGGTTGGGCAGGGGTGGGGTTTCAATTGTGTGACGGATTTCCCAAGGTTGGCCATTCGCGCCAGTGCCGTTGCAATGGATTCAAAGGAGCCGGCGATAGTGTTGATAGTCAGTTTGGTTTCAGATTTGAGGTCGTTGTTGTATTGTGTTGGAGTAGCATTGTTATTGGTATTTTTGTTGTTGTCATCGTCAGATGTCAGCGCAATTTGACGCCATTTCCATTTCGCACAGGAGCAGTGGAGAAGTTTTTGCAAGTTTTTGGTTTTAGGGTGGAATGGGTTGGTTTGGGTTGGAGGGTTTTGTTTTTTTTTTCGGTGGTTTTGGCATCGAGAGCAGATTGTTAGAGTCATTGTTGGTGGTGTTGTTATGGTCGGTGGATATGAAAAGGGATATTTCAAGTGCAATTAGTGGAATTGGGTTTGTGGTTTTCGGGTTTCGGTTTTCAGCGTCCATCGTTGGCCATTTGGCGAATGGATTTTAGTGTATTTTTTGTTGATATGGGTTTCAGTTTGTGTGCGTGTGTGTGTGTGGAGAGAAGAACATTCAACAATTAGTTAACATTTTGCGCTTATGCAATCGCTTCTTATTTCTTATGCGTTTCTATACATGTTCTTTTCCTTTTGTTCGTAACCAAAGAGCAATGATAAAACAAACGTACATACAACAGGAAGTAACGCTCACATGTGCATGACACACACACAGAGACAGTGTGAGAGAAAAAGAGATAGTCTGACAGACAGAAACGAAGGGAAAGGAAACACAAGAGTCATGAATTATGGGTGCATTTGGCGGTGCGTTGTAAAGCGGCTAATCAGTTGGCATTAACATCGCATGCACAATTAGAAAAAAGAGTGGATGAACGTCACGGAAAGAGGATGGGTACAGGGAAAACGACTAAAAGGATAAATATGAGTACATGTACGGTGCAGGCAGGCAAACGTTGCAACACTCGCAATGCTCCTCCATTTCACTAATCCCAGCCCCGCCCCGTTCCCTCCCAGCTCCTCTACTCCGCCTAGTTTTAATTAACATTATAATGTCCCGACTGAGAGCAGTCTAGGGGTTTTAGCTAATAGGCTTAAGCGGCTTTGTGCGGACGAAACGAAACGGGTTTCGCAAATCCGGAAAGTGGAACGGGGAAAGGGAACGGGGACGCAGAAAGGAAACGGGAACGGTGGAAAAGGAACTAACGAACGATAAAGTCGGATCGGTACACTCAGGAGAAAACTGGACATATAGGCTTTGTACGAGTATTACGAAAAATCTTCTAACCTGTACGAACTTTTTCCATTTCCGAATGGTGTCTTCGCGGCTTAGAATTCCCAAGTCATTATTCTGAGGAAGTAGCGTATATATATGGCTTTAAGAAAAAAGTTTCCAATTAACAGTTTAATTTTTAAGCCTATTTATTTGGTAACTCATGGCGATTTTGATTTGAAATTTTGTTTTTAAGTATTTTGAAGGTCACCAAACAACTAGAGCCCTTGGCTTACAATTTCAAATATCACATTTATTTAGTTGATGATAGCACATTTATTTATTTGATGAAAAGGTGATTGAAATGAGCTGGACTTGTTTTTAGAGAGTATTAATTTAAAAGCGAATATTAGATCGCCCAAGCATTAAGAAGACAATTTAATGGAAATATACAATTTAATGGAAAACTATTGCTATTGCAATTTAGCCTACTCTTTGTCATTCTCTATGTTAATAATTAAAAATTTAACAAATTCTCGTGCTTCTGTTAAATATTTCAATTTATTCCTTTATTAACGACTTTGGTAAAACTTTTGTTCTAGAATACTGCGTTAATATATCTTTTGGTGTATTTAATGAATGCTTTTGGCCTCTTTTAAGTAACGCAATTCTCTGTAAGCTCCAAAGCACAAAGTGCAGATGCAAAACCTTGCACTGTGTTGAATCTCTAAAAGCTAGAAACTGAAATCCCCATGGCCCTGGTTCTTTTTTTAATCGCTGCTGATTGATACAACTTTTGACTAAAAAGTGATTAAATATTTGCCATTAGTCCTTTGTGATCCGCCAACCAGGCAGCCGTTTTGCACGTTTACATTGTAGCGGGTCCGGCAATCCAATAAGCAGGAATGCCAATACAGCTGAGACCCATACTTCGCATTTCGTTTTTTCCCTCGTTTTTTATTGAGTGTGTCAATAGCGGGACGTTCGGTGGGTGTGGCGTGGTGTTGCAAGGTGGCTGCTCGGAAATGTGGAGCGGATGGTGCGGGGTACGGGTGATGGGTTATGAGCCCTCTTGGAAAATAAATACCCATGGACGGCAGCCAGGACGAACGTTTGATGTTGCAGCGCGACGGCGGCACTGGCGTTTTATTTATTTACTCAATAAAGCAAATTTATTGAGTAATGCATGGTTGGGATGGGAAGACCGGGAGCTTTTGGAGGGTCGGGGACTTCAAACAAAGGCTCAAACGGATTGTGACGAAAATCAGGCAAACAAAGAGTGGGCCAACAAAAAATCTGAGCGGGGAAGTGGATATGTAAAACGGATTGCAAAAAATTTTCAAATGTAAATGCAAATAAAGCGAGCAAATGTCATAAAGTAAATCTACAGTTACTACATGGACAACACACTACTACATAAAGTACAACTCTCACACACACACAAACACATTCGCACACACTCACACACCAGCACTCTCATGGATTATACATACGTATGTTATATACATATACAAAAATGGTGCAAAGTTTGTTTCGGTTTGAACTCGGTGCGCTTGAATTTATTTTTATTAATATTTTTCTGTATTTTACTAACCAAAAATAAAAACAGTAAAAGATGCCCGAGAATTTGGGCTAAAAACGAACCGAAAAGCGGAAAGGAAAGTACAAACAGAGAGACAGAGATAGAGATAGACCCGGAGTGCGAGTGCGACCGAGAGGGTAACATACAAATGAAACAATGCCAATGCCATCGCATTGTTCGCAGATGATGGATGAGCAGCAGAAGTCGCGTTTCGCAAATTCAACCAAAGTTTTCTGTGAAAGAATTCATTAATTATGCAAAGCCGACTAGGAATTGAGTGTATTGCAAGCGACTGCTTCAGATTGAATCCTGGTCACACTTGCCATTCTATGTTAGGGGAAAGTTATGCAGAGCAGCCCCATGAATACAAAACCGGAAGATGTTATCGACCTGACCATTTGATCAAGTCTGCTTTAATGCTAGCTTATATATAACTAGAAAACGAATGATCAGAATAAGGAAAATTACGTTAGTAAGCTTATTTTATTTTATCACAAACAAAATTAATTGTAGTTAAACTTTGGGGCATCCAATATTCTTCAATGTTAGCTGTTATTCATCGCCTTGCATTTGTTTTATTACGTTGAAAACAACTTATTTGTTGGAATATATTCGTACTTTAAATGAAATGACATGGGGCATTAATACTTTCCTTTTTCTGTCCGATTCACCCATTTCATTGCAGTTTGGCTTTGTTCTCTTTGTTTGATTGAAACATCGAAGGATTTATATGAAATGGCGTTTTTATTTATGATGCCATTTCGTTGATTAACACTCTTTGATGCGCGACGCAAGCGACTGGGACAGAGACAAAGTCGGATAGTCGGACGAAAGAAATAGTGGTAGCAAAGACTACCAGATACCCTTTTTGATGGGGTTACAAAAACTGTGGAACCCAAGAATATACACGAAGTCATGCATTTCGGTAAGATATTAGTCGATATTAAGGGGATTCAATGGCTAGATGTGACTAAATTTGGATAATCTGAAACTAAACCTTTTATTATTAATTCAGAAACTAGAAAGACCTCATTTGAATTTTATTTAATGGGTATTCCAAATAGTGTGGACATTGTACACTCAAAACCGCACTTAACTCGAAAGCATCGAAAATTGAAGCAGAAGAAATTTTACAGAATTTGACCGACAGGGTCACATTTAAAGTTGTTGTTTAGTTTCACGGGAATATTTTCCCTTCAATAATTTCGATACGATTACTCTAGGTAATAGATATTTAGAGGATATTACAAACGAATTCATGTATTTTGTCTTAGAAAATGGACATGTAATGCTTAGATAATTTAAAACTCCTTTTAATTTTTGTATGCATTTCATGTTTTTACAGGGATTTAAAAGATAGAATTATCAATTAACCAATCGTGCTTCGTACGCCTACTCAAAGAATTCAACAATCGCATAAAATCCCATGTTGTTCGCTTAGAACGAATGACTTTCGCGATTAAGGAATAACCAGGCTTTAAAGAGATTAAATCCTCGCTGATACAACGACTTAATTTGTTTTCATTGTTTACGCAGTGCGATGCGACCTCATATATGTAAGTACAGCCCCCTGGGATGCGCTGAATAAAAGCTATTTCGCATTTATTATTGTAATATTAATTTTTTGTGTTTTAACGATTCACGATTGTTTATTGTTGTTAACAACAATCGCTTTCAGCTGGTGGTTTTTGTGCGCTGCTCTTTTATCGCTTAAATTCTTTGGCACAATGCCGGAGTCGGGAACCCGGATCCCCGGATCCCCGGGTCCCCGGACTCCCCGCTTTGTGAGTGTTATAAATTAAATGTGAGTGCTAATAATAATATAATACGATGATAAAAACAATAAGCTATGCATTTTTCGGTTTCGGTTTCGCATCGCACAAATTGTGTCATGTTTATTTAAATTTATTTTGATGCCGCTGTTCGAATCGATTCAATGCGATTGTTGATATTTTCGCTACTGTTATTGTTTGGTCCTTTTGCCTCAGTCGTTGCTGTTGCTTTTGCTGTGCATCGGGGCGTTTAATATGCAGAGTGCTCTATATACATATTTTTTTGTGGGAACTATATATATCGTAAATATTGTATGGTGCTATGATTGTTATACTGGTAGTTAACTATAGATATGCGTATAATAGGAATAGGTGCGCTTAACGGTTACATAATTGCGATAATTGTGGTGCAGTTGGGAACTCGTTATTGTTATTGGTGCCTTTTAGATTGGAAAATCGTTAAAACGGTATTAAGTTATATGCATATTGTGCACTTGAAATGACTAATGAAACGGAACGGAAGAGATCGGAAACAAAACGAAAGGAGTCGAAACGAAACGAACCGGAAACTAATCGAAACGGAACGGAACGGAAGTTGAGAATTCAACGCTGCGCTTGAAACCGATACATACCTTGGCTGGGGCTGACGAACCGTCACCACTCACCCGATGACCCCCGAGATTGTTCACCACGCACGTGAAGGTCGCGTCCCGACCTTGTGCGATGGTCACGTTCTCCAGCGGAATCACAAAGTCCGGCTCGAAGGCGCCCACTGAGGAGATTTTGTTCGAAACGGTAAGATCTTCATTTCAATTGACATTTCCATGAAGAGAAGACATTGATTGAACAATTAACACAATTTCGAACAAATTTACAGATGCTATGTGTTGTGTGTGCGTGTAAGTGGATGTTTATGTGTGCGTGTGAGCGATAGTGCACAGAGAAGAAAAATGTATGCCCAAATCAACAACCATCACAAAATGGAAATCCCGCTTTCTTTTTGTATTTTAAAACGCTTTGAACGCCATGTCAATGCCATAGAATCATATAGAAATCCTTAGAATTTTTTTTACGGCTATTCGGGTAATTTATTAGAATGTTCATATATTATAGCCGTGTCTTAAAATGGTGTTGCATATTTTTTCTCCGTGCATATGCTTCTGTACAAGTGGATTAGTGTCAGTAGCGAGCGGCCTTTTAACAGTAGGCAAATCAATATGGTTAAGCTGAACAAACCAATTAGGTCGATAGCTGCCATCGACCTAAACGGGAAAATCAAGCAAGCATAACGTAGTAAAAGCTGGAATACAGATAAATCGATTACAGTAAAGTGCTCGATTACCCATATTCCAGCGATTCGATAGTGCAGGATTATCGTAATAAAGGAAGCAAAGCGAAAACATTAATCGGCATTTGCCCAGCGCCAGAGCTCGTTGATTTCAGGATCCGTCATCACTTACCAATGCAGTTACAGAGCAGAAGCAGTAGCAGTAGCTGCCACCGAATAGCTGGACCGCACCCACTTCCGGTTCCGGTTCCCGTTCCTGATCCCAACAATCCCGATCCTGATGCAATCTCGAGCTGCGCCAGCTTGCGATGCTTGGCTACTTGGGACAGTTTTGGTGAATATTGGGTAGTAGTATGCTCCTGGCTACAGCTGATGTCGGCGATCCGCTCGCCGCTCTCCTTCACCACCAGAAAGTTCATCATAATACTGTCCTAGCTTCCATTGGCATGACTTTTCATGTGTTTACTCTGATGGGGATGCTGAAATATGTATAAATTCGGAATTTATTTTCTCAAATGTTTTAACAATTATAGGTACGAGTATACTTATATCGAATGTTTGTAGGATTCAATATGTTTGATTCACAGTAATTAAATAAAATCAATGGGTATGAGTATACACCGATCATTTTAATTTTCCTTTTTCCCCCATCCAAATAGTAAGCAATAAAGTGCCACTCAGTTATCCACAACAGGACCACCGATTAACTCTAATTAGTTAAATAAAGGTCTTCCACTTTAAGCACTCGTTTCTTTGCCTTTCTAACGCTTGTGTTTGTCTCCAATTCCGTTCACATTTTCCGCACTGTCAAATTGTCAAAATAAAGAATCTAAATATACGTACGTACATATTGCACTATTTGCCATGGTATCTGGTTTCTGGTAGCTTGTATATTGTATCTTGTATCTTGTGGCTGCATTATCTATTGACAGAGCGTTGCATGCCCAGTGTGGCAACTAGTCGACAGAGCACAAGGACTCCGGACCCGACTCCAGGGACTCCAGACGACGAGCTGCCTCGCCTTTGTTTGGCGACGCCAACTTTTTTATTGCCAGAGCGGAGGAGCCAACGAAGGATCGGCGATAGGAATTTTAAAGGCAACAAAGAGCGACAACCTTTTGAGTACAGAGGAAAAACGTGTTTTCATATGGATAGGGTAAAGCGTTTTATACCCTCCACTCGAAGAGTTAATTATTATACCAGCTTCGTTTAAAACTTCTTAACAAGCTGAATGAATCGTAACCCATATTATCAGATGTACATATTGTAGGTCAGTAACATTTGGCGGTGAATTCAGCCGTGTCCGTCGTCTGTTTGTTCGTCCTTATGAACTTCGAAAGGCACAGTTCTGCGAGTAACGGATAGAAAGATGTGCCTGAGTAGTTTTTCAGTATTATAACTCCCTCTGCAATGCTATCCTTATACATACCTCATATCTCAAGCAAGGTAGTCAGTCAGTGGATTCAAAATGTTAAATATGTAATAAGTTATTGATATAGCTGAGTCTTTTGGAAAAATATTTAGCATGGTTTTCTAACGTGTATCTGGTTCTTCTTGGCATGGCACTAGATCCTTTCACAAAGCCGAAGGACAGCGGAGCGCTCTGGGTACGGAGCCCGCATGTGCCGCTATTTACATTTGCACGTAATAAATTCAGAGAGCGAAGGACGAGGACTAGGAGTCGTAACAGGATATGTGCCGGAAGTGCATATGCCGGCTGTCGTTTGGCTTCCCCGTCCTTCAGCCTCCTCCTCTCTCGTCTTTCGAAGGACACCATCGCGGACGCAGACACGGACACGGATCCGGACCAACGTGTTGCATTCTCCTTTGCAGCGGCACACATATTTACATTGACGAAATTTAATGAGCTCACAAAAGCTGGTCCCAAATATTTGAGCTGCGATGTCTGGATCGAAGCCAGCACATTAGTGGGGGGACGTGTGCCAGGGGTTTTATTGGAAACGTGTCCTATCTGTCGCCCATGTCCAATCCTAGCTCCTCAGCACTTAGTCCTCGGTCCTTGTCGCCCCACAATAATCTTCTGATGTCGCCTATGCGGGCGTCTTTTGTGCACTCGTCACTCAAACATTTTCCACACTGTGTACACTTGTCCCAGTTGCCGTTCCAGTTTGGTGGCCCAGTCGGTTGAGATCGCCAAATGATAGGTGGGTGTAGTCCCGATACCAGAGGACAACCCCAATTCCATATAAATAATTGTCTGACTGCACCATGAGTGACGAGTTTACGCAACTGGATTCTCGGATATTTACCAATTTATCACTATTGTGCTTGGCTGAATAATTACACGAATTAATTTATTACTAGCAAATACTCAACCAAACACGGATGCCATTACTATGTTTTACCCTAGCTGAAAAGTGAAAAGTTATTACATATTTCTAGCTTTGGTAAGTAATTAAATTAAAATTGAGTAGGTACAAAAAACCTGTTCATGCTATTTGAAAGGACATTATTTAGTTTTCATGCATTTCTTCTCAATTTATTCTCTTCGCTCTATTAAAAACTTGATTATAGTTACGTAAAGAAATTCACAAAAAATTCAGTTTATTCACTGCAAGTGCACAATACCCATGCCCAATACCCAAAATACTCAGGCACATTTATTTGATACTGTTGCTCTGCTCGAGCAGAAATTTTTTGAGCTTTTGGGCAGAATTGGTTAAATGAAAACTGTGGGAGAATGTAAATAATATTGCTTAAATAAATCTGGTGTCCTTTAAAAATGTGTACGTGTGCCGCGTGGAGAGCTCATTTACTTTACGCTGCACTTTCGACGGAACAAATTGAATTACCGGGGATAATACTATATTGATTTTGGGCTGCACACAGGGAGAGTTAACAATATGGTTTAAAATTACCTTGTAACAGGGCAAATGGACGGTTCTGTCGGGTGCACTCTTATTAGGGTCAGGGCGAAAGGTAGCAGCAGGTAGGTGGCCTCCACAGCCGGCCAATCTGAATTCCAGCCCTTTTGCCAGCTCAACAGGCATTTCAGGCTTTTAATTGAAACAAAGTGCCATGGCTGAAACTCAATATTAGAGTAAATATTGCCGGTGCCTCGAAATAATATTCCTTGGGAAGGGACAGGGACAGGGACAGGGACAGGGGCTCCGAGATCTCAGGCTCAGGAAGCCTAATATAATTTCTGTTTGTGCAGAAGGCGAACGGAAATTGCTGGCAATTAATTGTTTTGCTTGTTGCCTAAGTGGCATTCTCCTTGCATCTACCCCCGTGTTCTTTCCGTGATTTTTCCTGCAGCAAAATATTTTCCTCTCTGCCTTCCCTGCCGAAAACTTTAAGTAAATCAGTTTGTGTTTGCGGCCAAGTAAGCTTGTGTGCTTTTGTTGCTGACATTTTAAATTACACACTTGGGAATGCCAAGTTTTGCTTCAAAGTAAACAGAATTAAACATATAGTTTCGGGGGATAGTGGGTGGCTGAGGGCCAGTTGACTACTGGCCATCGACTGGCCATGGAACGTGCTCATTTTCCCACTTTCCCACCCAATTTTCCCCAACGTGGTCGTTGTCATGGTCAGCAAAACTTACTTCTCGCGGCGCTTTTGGAAATGGGGACGGAGATTTCTGGGGGCTGGAATGGGCTTGGACATCGCTGAACAACTGGTATAACTGTATTTGCCTAACATCTAACAAGCACACACACCGAGAATTCCACATGCCATAGTTGTGTGTGTGTATGAAATCCAAATATCTAGCAATCGAGCTGAGTGGTCCAACTATTTGGTACCCCTTACCCAAATATTCTGTGCCAATTTCATTCAAGTGTTTTCAAAAATATATGCATATGCATATCATTAAAAGCCCTTAAGACGTTTTTAGACTGGGTTTATGTTTTCCCAAAGCGACATGTGCTCACACCATGTGGAAAATATCATTATCTTTTGGTAATATTTTTCAATTTAACGGATAAATAGCACTATAGTTATCAAAGTTATGCATAATCCAAAACCAGAAACCATAAGCCAAGGCCCATGTGCTCATTAGCTGCGATTCGAGCTCCAGCTGCTCAGATACCTCGCTCAACAATGCAGCAAACCGTTTGACTTGCCCCAACCATTGTTGAAAGACCCCCCATATGCCCCGCCCTTGGAATGGCCCACATGCACCTCGTGTTAGTCTGGGACTTTAGTGCTGATGCGACAGATTTTCGAGACACTGGGACATGTGGCAAAGTGTAAATGAGCAGTCCAGGCCAGAGATTCTCGCCTCGTGTGGCCAGCGGCGCAATTGTCGCCCAGTAGGTGGGGCGGGGGCTGGGGCTCTCTAGCCCCATGACACGCCCCTGTCGCACCCCCGCTGGCCAGAGCGAGAAAATGCCTGAATATGCGTGGGTGTCAACTGGTCCACATGCACGAGAAAAATGCCAGTTCGTGTCATATTTTTATTTGCTGGCACAACTCCCAGTTTTTCACCAACTTTCCACCTCTTTGGCTCTGTCGTTTGTTACTTGCCCACGCCCACCGTGCACCGCCCACCGCCCACCGCCCACTACTCACCGCCCATTGCCCACCACGCCTTGTGGTCTAATTGACCGCTTTGGCTTTGGCTTTCGCTTTGGCTTTAGCTTTAACTTCAATATCATCTCTACCAACCTGACCTGGCGGCCATTGAGCCGGCTAAAAGGAGGAGTAGCGGGTCGGAAAGAGCAGTTGATATGCCACAACCATGGCTGGACAATTGTCGTATTGGCCTGATCCTTAGTTATCCTTAGTTATGCTGTGTGTGCCCGCGCTCAAGTGGAAAAGTGCCTTACTCCGAGATGGGAATGGAGAAGGAAGTCGAAAGCCCAGATCTGAGGATTTGTTTTCCCGTTTTGCGGCCACTTCTTAGCCGCAAATCTCCTTAATTTAGTCTCTTGGGTTGAGAGGTATTTTTAATTGAACGTAAGTTCAGATTTCTAAATCTCGTAGAGATTTTAGAAACTGTATTTCGAAAGCTCGAAAGAAAACATGTATTTGTTTATAGCTGCATAAACGTATTTCAAATGTTCGACAATGTGTTCTATTCTTTATTTGAAAGTTCAGAATGAAAACGTAAAGTTTTATTAATAACTAAGTAGCCGCATTTAAGACGATCTACAATAAAACAATCTGTATGTCTTGAAATCGTGATATGGAGTATTATGATTTAAAATTTTTAAGACGGAAGCTTTTAGAATTTGTGAGATTTCGATTGAAAATGAACTGCCAGAACGTCTCCCTGGACAACGGCGATGAAGCGAAAATACCGAGTCACTTGGCACCCAAGTCCATGACCCATCACCCATCCGCTCCGTTGGCCTCAGTCCTCAGTCCTCAATCTCTATTCTCCACTCTCCAATCCCCAATCCGCAAACCCCAATCCGTAATCCGTAATAAGCTCTATCAATAGCCGGCCAAGTCAATAAGCGAGCAAGGAGCAACGGCTCAGCTGAGTTCAGGATTCGGTTTGGCTGAGTTGAGTGAAGGCAATTGCCGTCAAGTGCCAAATAAAGGCATAACTCGGCAGTCAGGACACGACATCCGACCTGCCCAAAAGGATATGGCCACGAAGATGAGACGACGAAGGGCGAACGGGCCGAAACTTAAGGCATAAAGATGGAAACTTGTAAATGGGCAAATAAAATGGAAATGAATATAACAAAGTCTCCGACGCGGAGTCTTCCGCCATCGCTCTTCCGCCCACTTTTCCCTAAGTAAAAAGCTGACAAGCAGCTTACGTAAATAATGTCAACGCAACAATAAAAATAATAAACGAATTAGCTGCTTATTCAAGGACCATGACCCGAGGGCTCTTGGTAAAAAAGCGGGTGCTAAGGTCGCACAAAAAGGCAAATCCCCCGGACAAAAATTTAAATTGACTTGGCGACTGAGAGCGCTTGTTGGGCTTACAATTTCAAAGAGCGACCCCGCAACCCGCGACCCCAGGACTCCTGCGAGTCCTGTGACTCCTGCGACACTTGTAACTCTAGTCTATTTGTCTGCGCTGGATGGAAATAGTGAATAGTGAATCGTGAATCGTGAATGGTGAATGGCGAATGGTAAATGGTGAATGCTGAACGGGGAATGGTACATGGGAAGCGGAAAAGCGGCGACGGGTGCAAGGACGTTAAGATGTTTATGGCTTGTCATGGATTATTGTTATCACCAGCTAGCCAGGTATGCAAACAAACGACTTTGCCCCTGTCCCGCGTCGCCCAAAAAAGCTGAGAAGCTGCTTTTCCCAGCTTTCCACGCTCCTGTCATGTAATTGCCGTGTAACAGAGATGGCAACCGAGACCCGCAGATCCCCGACAGACTATCTCCCCAGACGGGGTGAAGGGTTGGGAATGAGCCGGGATGAGGGGCACCCCATGTCTGGTCGGAGCCACAGCTTCAGTTTTAATCTTGCCCAACTCGAGTCAGAGAAAACAACCAAAAAAAAAATGGGGGAAAACAAAAAGGCGAAAAAAAAAACTATGGGAAATGTAAAATGTTATTAGAGCTGCGAAAATGAGAGTGGGTACGCAGTGAGGGGTAGTCCGGGGTAGCTTTGTTGTGGATTCAGTTCCTATGAAGGTGTAAAATAAACAATAGAAAGGGGCTTCAGCTAAAACTCAATTGAAAAAGGGTTCTGTTGGTTCTCCAATGTGTACAATGTGCCTAAGGAGATTAACGTTCATTACATAATATTTCATAAATAAAACCTAGACAGTTTTCTAGGTGAAAGCGCAGGGTAATCAGTTGAAAATGCATTATCTATAAACATATATTTAAATCTATAAGTGTAATCCTTTTATTCAACTCCCTTTTTTTATATACTCGTGTGTATGTATATTGTTTAAAATTGATTTCTCATTGCTAAACTTCGATACACTTTGGCTCGAGGTAATCTTGGGTCCATTCCTATCCTGCCGGAAAAGCAATTTATGAGCAGCAGACTTCGCCCAACTCTTGCCCATTTTCGGCTGCCGACGAAGCGGAGCGGAGTGCATGGAAGTGGAGCAGATGGGGAAAGCGAAGATCGAGTTGGACACGGAGCTGGAGCTGAGGCTGGATCTGGAGGAGGAGGTGGAATGGGAGCAGGAGCGCCGAAAAGCTGGCAAGTCATGAACTGTGACAAAAGGATTACAAGGAGGATTCTGGCGGAGGTGGTTTCGTGGCTGTGGCCAGTGCAGTTTGTAGGTTAAATGAGATTAATTCCGAGATTAAGCAGGAACACAACAATGGCCGCCGCAGGGATCTGGATCTGGATGTCCTTTCCCTGGACAAGTGTGTGTGTGTGTGTGTGTGTGTGCTAACACCCATTCACACTTATCCTGTCTGCTGCCTTTCAATTCATTCGTTCGCCTGTCGATTTAGCCAACGTGCAAATTTATTAGATTAACAGCAAATATCAAATAGGAAATTAACTGTCGTCTGGACACCCAATGGAGTGCGATGGCTAGTGGGTGGGTCATTGACTGGCCGCCTGTTGTCCACTTGTCCCGCACACCGGCACTCAAGCGACTGTCACTCTGCGGTTGAGTCTGTCTGCCTGTCTGACCGTTTGTGTTTCTTTGTCGCCCGTTGACATGCAGAAATCCGATTGCTGGGGCGAATGAATTTCGTTATTTCTGGACTCTGTTTACCTGGTCCCTTGTTTGCCAACGAAATATTGCCTACTTCTTGGGTGTTGCCCATCTATGAGGGCGCATAATCAGGTCACAAAGTACTGCCTTCTTGCTCAGAACTGACTTAATGGCGAAACAATGTAATCCGTGATTGATAGTCGCTGGAAAGGCTGTTCAGAATATGTCACACATTATTTGAATGTGCGTCCAGTGTTAGTGTTTGCGAATAAATGCTTCATGTTTGAAAACGACGATGAGCTGCCTTAACGCGAACTTGCAAAACCTTCGAGTTGCGAATATCAAAATTGTATTTAAAACATTTTAGCAGCTCGTATGTGTACATTTCCACGCTGTTCATTAATTAACAAAACACATTCCAACATATGCTGGAACTCGGGTCCGCAGCAAATGGCATTTACCGAGTGCGCACTGTATTCTCGTGGTGACAGGCTGTGAATCCCAACAATTTGCTAACATTTCGTGTGTCGCCTCCAAGTCCATCAAGCAGGAGATGCCAGCAGCAGAGAGCGAATGAGGTGGTGCAGCACCATAGACGAGCATGGAGCAAGTGACAAGTGCCAGGATCAGGAGCAGGAGGGATGCGTCAGTGTGGGGTCAACTGGGCTAACCACTTGGGGCATGCGGATGTGTATTAAATGCTACAAATAGCTGAATCCCATTCAATAGAGAGGAAAAGGCTGAGGTCAACTCTACAAATGGCAAGCAAAACATGATTCGCTGACTTGTTGCTGTTGCTCTTGCTCTTGCTCTTTCTCTAGCTGTGTGGGTGTAAGCGTGTGTGTGGTGTGCGGCTGGCTGGGTGCGCGTGTGTGCGATTGTGTGTGCAATGCAATGAGTCAACGTCGCAAGGACACATCCTTTTTCATGTCGGAGAAAGAGACCGACAGAGCGGGCTGAGCGAGAGGAGGGAAACCGCAAACGAAAGCAGGGCTTGCCATATGCATATGTGTGTGCCTGCACTGGGAAAAATTTCCAGGTAGGTGCATCATGCATCCCATAGAAGCAGTGAGTAACACAAATGACTCGCTTAAAGGATACGCCAATTGCGATATTAAAAGTAATGTCAAAATGTAATTCTTGTGTTTTAAAGTTGGCGAATTGCTCATATTCAGCAATGTGAAAGCGTTCATCAGGGAAAGGAATTTCGCTCAGCACCAAAGTGCTTTTTTCGAATATTCTTTTTTTCAGTGTGGACTTTGGTGCGGCCTGGGCGAGGTGGGCGTTGTGGGGGCGTGTTCCTGCATGTCCCGATTTTGTCAGTTGAAAAGGGTTCAGACAAATTTTTAAATTAATGACAAAACGAGCACCGCGAGACAAAAATGGTTTGGGATATGGGGAGGAATTTCGCTTTTGCACCACACCGCAGTTTGTTTGCCAATGGAAAATCGTTTTAATTAAATTTCGTGGCCAGTTGGCAATGCCAGGCGGCAACAACAGCAGATTTACAACAAAAGCAATGAACTTGCAATTGCCTGTAGAATTTACTCCATATTATTTATAAACACCGCTGCAGAATTGTTGGGCCCCTTTGTTGTTTGCCGAAAGCAAATGGAAATGGCCAATTGATTTGAGTCCTTATTTCGCAATAAATACCCACCGACTGTGCGAATCAATCAATGCGAAAATGCCTTTCATGGCCGCCCAGTTAATCCACATTATACTTTCCTTTGTCTTTTTAAAGAGCCCCTAAGTTCCAATATTAATTTCGATTAAATCGGCTTTAATTATGGCCAAGCTAAGCTGTGCCTCGATGTCTGCAAATATTTGCCATCAAGTGTGAAATATCTTGGGCAAGCCATAACTGCCAAAGGGCTCATACTTACTCAATTTACTGGGAAGCCACAAGCTAAATTCGGCCTAAGCCCATACTTGAGGCAGATACTTTAATCAGGCCAAAAATACTCACATATGTTAGTATGTATGTTAATTCCTGCACACGCACGTCTGTATTTATTACACTTAATATGCCACTGCTGCCATGCATTAAGTTGTTCGCTTTCTTGCTTCGGCCTTTATTGTTGATATTCAACTGAATATTTGTGTCGACATTTTTGCGAGCGAGTCTAATCAAAATTCAAGTGGCCTACCACCAAATACACCCACGCAGCACTCCGTGTTCTATTTGATTTTGGCCCGATGCAAATATTGTGTAAATGATCTGCTCAACTTGCTTATTGCAGCTACACATGCGAAAGGGGGGAGGGTGGCATGCAAGGCTTTCGAAAATAGCTTAAATGGGTGTTGAAATTGTGGAAAGCGGAGGGAAGAGCCCACAGTTCGATACATCTTGGGTTTATGCAATACCCATTTCACGTTTTCCCACTTTGCATGAAAAGGAGCAATTCGTGAGTGCATAAGCAACAGTTATACCCGTTACGTTTCCAACTATATAAAATATATATATTCTTGATTAGGATCAATAGCCGAGTCGATCTAGCCATGTCCGTGTGTTCGACTGTCCGTCTGTCCGTATGAACGCCGAGATCTCAGGAACTATAAAAGCTAGAAGGCTCAGATTCTAGAGATAAAGACGCAGCGCAGGTTTGTTGCCCAAGTTGCCACGCCTACTCGAAAGCCCTAAAACCACCCAAAACTGCCAAGCCCACATTTTTGAATAATTTTTAAATTTTCTCATATTTTATTCCCCAATATCTATCGAAATCTAAGAAAAAATTACGAAAATTCGCTTTCCTCTTCACAGTGGAGGAGTAACGGGTATCTGATAGTCGGGCAACTCGACTATAGCATTCTCTCTTTTTTCTACAGCACGGAAATCGAATATGAATTCAGACTTCAAGACCAAATAGGTAAGTTTCAATCTTTGTATTATTATTTGTATAGAATTGTTTGTAAAAGCCAATTGAGCATTTCGCAGAGTGCATTTAAAGACAGAATTTCTATTCATTTCGAAAGAGTTCTAGTATGCCTATGAACGATTTGCTCGAGTGCTCATCTTTACTTTTATAATGGCCAATTACTTTTATAAATTTCAATAATATTTTTGTTTTCCGCGTGCAGCCGCCTAGATATACTTCTCATTATTTTCTTCTATTGTACGTGCGCAGTTGATCTTTTCAATTTTCCTGCAACAGCTATAGTTTTTTGTATTTCCCAGGATGCATTTGCCCCCTTCTTGGCCTCTCCACCACCACCTCCCTTCGCTATTTACCTGTTGTTGTCTCGCTGGCTAATTTCTGTTGTCAAATTGCCCTCGCTTTTCTATGCATTCTGTCCCTGCTCAACTACATTACGCATACGCAGCGTGGTCTTTTTGCCATTGCCATTTCTCGGTTTTGTTGCCGTGGCATTATTTTTTTTTCACTTAAAGCAACTGAAACCGTTGCGCTCCGGCATTTCCTCTCAATTGTTTGTGCAATTTTCTTTTAATGTATGGAAAATATTTCTTTTATTGTGTTGCTGCTGCCGCCGTTGTTTGCCTTTTGTTAATGTGCAAGTGCTGGTTGTTTGTGGTTTGCTTTGTTGGCCATCCAAACCCCGTCCTTAACCATTTGCTGCCCGAGCGCCAACTCTCACATGTGTAACCATTCGCCACTGATGCGTTTTTAATTGTGTTTGTTTCCGCTTCGCTATGACACGTCATTTATTAGCCCACAAAAAACGGAAATCATGCTGCTTTAAGAACTTTTTCGTTCACTCCACCAAACATACATATATCTTCACTGGGGGCTCGATCAATCTTGGGGTTAAATATGTATCGCAGCCTGATTTATTCGCTGACATTTTGCATTATATGCAGGAGCCATTCTCCGCTGCGTTTGCCTTCGCCGGAACAAAAAATTAAACAAGCAAATGGGGTTATTTACAACAGGATTCGGGGCGAATTGGGAGGCGGAAACGGGTCTGCACCGAAAAATAATGCTTGCGAAATTTCGTTTAATTTTCGCTGGGCGGTGGCCGTGGTCGTCCTTTGTTCGGCAATGTCTTTTGTTGCCGATTTTCCCCATAATTATTCTTCGAAGTTTCATTTTGAATCGAAAAGAGGGGGTTCTGAAAACAAAATTTTGGGAAATATGATTCCATAATTTAATGTAGATCTGATTCGAACGACTGCCAAGTAATTGCAGGTAACATGACTAGTCAACAACAAGATGTTAAAGCCTGAATACCAGACAGGTTCTAGGGTTATGTACGCCAAGCAAAAATGTCTTGCAAGATCCAGAAATATTTCAAATCTCCCAGACGCAGCACAAAACCAAAGACCCCTTTTCTATTATGGATTCGAATGGATTCCATTCGGATATTATGGGACATTAGTTGATTAACCAGTAGACACGGCGGACACGGAGATCCGAAGGCGAGACCGGAGTTGCCAAGCTTCTTGCCTTGGTTCCGGTTAATCAGATGGAATCGAGATGAGTCTGAGTCAAATTTCAAATTAATGCTAATTGAAGTGCATGACCTTTGTTTTGACCGAGATGCCAAAATTTGGCAATGGCTTTGGGAAACTTCGGGGAATTTTTCAACAGATAAACACAAAAATCATGAGTTCAATAAACATTTTTTCGTTGTATTTTGCTTAGGTATTTGGATTCCAAAATATAATGACAAAATGTGGACATACATTTTTATTATTCGACACCAATAATCAAATTAATTACGTGTCACAATTAAAGTTCCCCAAATTTTACAATTCTCTCTGTGCACTGCGGAGCTCGAGATTTCCTGTCCCCAAAAAGGTAAAAATTTACATTTGCCGCATAAAGCCCTTTCATTTGCCTCTTTGCTCGGTTTGTGTGCCACTGCATACATTGTACACACTTCATTATTTAATATAAAATGCATCCCCACACGCACACCTGCGCACAAGGGAAGACAATTGCTGGACAAGGCGATGCGAATGAGTAAAAACGTTATTTAATTAATTAATTTTCATTAAAAACACGACAAAATGCGACGGCTGGTGGGCGGGGCGCGGAGGGGCGTGGCGTGGCTGGGCGGCGCAGCACATTAAAGGACGAGCAGATGCCTGCTCCTTCCTTGTCCTGTCACGCTGGCTGTCATTTACAATTTTAATCTCGCTGTGCAGCAGTTTAGCTTAAGTTCGGACGGCGGGATAATGAGCGGCCGGGTCCACGCTTAAGGATAATGGAGCCTGCAGCCGGACAGAACTCCCTGACCCATTCCATCTGTAATTAAACAATCGCGCATGCAGCCAAGCACTCCCTTCACCTGGTCGAATAAGGGCCAACGACCAAGTTGGCTCACAAATTTCATGGCTAATAAATCACTTTTAATATTAATAAAACATAAATCATTGCCAACTAAAAACTTGGCCTGCTAGTTGGATGCTGCAGTCTCATTTTGGCGCCTTTTGTTCGATGGCAAAAAGTTTCGGAGGAGTCTTCCAGAAAAGGTACCTCAAGAATGTGCCAAACTGGTGGCGGATGGCGAGGGATGAGCGAGAGATTGAATGGGGTTTTAAAGTTCAGGTGTGTGGAAGCTCTTCAAGGAAATCCGAAACACAAAAAGGGTTCAAAGCAATACATGGATGCCAGATTTAAAATAAAATATAACGCGGATAGTTTTGCAAACCAGTAAAAAATATATGGAAAACCTTTCTTAATTTTTGCAATCTGTAATGTGCAATATGTATACTTATAATAAAAATAATATGCTATCATATTATAGAAAATAAACAATTACAAACAATTAAAAACAAAAAGAAGACAAGCTGATGGTTTTATAATTATGTTAAACAATATATCAAATCGTTAGTATGCGACACGTCTTTTGTCGTTCTTCTCTGCAATTACATTTAGTGGAGTTTGACATTACATTGCACCAAAATGTACGATAGGATTCTGACCAAAAAAGGTGAGTACATTTTCCCTGCACAACACTGGTAAGAAACGGTGAATGCCTTATTATACACGAGTACAAGGTACAAAGATAGTTGTTGTTGGGAAAATACTGGCAAAAGTTAATTTGCAACTTGGCAAATCAACTGTTTTATTTACTGAAAACAAGAAACGAGGATAAAGGATTCCAACGAGTGACTTAAGACACACACAAATCCAAACAAAGAACGTTAATGTAAGAAAACGGAAAGGACATAGAAATGCAATGAACTGAAAAGGTATTCACTCACGAACAGGCGAGGGAATTCGCAAGGAAACAACTTGATTGGTGTAACAATTGGTTGAAAGGCTGAGAAAAGAATGGGAATGCTAACATACCGATAATGCAGTTGACAACTGAGTGAACAAGCGTATGTGAAATGATTTAGGCAGCGATCGACGGGCAATGGACTAAAGGACTGAACGAGGGATTGACTTCACCTCACTGGTGTAGTAATTTCTGAATACGCAGTCACAGCTCACATCGGATGCTCCGCGAAAAACTTTTGAATTTTTGGGTTTTAGAATTACCTTGTTCGAAAAACAAGCGAAGCTTCGAAACTGGTCCAAAGCACTGGCCAACACTAAAAAAAAACTTGGAAAATAATCAACTAACACTTGTCAAAAACTCTCTCTTGACTTTCAGCTAGAGTAATTGTATCACTCGTTGTTGTTTCGCGCCACTCGAAACCCTTTTTCGAAACTTTGGAATTTTTAGTTTGAAACTGAGTCCTTTCGTGTCTCGAATCCACTGGACTGAACTGAACCGACGCGCTAGGAAGTTGCCCGAGCACTGAACCTGTCGCGCCAAGCGCGTTTCGCATTGGGCCGACCTAGCGCAATGTGCTCGTCCTTCGGCAGCACGGCCATCCCGATTTCCCAATTTCCCGACTTCCGATGTCCTGGCACTGTGGAGTCCCGTGTCCCGTGCCTGCCATCCCGAGGCCAGCCGAAGCGAGGAAGTGCTTCCGAAGGACCCCTCGTGTGGCGGACGAAGGCGTCAGCGCTTGTCCTTTGTCAACATGTTGCCAGCAACATTTCGAAGCTGGTAAATTTACCAAAGCAATTGCCTTTCCTTGAAGCGCAGAGATCTGCATAAGTGGTTAGTTTATCCCATTTGATTATTATTGGCTGAAAATCATTCTAAAAGAAAACAAAAACGAGTTAAGGTTATACAGAAACCAATTGCTGAAGTATGATATGAGAGATAATTTTTCGGTTGTTCGCTTTCATAATTTTTCTAAGGGGTTATAACATTTTTAGCTGTTTTGAAATACATATAGAATTTATATCAGCCGACTTTTGAAGATATTTTTAACTTTATCTTGTGCGCATATTAAGTTAGGAAAACTAAAAGAAAGACGAAAGCATATGGAAAATAAATCGAACGTTTGAAAATATATCTTTATTTTGCATGCTCACTTTTTAAAACATTTAGATTAAGTGTCCAAAAACAAATTTAATGAATGAGAGAGAACGTTGTGGTCGAGTGTCGCGACTATCAGATATCTATTAATCACCTAAGGACTGTGCAAGGGAGATGAAAACGTGGAAGCAGCGAGCGTGCAGAAGTCTCAAAAGACGTTTACTTAACTTTTAAAAGGTATGCAATAGTTCGATTTAAGCAGTTTTTGACACTTATATTTGTGTTGGAAAGTTAGGAACATTTTAGCTAGACATTAACTGCTACTATAACTATAACGTTTGAAGATAACTTGTGCTGTGAATGCGTCACTAGTCACTAGTTTTTATACACTTCCTTCTGTCTGTTACATACTTGCCAACGAGTCCAGATTGCATTCTTTCTTAGCTAGGTAGTAAGACAAGTTTTAAACACATCACCTTAAAAATAAGGACTTCAATTGTAGGTAAGTAAAGCAAGACAGGCGGTTAGCTGTGGCGATCATTTGAAGGTACTTCCTTCCTCCTACTTGAACAGCTGAGATGTTCCTTATATTCTGGATTCCTCCTTCTCAAAATATAATTACGACTGCAGGGGGCAAAGGAGCGTTAAATAACTTAAATAACTGCGGCTTTTGCAATCAAAGTCACTTTGTTGGCGCTCTCCTTCCACTCACAGGTGCTTAAAAAAGGACTTCTTACCCTGCCTTTCTTCGTTCCCCATTCTCCAATCCGGGCCTTCCCATCCACACATCACTTAGGCAAATCAAGGAGACCAATAAAGGCAAAAAGGCGGCAACACTTAGTCAGCCAGCTCGCGATGAGAGCGAGAGTCCTTGCCTATCATAAGTCGTTCTTCCATGTGTGGGAAAGTGGGCGTGGTGTATGGATAGGTGGGCGAATGGGCATGGGTGAGCTAGGTAAAAGCACTTTTGCGCTTGTTTTAATGAAATTCAATGCGTCGACGGCGGCGACGTCGTCAAACCTTTCACCAAATGAACACGAAAATTTTCATCAATGTCTGGGACAAAATGGGCGAAATGGGGGTCTACGTATACCCGAAAGTAACCAAAGAAACCCACTTTCATGCTTCATAAGTAAATTCATTTGGCACGCCAGCCTGTTCCTCCCGCGACCCCCACCCAGGGCTTAATGAAATGTCTTCAACTTTGAGGTGTTTATTGCGCTGACAACCCGGGCAAGAATCACATCAGCGGTGGGTGCGTGAGTGGATTTTAATTTTCAATAAGAAGACTTCAAAATCACTTAATTTGCGCTGCAAGCCCGACTTGTGCTCAATACTCAAGCTGAGCAAGTTGCTTCCGAAACAAAACAGACTGGGCCCTACGAAAGAAATATATTCCTGGAAGAGAGTTGATTAGCGTGAATGCTGACTTCTCAGAGAAGTCACGCACTCATCTCCGAAACATGTAAATACATCACAGAGCTTCGAGGGTCGGGGAAAACCCTTTGAGCAGGACTGAGGTAAACCGAGCCCAAAGTCTTTGAGTCTTACTGTCAGCCTACGAAGGGTGCACAGGTGTGTGTGCTAAGCAGGAAAAACATTTTCATGTATCATAAATTGTCTAACACTTAAAAAGTGATTACGCCTGCGTGTTCCACCCCCATTACTTTGCTCCTTTCCGATGGAGAGACCCTTCTTTGCTGGGAGCAATCCAATCGAGGACATCAATTTATAGAGTTGCCAACGGAGGAGCTTAGCACTTTAGATAAACAATTTTGTGCAAGTTGTTAACTTTTACGATGACTCATTAATTTTGTAGATTTTCGCTCGTAGTTAGAATAGATGAACGGATGGGCCGGGCGGGTGTAGCATCCTAGTTTCTGCTGAATTGTTGTTTCACAAAAGTTGTTTGTCGATTTCAATGATGTGACACTAAATACTCGACGAAGGCTTCGAAAGCCCGGCATCCTGTTTGGGCCGGAACTTTTGCATAACAAAGCCTTGGGTTCCTGTTTCCACTAATCCGCAATGCATCCTGCCAAAAACAATAAACATCTGCCATTCGAAACAGATGACAGCACATCATATAATTAGTGGACTCCGTCCTCGGATTCCGGCTTCCCAAACCTTTGGACCGGAGGTACCAAAAGATGCGTGTTAAAAACCATACAATTTGGGATATGGCTAACCGTTGATAGCGTTTGGGTTATGGGGCATGTAACTAATCGGAATTGTTGTAAGTTTGCGGCATCTAGGGAAATCACGGTTTGAGGTTAGTGTTTATTATTATTCTAGTTTTAATTCAAATTCAGAAATAATACTGTGTTAGTTTGTTGAATTCTGTAATTTTCGAGTTGGAGTTTTAAGCATACGCTAATAAAGGAATACAATTTAAGCATATCTTTGTCGTAAAAACCGAGTGAACTACTTCACATACCCGTATATACGCCTAACTCTTAGTGTAACGTGTGTGGAATAGATTTAAAATGTAAATAACAAGTACGACCCAATAAAAAAAATATATTTTTGATAAGGATCAGATGTTTGCCCGAAAAATCTTTGAAATTTTTATTAAATTATTAATCATTGTTTGTTATTTTATATATGACCTGAAGAACTTTTAAATTGGATGATTAAAAATGTCAACAACGGCAGAGGAGGTGTGGTGTTGGTTCTTTTGGGTAATATTAAAATTCTTGTAAATAATAAGCCAACTTCTTTCTATAATTTGTTCGATGTATGCGCTAAAAAAAATAAGTTCCAAAGGTTTTGAACATTATGTTATGCTTATCGATGCATTGTAAGCTATCGTGTTGAATGTTCACGAAAGAAATCGCGACCTCAGTAGTTATGGCAAAGTCCTTTTCGTCCGGTATTTGGAAACTAAACTAATGATTTGTTAAATGCTCAGAACACTACAAGCCTGCATTCTACATTTATGAACTTAATATATTTTAACGCAACAACTATTCAATGCTCTAGAGAACGAGAGGTCAGTCACTCTCGTGGGGAAGTTATCGAGATTGAGTACCAGTCCCCAATCAGTCACTTTTCGCATTCCCCTACCCTCGAAAGTAGAATGTGAGGTCCCGACTTTCACGGCTATAATTTGATGTTCGGAAATCAACAAACTTGGCCCCTGCCCCCATCGAAATCCCTATTTTTCCGTGCCGTCCCTTGTGTTTGATGCTATATTGGTGTTGTCTGGCAAATCGCTACAAAATGTAACTACTTAACAGCGACAACATTGCCGCAGGGCGTTGCGGAGTTCAGGGGTCACGGGTCAGCGGGCGTTCGGAGGACCTTATGGCTTGGCAAATTAAGGAATTTTCATTGAAAAAAACTTGCCAGTCACGCAACAATCATTTGGCCCGAGTCAACGTCAACAAATACCAGTTACACAGAAAAAATTAAACTTAGAAACGAAATGAAATCTACTTTATATTTCTTGTCAGTAGGTAATGTAACAGGTGGTATTAAAATATTTTAAACCAAGCCCTGTAATCTGAAGCCCAAATCAAAGATTTGTTAAAACTAAAATTTCATTTATGCAACGTTGTTTTTTTACAAACAACTTTTTAATATGTCTAATACAGACCCCGCAAGAGTGTTCAATTTGCTGAGCCCCCGAGCTTTGGGTTCTTTTTGCAGTGTACCCTCAAAATCCCAATTTCCCATTTCCCCCGCATCCTTTGAGCCTTGGCGTGTCCATCAGTGGAAATATGTGCCCCCCGTTTTCGTTGCGACTTCCTCTGTCCCACACTTTATTATTTCTTATTGAATAATTATGGGTCATTTGGTTGCGGCGACGTGGTGGGCGTGGCGGTGGGCTGTGGGCGGGGGTCGGACGCGGTTCGGGATCAGAGGGTCGCGGGTTCGCCTGCCACCTCACGTGCTTATCTTGTTTCCGTTGCTTCATTTAAAAGTTAATGACTGCTTTTAATGCCCGCGAATCGGACTTGTGCCTCGGAGCGGGTGAGCTTCAGCTTCCGGTCGGTGGCAGTGTCACCAGACAGGCAAATTGATTAGGTTTAAAGGCAAAAATCATGGCATACATTAAGGACACCCATCCACATCCACCCAGCCGTCGACCGACTGTTCCCATTACGGGCGAAAATGTTTAACAAATTGAAAGTCACGCAACAATTGACCAGCCCCAGCCATTCGAAGCTGTCCTCTTACCGCTATAAAAATAAGAAAAAAAAAACCCAATAAAGCGGAAGTAACCACGTTAATGTCGGTGGTTGTCTCGCAAACGCCAGCGGCTATCAAAGGCTAATGTTATTGAATCATTAACACCTGGACCCTCGCCTGGCTGCTGAAAAAATGATGCCATAAAGTTGATTAGAAGTCACTTAATGGCAGCGGATGTGCAGGTTTATTACAATTTGTAACGAGAGCCCCGAAAGCTCCGGGTGTCCTGCCAGTTCGTGGGGCTCTTTGGTGGCTTCTTGGTGGCTCCGGGGGCCTTGGGGGACTTCCACCGCGTCCGACATTAGCGCTTATAAAATATGCAGCGGTCGCGTGTCTGTTTCCAATAAATACGGGGCACCCGGCAGGAATCGGAATCGGAGTCGGGAATCCTTGGACCACGACCACTCGGGCTGAACGGACCCCAACCAAACTGAACTGAGCTGAGCTGAACAGGACTGGCATTCCATTCCGGCTGGTACCGCGGCACTTAAATAGCCGTAAAGACAGCTCCAAATGCTGTTCGAAGTTCGAGTGGCGGGTGTAAAGCGATTTGGTCAGGAGCTGGGCAGGAGTGTTGGCGTTTCGATCGATCTGGAATGGGCATTAGCGGGTACATAAGCACGTACAGTGGCTGACCAAATACTAGCATCATACTTCAACAAAAAGGCATCTCAGCTAGTTGATAAACCAACAATAATATAATCATTATTGATTTCATAAATAAGTATCTTGTTCAGCTCCATTTTTGATAGGATTACGAATAGCTTAGGAAAAAAATGAAAGGGATAAAATAATATTAATTAATTAATAAATAATATATTTAAATATTTAATTTCAAAACATTCAACATATTTTTCAATAGCATAAGGACACGTATAATCGGTCAAAAAATTAGTAAATAAGCTATTATATAGAATTACATTACATTTTATAAGTAGTCACTGCAATTTCTCGTTCATTTTCACTTGTTTTTATACCAGTTACACGTAGAGTAAAAGGATATTCTCTATTCGTTAAAAAAAAAATTGAAAATTTTGATTCTCTTTGAAATTTGTCTTGGTGAGATCCTTTGTCTAGGCATTGAGTGTTCCCGTTTAAAATAAAAAAAAAAGTATATAAAAGGTAGAATAAAGCGTTTTCGACCATATAAAGTATATATATTCTTGATCAGGGTCAATAGAGTTGATCTAGTTCTGTCCGTCTGTCTGTCCGAAGGAACGTCGAGAAAATTATAAAGTTTCGCGTTCGCATTCCACTAGCTGAGTAACGGGTATTTGATAGTCGGGAAACTCGACTATGCCCTTCTCTCTTGTTTTTTTAAGCTATATAAATGTTGCAAATTAATGTACTTTCGACTTTACTATAATCTAATGACTATAACAAGGAAGATGCATCATGTCAAATTTTGAAGAGTGACTCATTTAACTTTACTTATCCCGATTCCAGCCAAGCTCAGTAGCTTTAGTCGCCTTCTTAGTGAATTAACTTTTTCAGGACCGTCAGCCTCCGTCCAAATGATGTATTTGCAACCGAGAATATCATATTGGCCCGGCCCTCGTCCAAAATGTGGGCGTAGAAAGACTTGAAATGAGGACCAGGAGGGAATGGGATCGGAAAGGCGGTGCAGGGCTACAGGGACAGCTGATGGCGTTTTTAATGTTGCCAACAATTTTTAAGTAGCACAAAAATGACGCAAGACAGCCGACGAGAGGGCGGTGGGGAAGTGGAGTTCGCGGTGTCGGGGTGGACGGAATTTCAGTTTGACAGCCAGGGGGGCAGGACGCCTAAAGGACTAAAGGGCCGAAGGACTGGCGACGACGTCGTCGCTGGTGGACGCACGCTTAAGCATAAGTACTTCCGACTTTAAAAGGATGTCACATCCGGTTTCGCTTCTGGAGCGTGAAGAGCGGACTGGCGACGCGATAAGAGCCAGGCCAGAGAAACCTGGGACCCTGGTATCCTGGGACTCAGGAACCAAGAGTCGACAGCCGGGACTCGGGGAATAAGAGTCGCAATTTAAGGTGCAACAGTTTGACAGGCTTAAGCCCTTTCGCCTCTCCGCCTGCTGCGCTTCGTATTTGGCCGTAACAATCACCCTGACCGGGGAATCCCAGGCGAAGTCCGTTGGGTTAGGCAGCAAAAGTCGCCAAGGAGGAAATGTGAACAAAGCTGCTTAGAAGGCACACTTTCTGCCAGTGTGGTCGTAGCTGCACGATAAGGCAGCCATTTCAAATCGGCTTGCAACCTAAGCCCGATCGAAGAACGCTGTGGACATTCTTCCGCAAAGTAGATTTGCGCCGTGCAGGTGGTAAACCTCGTAATCGAAATACCCGTGCCACAATTATAACATCCATTTGATTTTTTCGAAATATCTGATCTTTAATTATTTAGAAAGTTTTCTTTTCAATTTTCATACACTTGGTAGACCATCTCAATTAGATAAAAAAGAAATTGCTTTTATTTATTTCTGTTGTAGAAGGTAATAGGAAAAATATAAAATAGAAAGAACAAGTATTCTATATCATTTTTAAAAATGTAAATATTAAAGCTCTTAATATATTTTCACAAAAGAATCTGTACCTTAAGACTTTGCGCGACTTGTTGACAATTTTTGATATAAAGTCGAAAGGTCGAAGTCTTTAAGATATATTGTGTTTGCTAAGCGCGCACCTCGCCGATGATAATGGTAGTAACGATGATGACGATGATGTTGTAATGAGTTTGGGAACCAGCAGCCCTTGCGAGCTGAGACAATGGCCTGATGCTGACATTTATGCAGTTAGACAACAACAATGAATGCGAAATTGTTGTTAGATGCGAGGCAAACGCGACAATGACAATAGAAATCTGCCTATCCCCACTGCCGCCCCCCTCTGCCTACGTCCCTGGAGAGAAGGCATAAAAAAGAACCAAGATTGATGAAGAAGCGCCACAGCAAAAACAATAAAATGTATCTAAGGCGGGCAGAGGCGCAGAAAAAAGGGTTAAATGACGGAAGGGCGGGAAGAGCAGACCGTTAGCATCTGTATCTATGACAATCTGCGGCAACAATAAAAAAGGAAGGACTGAAAGGAAAGAAACACGCAGTGGAAGCCACGGGGAAAGCGCCGAGTGAAAAGAAGAAAAAACCGGCAGCAGAACGAATTGGGATCGGCTTGGGCTTTCCACTCCTCCCCGCGAATGAGGGGCTCGGTTCAGCTTAAAACAATACGTTTGACAAAAGTGGAGTCAACTGCAACGGCGGCAGCCTGCACTTTGCACAATGACAGTGGGCTTGCTGGGGGCTGCGGCTGTGTTGCTCGGCTGCCACCGCATAATATGTGTAAAGCCAAAAGGATTTGTTATTCGAAACCGAGCGAAAAGATAAATAAACAAAAGAAGATTCCTTCTCTTTTCTAGCCATGCCACCACAGCCGCACTCCCCCGCAAAGCAACAACCGCTCACCACCTACCACCCACCGCCCATCACCCATACTGTGGGTGGCTTCGGTGGACAGACAAAGGCTCCAAGGTTCCTGCTGTAACAAAAACCCAGAAAAAATACCACAAAATTTTTAATAAGTGCCACAATGCAGCAGCAGAAATAAAACCAAGATGGAGGAAACAGCGGGAAGATACAGGCGCAAATACAAATACAGATAGACCATGGATACAGATACAGATACAGATACAGATACAGATACAGATACAGATACAGATACAGATACAGATACAGATACAGATACAGATACAGATACAGATACAGATACAGATACAGATACAGATACAGATCAGATACAGATACAGATACAGATACAGATACAGATACAGATACAGATACAGATACAGATACAGATACAGATACAGATACAGATACAGATACAGATACAGATACAGATACAGATACAGATACAGATACAGATACAGATACAGATACAGATACAGATACAGATACAGATACAGATACAGATACAGATACAGATAAGATACAGATACAGATACAGATACAGATACAGATACAGATACAGATACAGATACAGATACAGATACAGATACAGATACAGATACAGATACAGATACAGATGCAGACACAGTGGGAAATGAAGGGAGCAATAATGAATGTCCGGACACTCACACACTGAAGCAGGGAAGCACATGTGTGTGTGTGCCGCCATTAGAAGTCAGCCAGGGGCCAAATTCCAAATACCAAACACCGAAATCCAGACAGCCACGTTGATGGGATGTCAACCAAAACGTTTGAGCGACATGGCCACGCGAGAACAAATAAAAATTGTTGCATTCTCCACTCTCGTTTGGTGCGGTTTTTGTTGCAGCGTGGCGGCGGGTCGTGGATGCGAGTAATCACCGTGGCCAGGCTCTGGTCCCTTATTAAGCTCTCATCAGCCCTCATCAAAGTGGGTCTTTTGTATCATCTAAATTGGGTAGGTAGAGTGTCGCCTTACTTTAGTAAGTAGGAGGAAGAGTAACTATCAATCAGTAAAGTCTGTCTAACACCGTGTTAAAAATCAAATCTCATTTCTTTTTCTCTGTTAAATTTTGGGTCTAAACCAAAGTTTTGCCAGATGAGAAACGTCTTAGAACTAGGCTGCTACTAGGCTACTTTATAGTTGACCATATTGGCTTTTTAATCTATATTTGGCAATCTTTTTCTGGACTTGCGATCGATCTATGATCTGGACGCAGTCACGTAGTCACTGTGCGGCTTTATTTCCACTGCAGAGTTTAGCATTCGAACGAGGGCACAAAACATATTTAGGCGCACCGAATGCCGAAACAGAAAAGGATAAAAACTGGGCCGACTTGTGCTCATCCGCCCCTTCGACCTGCGGTGCAACCTGCAAAAAAAAAAAACCGAAAAGAAAAGTAGGAAAGTGCACAATAGGCGACAGCAAATGCAAATAACAATAAAAAGAAAATAGTGGACCAAGAGAAATGGCACTTCAGGGGGAAGGCGGCAAGCGGCAAGCGGCGGCGGTGGCAAACGGAATGGCAAAATGCAAACAAATATTGCACAATTTTAATAACTCACATTTTGCGGCAGCGTTTGGCGGTATTTTCGGAATTAAAAGGGAAGTCCAGCGGGTGGGTGCAGGGTACCATGCAGGGGGTGGAGCGGGGTTAGCCGGGGATTGTTCGCACCCCCAGTCGGTCGGTTGGTCAATTGTTGTCATTGTTGGCGCTGCGGTCTTTATTTTCGCCCACGTTGGGTATCTTGTTGGCCGATTTTCACTTTCCACTCCCCGCTTTTCACAGCCCCCAAAAATGTCGCCACAATGCGACCGAGTCGGTTATGATGCGAATGATGGCGATGATGAGGCATAAGTGCTGTCAACAGGCCGCAGACGGATTTAATGATTCAGCCAACTCGACCTGAAAAAGTAAGTGAGCAGTTTGCAGTCCGACTTTATTATTCATGGCCTTTTTACGGCCCATGAATTGTGTGGCAGGGCCTTTGGCCGGGCATAACGGCACTGCAATCAATGAACAATTAATTGTTGCAATAAAAAATTGATGGTAGCATTATTTAATCTTAAAATGGAAATGTATTTACACCCAAATCGATAAGATCGCTGCAGGCATATTTGTAGGTAATAAAACAGATCTCAATGCAATTCAAGCACTCAAGAATATATGAAGGTGTAAACTTGTAATTCGTGGGTGCTAGATACATTTACCGATTTTAATTAACTTTACAGGCGAGGAGCGACTGTAAAATCAACCGATTGCAGCTGATCCTTTCGGGTCATGTGTCCCGTTTTCGAGGTCCTTCGAACCATTGCAATCCGAGTTTGATGGAATGCTCGACAAATGTGAATAATGAGCAGTATTTTCCGCGCGTTCCGCCCACGCTTTTCGTCCGTCCGTCCGGGGGCTTACATTATTTATGTGAATAATTAAGGGCGTATTTTTTTTAAAATTAATAACACCTGAAATTATTCCGATTCGGGTGCACACGCACACAGGACACCGCCACTGCCACTGCCGCACATATGTTAACCGTTTGTTTGCAGAGAGATTTTCCAATTTTTCACTCTGTTTGTTTGTTAATTTTGTAAAATTATACAATTTAATTGCACACACGAGCCGCAAACAGGAGCATTGGCCATTTGGCCCAAAAGTTTACCTTCTGCGGTTTTTTTCACGTGGCGCAGAGTGAGTTGCATGTGCAACAATATTCGCATTAATTGTGCGACTCTAATGATGCGCGGTCTCCTCTCGTTTTATATATAATTAATGCGCAATTTTCACTTTTAGTGCAGTTGGCATTTTGTTTTTAGTATGCCTCTGACCACCCCCTGTTGCCGCCTCCCACTTCCATTTATTGTTATCCGAGTTGATGAATTACGCTTAATTAGCCGTTCGAAAATTCGCAGCCCCAATTTACGAAGCTATGCAACCAAATTACTTGTTTCAATTACAACTAATTCGCTATAGGTAGCAAGTATCAAGTCGCGCGTTACTAGACTTTTAAGTTTTAGATAATTGTAGGCACTTAACTTGTACAGTGTAATGAGTAATGAGTGTGCTTTAAAGTTATACGATAATATAACTTTTTATTTGTTAAATAACTTCCCGCGCTTTCCTAGTCGCACATTTTGTACATTTTTCGAAATGCAATTATCTTCGATTCGACTCGCTGAAACAGCAACAAGCGCGCTGACCCGCCCCCCGAACTTCCGCCGCCGAACTTTCGCAGCGCGGCTGTCATCAGCAACCTCAAAACTCATCCTCACCCGGCCAATAATTTAAATGTTTTTCGGCTGGGGGCCAACAGGCCAACATCAATTTAAAATCATTTAATAAATTCGCACTAAATTTCAATTCCGTTTTCATTAAATGCCACATAAATTATACGCACTGCGATGGCCGCGGGTAGAGGGGCGGTGCCTCTGCCGGTCGGTGGGTGGGTTAGTCCCAAGTGGGAGGGTGGGGGATGGGTTACTTATGTTGTTGTTGGTGTTTAGGTGGAGTTGTCAGCTGGGGCCGCCAAATCGCGTGTTACCACATTTCGCATTCGTTTTAAACACCGCGCGCCATTTGCACATAAAATGCTTTTAATTTTCGTTACATTTGTCCTCGCTTGTTGTTGTTGATGTTGTTGTTGTTGTTACTGTTGCTGCTCTCAGACAACAGCCTCCGCCTTGTCCCGCCCCCTCCGGGCACGCGCTTCATTCCGCCCACCCCTGCACAGTGCACCTTTCATCCCCCATTGACGCCTTTCGCCCACTTGGCCACATTTTCAATTCGACCTCAATAAAATTTACGCCCAAAGGCTGCAGACGAAAGGAGTGGTGGTGTATAGGGGGAAGGGGGGGATGGGCTGGGGTTGTGGGTGCCAGAGGTCACAGGCGAAGACAACCGATAACGAAGGGGGCGGGGAAGCAAGAGAAGTCCCAGCCACCGAATACTCTGCAATCAAAGTTGTCAGCTTATATCGACCACTTTTCACATCGTTCAAATAAATGATATAAGTATATTTAGTTACCTTTTTGGCTTAATTTAGTTAAATCAAGTTTCAATCTTAAGTCCAAGCACTCGAAGCTCACTAAACAGAGATCAATAAAAGTTAGAAGCTTGCAAGAGTGTCCCCTATTCATTGTTATGTGGAGTGAATATAGGCATTCGGCGATGTTGTTGGTCTCGTGACCAACTCTCTCGTTGTTGTTTGCAGTAACTCCATCGCGCCCCATTGCCCAAAAAGTGTTCATTTCCTTTCTGGGGTGTTATCATCGCCACTTCCGGCAGCGCGGGGGAGGAGAAGTTCGACAAGGACGACAAGGACGAGAACTTGGACGGCGGTCGGCATTGAATATCGGCAGTTAATGTACAGACTGCTGTACTCGTACTTACGTATGAACCATATGTACGGCATGTGGCCGCAAGAAAGCGCCAATTTAAAGTTCGGCATTAAAGGACCTTTTGGCGGGCTATTTTCCAATTGACGCGCCGCCTCTCGCCTCTTCCGCGACGACCTTGGGCGTGCTGCAGCAGTAAAGTAAAAGTAAAATAGAAAACAGAATAAAAGTTTTCCCTCTGTTCCAGACGAATGCAAACACAATTTGAATGCTGCCGCTGCCAGCAAATCGAGCAGAAGACATTCACCGCCAAACGCCGCTTTTCCGAAGCGTACAGAATTTTTCACTTAATCGCTTTTCGTTGCGTTTGAAGGAAAACAAACAGAGCTAATTTTACTGTATCTCCTTGGCGTCAAGTTTCGTTTTCGTATTCGTTTTCCACAGTCCCATATTTTATTTGCCAGCTCCAATTTTCGCCATGAACTTTAACTAGTTTCCCAGGCTTAACCCAACAGATTTCCAAGGATTCTGAACGCAAAAGTTTTTGCAATCAATAATATTGTATTGTAAGACAAAAATAGCATTTGTAGCGGCAATTACACTACATCATTAGTTTGAAGATTATATTTTATTTTATATTATAAAGAAATTATTTATTATTTATTTATATAGTAAAGACAATATGCATTGATAGCTACACTCTTCGAATGATGTTTGAATATTATATGTTATGTTATATAATTAATTTCAAAAAACACCTTACAAGCTATTGAGAAATACGTTGATGTAAAAGTACAACAGCTCCATCAGGAAAATCGCAGAGGCCACTGCGATAGCTGCTCCACAGACCCGCCAGACGATATCCAAGTCCCGGATATTCAGGGGCTTAATAGTCTCCAGATCGCTATAGTCCTCAATGCTCATCTTGCCGGACTTGACCATATCGTAGAAGCTCTTTCGGACCCAGTGCTTCATTAGACCTGCTTGGTGGATACGAAAGGTGAAGTCCTTTAAGGACTCCCAGTAAATCGAATCGGGGGCCACAATAACGCTGGTGGGCATGAAGTCGAAGAAGCAGAGATCCTTAGACCAACGGAAAACCGGTTTGGAAAAGTGTCGCTGCTGGGTTTTAATCACCAGCCACTTTATGTAGGCCATGGTGTAGGCCCACGTTGTGTTAAAGTGGTTGCGCAGATCGTACAGCTCGTTGGGATCGTCAATCAGGTGAAATACGCCTGCATACTGCGCCCGGAAAGCCCCATCCAAGTCGTAGAACTCGTTTCGCATGCCCAGGATCTTCTGGTCACCGCGAAGCAGATCCTCAAAGCTGGCTATTCTCACGTGGTAGGGCGGAAAGATCAGGAGCGATAGCAGTTGGGCACTGCAGGTGGTCAGCAGGAGCAGGGCCAGCAGGTGGGGCACGATCCGCGCCGGTCTTGAGTTCTTCAAACGTGTCAGGCAACGCAGATGCCTGACCACCAGCCAGGTTACGAGGATGATGAGTAGCAGGGTCATCGCCAACGCTGGACACACGATCCGTCCAAATAGATCTGGAGTAGCCAATGGTTTTTCCACCGGCAACATAGTGCACCAGCTGGAAACCAATAGCGGATAGGTATACTGATGGATGGCCCAGTGATTCCGCTTCGTGATCAGCGTGGTGGTCAGGCCCACGTCTATGAGGCCCTTCGCGGAGTACTCCAACATGTAGGAACTATCAGAGGCCGAACCCGCCCGCCAACTGGGACGAACTACCTCCAGACCAGCATTAACCCGACCGGCAAAAGTGGCCAAGAAGTCCCACAGGTAACCGGTCACCTGGTTGTCGCCCCTGGCATCGCGATAGAAGAAGGTGTTAGGCGGCGAGAGATCTGGAATTACACGCAGACGATGTCCCCTCAGATCATCCAATTTATGGAGAAACAATTTCACGTCTTGACCGCCTGAAATCCGACGCATTATCAGCTCGAAACTGGGAAACACTTGGAAGGAGTAGAGTATAAGGGAGTGGTGGTAGTCCCGGAAGTACAGCTCCACATGCAGCATGCTCCGGCGCAGACAAAACGAAAGATACTGCCTGGCCAGCGATTCTTGATCAGGACCTGCCACTTCGATAAGCAATCGAACCACCGTACGCAGGTGGTTTAGGCTATTGGCTAGGGTTTCTAGTTGAATTGCAGCTGTGGAGTCCATCGGCAAGCAAGCCAGCACAAAGAGCTCCGCATTAAACTGATCGTAAAGGTCCGGGTATGAATAGTTGCGCTGCCACACGATCTGCGGATGGGCAGTCAGGTTCCGCTGCCACAGGACCCTCCAACTGCAGTCGAGTCCTGCGGGATTGTAGTACACCAGTGTGGTCTCTCCCCTCAGCAGAAAGTGAACCACCAGGCCGTAGAGATCCAGCAGTTCGGCGGGAAGACCAGTGATCCGGTTCAAGCTTGCCAACATGTCGCCGACATCGAAGGAATCGACTGACGGGCTTCTCAACTTTGGTCTGAAACGTGGTCTGCACCTCGCTCCTTATCGGGAGCCATCCGGTATAATTGACCGAGGACGATTGCATAGTGGCAGTCGCATTGTTTGCTCAACGTGGTGGCTCGGGCATTGCAACTCCCTAGTATTTGCCCTGGAACCATGAGGTTGGAACTGGATATTTCGTTGAACTGAATGTTTCTTGGTACACTATAAATAGGACATTCAATCTAAAAAGAGTGAATCCTATAGTCCAGTTTATGGACTACTCCCTAGTATCACCATACTTCTACGATTAAAAAATGGCTGGCTATGAATAAGGTTTTTGGATACGGTGTGCTCCGATCTTTGTATTATTTTGACAAAATTTGGTGTTGTAAAACTTGCAGCGTTTATTTTGCCAAAACACTGAGGCCGACTAGTGTATGCTAATAAATATATGCGGAATTTTAAGTTTAAAAAAACGTTCAAAATTCCCAATACCCCTATTCACCAACGAAATCAAAATAACCGATAAAAGAATGCCTTCAAACTCAAGCAATAAAAGCTGACTCAAAACCAGAAAAGTCCGGCAACAACACAAGAAATCAGCGCATTTCGAACTAGTTGTTTCGGTGCGCCTAACTCGGTTACTTCGGTCGAAGTGGACCACTCACCTGTGTCACCTTTTTGGGGAGCCCACCTTTTGGGCGAAAATCCCCTGGAAAGGCCGCCAAAAACGGTCGGAAAGAACGGAGAGTATGCGACGGGTGCCCACGCAAGTATTCCCAGGCGAAATGTTTTGCGCATTTCGCCGCCGCGTTTTTCAAATACACTTGCGACATTTGACAGCTCCAACTGTCAGTGCAATGTGCTCGGTGTGTCGCTGTGTGTGTGTGTGAGTGGGAGCAGGTGCGGCTGCGGGTGTATCTGTGCGCGTATCTGTGTCCGTGTGTTGCATGTTGATTTTGCCGAGTTGTTTTGTGGACCTCCTCCGCCTCTACACCCCTGCTCCCATCCTACAACGTTAAACCTTCAGCTGCCATTGGCATTCATTCACGTGGCATCGCCATCGCCATAGTCATCGTCAACTCGACCCTGACGCTGGCTGCAGTTGTAAATAAATTTGCATTTTTGTCAATTTTGATGGCGACCACATGCACACACACACGCAACTCCCGCCGTCCCACACACCCACACATGGCATGGTGTTAGGGGTGTTGGGGCCTCACCAACACACACATAGCCACGCATGAATGCCTGCAAAGTATGCAAAGTTTATTCATGAACGAGTGTTTTGCGGCCACATCAACCTGCCAGGGCTGGCAAAGCCACCTTCCAGCGATCGGCGAGTGTCCTTTTCGAATGCTTTGGATCAAGGCTGTCTGGGTGAGGAAACTTTCGTTAAAACTATCAGATGAGGGGCCATAGTTTAAAGTGCATTTAAATTATATGGAAAAAATTAATATATTGTAAATAATCGAAAGTGTCAATACACTAGGTAACACATTTGATTTCGCCAAGACCGACGTTAAAACTAAATTTTAAAAATGATTTATGTCTTCCCTCGACCGATCGCCAGTTCTTTGGAAGATTTGATCATACTTTGGTTGTCGAGTTTTTTCCACCATAACTGACATTTGAATAATCTACCCTTGTACACTATTAAAACTGTCGCTTGACCATGTTTTTGAAAACGATTCACAGAGGGATTACCCTGGACCTTAATGGTATTACCTGTCCAGCCCCACTTTGACCATCTTACCCATCTGCACCCCGCGATATAACCATACCAAAACAATGCAGCTCTCTGGGCAGATGCAACTGGGCCGGGAATGGAAATGAAAATGGTCATGGAAGTGGGGCGGGCTGTGGACGATAGTCCTCGCATTAGGACCTTGATGGTCGGGGATCGAGGGATCGGGGGGTGCAAAAATTTGTTGTTCAAATGGTCACAAAGTTGCTGACTGCGTTTTTGGTCATCACTTTGTCGTCATTCTTGTGGTGCGCCCGACATTGTTGTTGTCGCTTCAATTGTTGTTGTTGTTGTTGCTGTTGTTCTCGTTATTATTGCTATTGTTGTTATTGTTGGTGTTGTTGGTGTTGTTGCAATTTTTGTCGGCAGCCTAAACACTATTATCGCTGCTTTTCCTCTGCGAATGTTGGTCTGAGTGAGTGAAGGTGTTTGGTGTTGGTGTTACCAAAAATTAATTTGCATAATGGACAGACACACACACACTCCTGCCCACATCCACACACAACATTAGCGCAGCTTTGAGGGCGGCATTGTGTGGGTGTGGGGGCGTGGCAGGAGAAGCATCAACATTGCTGGCATATTCCAACGTCGAGGACAAAGAAGAAAGGGAATTCGTTAAATCTGAAATAAAATCAAAAAACAATGCGACTCACACACACGCATATTTGCGGACATGTCCTTTTGACGCCATTTATTAACTGCGAGTGCCGAACAATGTTTGCATTTTGCATTTTTGATTGCTCCTGTCCAGCTGCTCAGCACGCTCCTCCTCCGCTCACCCCCGATCCCGGCCGCGGTTCGCCCACACACCCCCTGGTCATACAGCAAATCGCATACTATACAGCAGCAAAATTAATGAAAAATGCTCTCGTATTTGTTTAATTCGTGATAAATTATTTAATGCTCCTGATAGGATTACCATATGGGCGTTTGGTATTTTTGTTCTGTTTAAGTTTGTTATTGATTCGCTGTCAAATCATTGAAAAATATGTACGTAACGCTATTAATTAAATTAAATGGATGTTATTATAGGGGCTTGCTAAATTAATTTATTTTAATTTTATCTGTTACGGGTTTTGCGCAAACAAACGAGCTTAATATGTCGTTATCCTGGCCAATTAAAGTCTTAGACATAATAACCGTAGCGAAGCTAGATTTCAGTCAGATTTAACACAAGAATACAAAATAAAAATAGCAGGTATAACTAATAAACAAGATAGAATGCTATAGTCTACTTCCCCGACTATTAGATACCCGTTACTCAGCTCAGCTAGTGTGAATGCGAACGCGAAATTCCATAATTTTTATGGGATATCATAGATATTGGGGAATAAAATGAGAAAAAATTTAAAAATTGTTCCAAAGTGTGGGCGTGACCGGTTCGGCGGCTTTAGGGCGTTAGAGTAGGCGTGGAAAAAAGTTTTTTGACAAATCGATAGAAATTTTAGTTATGTAAAAATTATGATAAAATATCCAACTGTTCAAAAATATGGGCGTGGCAGTTGTGGGCGGCTTTAGGGCGTTAGAGTGGGCGTGATAAAATTTTTTGTGCATGTCGATAGAAATTTATTAGACTAATACAAATGTGAAAAAATATCAGCCCACTTTTCAAAAGTGTGGGCGTGGGCACGGCAGTTTTGTGCGGCTTGTGGGCTTGGCAAAATGGGTCAGCTTGCGCTGCGTCCTTATCTCTAGAATCTGTATGCTGAATCTCAACCTTCTAGCTTTTATAGTGCCTGAGATCTTGGCGTTCATACGGACAGACGGACATGGCTAGATCGACTAGGATATTGATCCTGATCAAGAATATATATGCTTTTTATAGTCAGAAACGCTACCTTCTCCCTGTAACATACTTTTCAACGAATCTAGTATACTCTTTTACTCTACGAGTAACGGGTATAATAAAATTAACTTCATTTTTATTTACAATATAATAAATTTGATATGTATTTAATCTGAAGCCAATTGGAATCTAATGATATTGGGTCTGATCACCTTAATATCCTTAAATAGTGAAATAATATAACAAAGTTTTCATGCCTTACAAATTGTGTTTTTTATTTAAATGCATGTCATTCAACTGATTAAATTATCTGTCCATTAAAATCATAAAAAACTGGAAAAAATTAATAAAATAATTTGATGTATACTATGGGCCCTTTGTTCAATAGACCAAGAATTGTTTCTATGGCTTCTAATCGTTCCCTACTAGTACAGATCGGAGATTATTAGTAATAAGCTTGACCATATTATATTATTATTATGTATTAGCTAACAAGCTTTTTAAGCATTTTTACTTATGGCGTCTCCTTAATAGGTTATTTATGGTTTTACGTAGCATTCACATTTGGCCCATGAAAGACGAAACACGAATCACGAGTTGTGAGTACGCTTATTAAAGTTTTCCAGCTTCCAGTTTCTGCTAATTTCGAGGTGCAATGGCGTATCCTGGCGCACTGTGCGCCGCATCCTGATTCTTCCTTGGGCTATGGTCGTGGCCTCGCGGTCTGGCGGACTGGCGGAAGTCCTAAGAATCTATGTTGCAGCTACTTAAACTTAGTTGGCTAACAGTTTGCAGTGCTTTTCTTTCTCTCTTCCTTTGAACTCGGCCAGAAAGTTTGCGCAGAATGGCGGAATGCAATGACAATGTGATGAGCCGGGGAGGAAAATCGCGGAAAATGAAGGGACCGGACTGAAAAGTGCCACATAAGCATAACAATAAAATCCAATAGAAGTGGCTAGGACGACGATAATGCGACGGGCCTGGCCGAAAAGGGCGAGAAATCCGTTCAGGCCGCCAAAGCCGGAAGCGGAAACGATTTTCGCTTTAAAAAAGAATGTAAAGAAAATCTGGACTCGGAGTTTTGGGATTACTCAGCAAAAGTTCAGAATGTCGCACTTTTAATCACAGACAGCAACAAATTGTTGTAGCTTTCGTTGGGTTTTGTCTCGGTTGCGTTGTTAAATGTCATGTTAATTCCCTCGTAATACGCGTGTTCATTATGTTAAACACTTAACATGCGTGGGTGTGCGTGAGCGTGTGTGTGCGCTCTGCTGTGCTGTGTTGTGTCGTGTCATGGTGTGTGTGAGTGATGGGTAGAGGGGGTGGGGATGGTTGCCTCTGGTGCACGTGTGTGTTTGCATTTCGGTTGTTATACAAGAGAGTTGTTGTCAGCCTCGTCACCGCAGCTCGCTCGCCCCCTGAACAATAAATGAAAGTGTAACACACTAATTAGTCCTGTATGCGATTCATAATGATAACAGTAATTAACATGTGTGCCTGTGTGTGTGTATGACACACATCCCCACGTCCTTTCATCAAAGCACCCGCCTCTGATGAACTTTGACTCGCTGCCGGCGCTGCTCTTTTCTACGTTTATGCGGTGGCCCAATTCACGAACTCGCACTCGAACAGCACCCGAATATGATTCGAATGTGATATTATTACACTGTTGTATTACTCTCTATGGGTACGTTTTAAGACTTCTAACCTGATTAAATTCTTTACGAAATATTAAATTGAAAAATAGAAAAACTATCATAAATTCAATTCTTCATCACAGTTTAAATTGCATATAATAATATCGTAAGTTTTATGAAATCAGTGAAAAAGAGATGCAACTACCTAATTTTAATGCACAAATTTGAAACAGTTTTCGAAGCAAGCGTACTAATTATTATTTTTGCTCACCTCGCCACATTGTGTTCGTTATAGGGGTTGCCGCATGCTTGCTTCCTTGTACTTTTTACTGCCGGCGCTTCCTGGGCGGGAAAAACAACATCTCATCCTCATGCAGATCCACATCCGCACATCCGTCCCCCGGCTAATCCCCCCGGCCCGCCGTCCATGCCACCTTGGGCGCTTGTTTATTGCCCAAGTGTTGCCAAGAGCCAGGATACCAACACACAGCCATCCACACGGCAAACATGGGAGTATGTGTGCGAGCAAACATTTACACATCAGTACACACACACAGACTCACTCCATGGTGTGTGTGTGTGCGGGGGGATGGGGGTGGTTAGGTGGTGATGGTGAAGGGGGGCGGGTAGCTGGCGGTGGGCGCATTTTGATTCTCGCAGGATGCCATGTCATGTTTTCATTGTGCTCATGTGTCTAAACAATTATCCTGCAGGCATAATTATGGCTGACGTTTATAAGCTTTGACACTTTCGGTTTTCGGTAACATGTCGAGCCACTCGGCAGGGTTTTCCAGCCGCCCCATCCCACCCCCTGTGGCCGTTTCCCACCCCCTGCAACCACGGATGGGTTTAAAACGTCGGTACATTGAAATGATTACAACTAATTACGATGCACTTAGGCTTCGGTTAGTCCTCAACCTGGGCTCCGGCAGGAGCCACCCGCACTTTCGGCCCCACTCCCGCATTGGGGTGAAAAATTACTGGCATGGCCAAACTTATTTTGGCGTAAAATTGAAAAATTCTTTTGTATAAGGAATTAGGAGTAAGTTGATTCTTTGTTTTCTGCCCAGTTTTTTTTTTTCTGTCTTCGCTTTTCGGTTGGTATGTGTGTGAGTCCTGGTGAGTCCTGCCCCCACATCATCCCTCGCCACTGTTTACGCTATTTTATTATGCAAGAAACAAAAGTTTCATTTGTTTGTCCCGTTCTTCGTTAAGAAAAACCATCAATCATTCGCCGTGTTTTACGATGTCCTCCAGGACGACACAGAAAACCCTGGCGCGAGCAGATTGGGGGAGTGGCAGCGACAACAAAAATGTTTCATTTTCACACACTAAACAAATTACATGCCGACAGAGTGAAGTGTCCCTCTGCCGACTCTGCCGGCAAACTTCACCCCGTTTTCCACCTCCACCGCCCAGTTTCCAAGTTTCCCAGTTTCCCGCCCACCATTCCGCTTGCCATCTTCCACTAGGTGGCAAATAGTTTCCATAATGTGCTCTGCTGTGCGGATGCCCAGGAGCTGGAATTCCGTCGCCTGGTTGGATTCCCTTGACTCACGGCTCCTTGGTCCGGCAACGGTTCAACCATGCCGAATCCACCGCAATTCCATTCACGCATCGGACTCCTCCGTGCAACCGCAGCTCATTCCGAGGCGCCAGATGCGTCCACTAGTGCACAGCAGAGCATAGAATCCATTGTTAAACATAATGGCTCGACACTTTGCAGAATTGAGATCATACTATAATACCCTGTAAAAACTCAGTGGTGGGGAGTGTCTGGCGCACTAATGGCATACTTTTCTGGGCTGCATGTTATCGTTTAAAAGTATAAATATGTATCTATTGTAGAAATGCTGATTTCAATCAATGAGGTATCGAGTGTAAATATTCTAGTTGACTTTTATAATGAATGTGCCCTTCTCCAAGTTGTGGTAAGTGGTGTTTATTCTCGAAGCACATTTCCACCCGCCGCCCACAAATGGCCATTTGTCGATTGGCAATTGAAATTCATGTTAAAGCATTTATCCATTTCACCTTGGCACGGCATTTGACCTTCAAGAGGGCCGCAAGTTCCGCAAGGAGTGCCCAGAAGTGGGATGGGAATGGGTGCGGGTGCGGGTGCGGGTAGTTGGCGGTGTTCTTCTTTTGAGGACCGAAACTTAAACCAAAACCGAACCGAACATGAACATGAACCTGTTTTTGGTTTCTGGTCTGTGTGGGAACAATTTATTTTGCAACTAATAGCGCTCCGCCCCTGCGTCCTGACCCCCTCCCTTCCCTTCTACCCCCTCTACCCCTTCACCCATCTACCCTACGCCCGTGGACCCCTGGCTCGACACTTGAGCCATGCAACTTAAATTTATAGAAACACATTAAACTTTTAAATGATAAATTGCTGAATATAATTTACGTGGAAGGTGGAGGGGGACTGCCGAGAAGGGGTGCCAGGCAAAAGCATTTGCTCCTTTTGACGTTGACGTCGTGGCAGGCCCAGTTAATAACTCTTGCGCTGTTGCCTTTGGCTTTTCCGAGGGGGATGGGCTTTTCCGCAGGCGAAGGGTGGAGGTGGGTGGTCTGCGGGTTGTGTTCATTCAGGCAGCCCCTGTGCAAAGTAAACTGTTTATTTAATATGCACGCAATGTCAGCGTAAATGTTTGTTGATTAGTGTGTCCTTAGTTTTTAGTGCCTTCCGATGGAACTGACGAATGCGTTTCCGTTTTACACTGATGGGGGTGGGGAGTGGGGGGGGAGGGTTGGATGGTACGGAGATACGGTTGTACGATGGCAGGGGGTGGCAAAAGGGTGGCCTTGGCAGCACACAGCACTCCATATTCATGCTCATTGACAGCACGCTAACGGCATATAAATTGCAAGTTGTTCGCGTGCCAAGAGCAAGACTGCAAATGAGCGAGGGAGAGAGATATTGCGAGGCAAAGCGATGGAGAGGGGCTATCAGTGTCTGTCTCCCTCGGATTTCCCCCCTTTTCCGCTTTCCGTCAGCTTTTTGCACAGCATTTATGTCAAAGAAGCAACACAACGCTTTTAGCACTCTTTTCTTCTACACGATAAAAATATCTCATCGTAATTAGCAAAAATTATATTGATTTTGGTCAAAATGATTTTTGCTTCTCCGTGGGCGTTTTTAATATCAGAGTAAAGAAACAAATAACAAGAGAGAATTCTATAGTCGACTTATCCGACTATCAGATACCCGTTACTCAGCTAATGGAATGCAAACGCGAAATCATTTTTCTTGGATATCGATGGATATTGGGAGTAAAATTAGAAAGAACTTAAAAATGTTTCCAAAGTGTGCGCGTGACCGTGTTGTAGGTGTGAGGAGGGCGTGGTTTGGGTATAACTATAGAAATTAGCAAGACAAACAATAAAACAAACAGTTTTTAGAAGTGTGTTCGCGGCAGTTGGTCGGATTGCGGCCATTAGAGTGGCCAACATGGGTCTACAAACTTGCGCTGCGCCTATGCCTCTAGGATCTGTATACTTAATCTCAGCCTTCTAGCTTTCATAGTTATATATTATATGGTCGAAAGCGCTGCCTTCTATCGTTTTCTCTATGAGTAAGGGGTATATAAATAAAATCATAATATTTTAAAACTATTTTAACTATTCAAGTTCTGCCAATATGCAAATTTTGAGTACATTTCATATATTAGCGTATGCCTTCAACGGTTTCCTTATATGATTGGCTTTGTCAATTCTTCTTACTTTAGCTAGAATTCCGAGTTAGCTCTCAACGAATTTACAAAAACCTGGGAAGGAAATCCGACCAAAGGCAACGTTTGCTATCAGGCTTTTCTTTCAGTGCACCATTGTTCCCGTTTTGTCTTTATTCTTTGTTTGAGTGCCTCTGTGTGGGTGAGTGTTTTTCCGTTCTTATTGCCTGGCATATCCCTTTGTTGTTTTTGCATTTTCATTTTCAATTACAAATGACACAAGTGCCTCACGCTCCAGTTTTCCGCACTGTGCGAGTCAGTGTGTGTGCGCGCGCTTGTACGTAAATGTGTGTGTAACTGTCATGATAATAACGAGTACCGCAATTTGTTGTTGGGCACCCACAAGCCTACAAAATCAGCAACAACAACAGTCCAAAGAACTTAGCACGTTTCTATTTTCATTTCTGTCTCTGCTCCTATTTCTATTTTGGCTTTTGGCTCCTCCACTTCTTGTTTGTAGAACAGGTGAGTGTGTGCGTGTGTGTGTGCGTCCGTGTACAACACCTTTTTAGGGGGTAACTTAACATTTCGATTTCGATTTCGCCTGTCAGATGCCAATTGGTCCAAAATAAAATTCAAATGTGCTCCACTGACCCTTTTGCGATTCAAGCGAGCAGATTCTGTGGCCAATCCAACCGGCTGGGAGTCGGTTGAAAGTTGGACCGGATGGAAGAGGAGAAATCGGGAGAGAGCATTGGATGTGTATTAAAAATTAAATGAGTCCGAAGGCTTTTTCAGATAAACATTGGTTTTGATATAATATTATTTTGATTTATATTAAGCAGTGACATTTGTGGCAAACACAGATATTTGCATATGTTTTTTACGGAAACTAAGAAACGGTTTTATAAAATCTAAGAGATACACGACCCAAAAGTAATGATAAGTCATAGCCAAGTTTTGGAGAAAAAATATTGTTATATTGTTAAAAAGTTCTGTTTCGCCTTATTGCTAATGTACTGCTGTCTAGAGTGATATTTACACACATAATTAAATGTAAATGAATAAGCATGTTTATTGCCCACCATTCCCTTGAAAACACACAGAGTATCTTTTGTTTAAAGATTTCAATTTGCAGAGACGATAAGCTCGTAGATTGTGATGACACCCGACCGATAAAAACTAGACAGACCTTCTCGCTGAAAAATCTCGTTAAATGCACTGGCAAAAATGCCAAAACTCGCACAAGTTTAGGACTTTCAATAAGAATTTTTACGATATTAGCGAGTGAAAACGCCGAGGGCGGGTGGAAAATGGAGGAAACTGCAGCTCTAGGCGACCGCAGACCGCAAGTCGATTATAGAAAACTTGTAATAAAATTTTCGTTAGCCGAAACCAGCAAATGGAACGCAGCCACGAGGGGCTGCATAAGATGCAGATGCGGGCTGGGGAAAACGGAGAGTGGAAAGTTCGCTGGGAAAAGAATGGAAAAACAGGGAAAACTGCGACAACAACCGCTGAACTCTTGGCAATTGGAAACTATGAAACAAGCGACCGCAAGGCGAAGGAAATGGAAAAGGGGGCGGGACAGCTGCGAAAATTGTGTTTATTTAACGCTGCTGCATGAGCCGGCAAAGAGAAGGCGGGAGAGAAAATCTGCGGGCCAAGTCGCTCTGCAACCTGCGGTTCCTTCTTCTGCCTTAAGATAAAACGCATTTATGCGCGAAATTTCACCAGCCAACTAAGGGTTAAGCGGGGGAAGGGCTTAAGCGGACGGCCGTGGGCGTGGTCAGCCACATGAGCCCAAACTACTAAGCCTGCTAACGAACTCTGAGCCAGGCCAATTCACTTAACAACTTTATCGGCAACTTCATCATCGCCGAGCAGCTCGAGGAATGAGGAATGAGGACCGGGCCCCAAAGCCTCGACATTGTCAGCTTCAGATTCGGATACAGCAAAAGATACAGATACGGATTCAGATGTCCCGTGCAGAAACAGGTCCACACAGAGATACACTGCCAATAAAATGGCTGATTGAATTGACGGTTCCGAGAAGCAGATGGTAGTGTATGGGTTTTAATCTCTTTAGCACGTGGAATGAATTAAAGCTGTTTCTATAAATATGAAATATGAGTGCATAAAACTACTTCTTATGAATCTATTTCATGTAATAAAAATATAAGTTTAGATTTCAGCAACGATTTGTGCCCTGCTAATGATTGCTTTTTCTCTTTGTGCAGGATATACACCCCCACTTACCCGTATGATTTCCACTTTGATTTCAATTCGTCGACGGCCTACGACATGCATAAACGTCATCATGATCTTAACCCAGCGACCGATAAATTCTTCTCGAAAAGATGAAGGGATGAGCGGAGGGGCGCTCAGACAGGGAAGACAAGAGAAATCCGGCGTACGTGATTTTCCACCTTAATGCCATTTTTTAGTTGACAGCCTCTGACAATTTGGCCCCCTCTATATGGATCCACTCATTCACTTTATACTTTTCGTTTTTTTTTTGAATACATTTCTTTTTGTTGCTGAGAATCTACTCGCATCTTTCTTACAATCCCCTAGTACCTGCTATAGGGAGAAATTCCCCCTGACCTTGCCAGCCCCACCGCCCCATCGCCCCATGGCCTCAACCAAGCTCAACCCCTCGGCTTATCGTGCAAAGTTTTTAAGTTTCGATTCGTGTTTGGCATACGTAATGGGGGTATTTTTTCTGGCCTGCCTTCCACTTCCTGCCACGCCCGCCTCGGCCAAATGTACCCACTTTTTTGCCAGTGCAGCCTTTGCTGCTTTCAATTTGCAGATTTCCGAATTTTCTATTTTGGCTCTTTTTGCGCCGAGGTTAAAGCCGATAAGATGGACGTATAAATTATTGAATTTGGCTGCTTCTGATGGCGTGCTTATGCTGATGTACTTGTAAATATCCAGCGATGCCGACTGCGAGTTTTCACTTTCTATGACTTGATGACCGGCTCTATTAGAATTTCATTTCTTATGAAAGATTCCGAAAGAGGAAATTGTAATGTGTACTTAGTAAATTAATAAAGGCTCATATAAATGATATACACATTGAAGTAGTGATTTATACTTTATAACATATAAAAATAATATATATTATAATATAATATAATAATATAATAGCTTATTCAAATAACAATCAAATTCAAAACTCGACCACACTTTTTAAAGTGGTTTTTGGAAAAAAAAACGTTACGTTTCGCTTGTGCAGAGTTACAGACATTTTTGGTCGCTTTTAAGCCAAAAATAATAATGTGGGAATAAGTACACACATTTGACAGCCCGACTGGCAGAAAGTAAGTCATCCAAACCGATGATTTGACAATCAGCGACAGATTCGAATGGCGAAAAGTTGGTGATCTGTAAATCGCAGCGTTTATCGAACTGATGGGAACGCGTATTCTGATTACATCTGGGGCTATGTAAACATAGGATTGGAGCCAGTAAATCGAGAGATACTCCGTAAGCCGCTTACCAAAATAATAGCAAAACAAAGCTGGCAACAAATCAAGGTAATCAACATGAAATCAATCGATTTGCTCTTTTAGGCGCTTTCAATTCGATTTTCCTACTTTGCTATTCCCTTTTGTCGCCCTCCATTGTTTTCAGGAAACAGAGCAACAAAAATTGTACGGAAAAAAGAACGAGCAATTCAAAAATGCCTCCGTTTGGGGGGATGATATGGGGGTGGATGGGTACGCCTGGCCCTGGTTCACGGAGCAAACAAAGGACAATGGCACAGGACGACGAACATTTTGGGGATATACCAAATGCAACAATGGCAAAAACAAGAGCGTCGTGTGTGGATCAGAAAGAGGGTGGGGGTCCCGAACAGGGGGTCAGATATTGGGGGCTGAACGGGGGACTGGGACAGCGGCTTACGGCAAATAGAAATGCTAATAAAAAAATTCCAACATCAATCTGTGGAATTTGTGTTGAGCATATGCGCCAATAATGTTGAAGCCCCTTGCCCCTTGCCCCTTGCCACTCGCCACCAAGCACTCACTCACTGGGCCAGGGGAGTGTTGGGGGATGGTTGCTGGGGGTTAGGGGTTAGGGGTGGCAAACAGGACCTGCTGCCACGTCCTTGCTCCGATGAGGTCGATATGTTTGCTTAGCTGAATGTTGGTGATGATGTGTAAACATTTACATGACGTGCTCCAGTTTATTTTAACTATTGATCGGAGCCTCTGCCCCTGCCCCTCCTCTGCCGCTGCCTCTGCCTCTGCTTCAGTCGACGTCGCTGCCAGCGTTTGGAACCTGCTTGAAGAGTGTGCAAAAAAGGTAAGGAAAAATATTTGCATTAAAAATGACTTGTTTGTGTAGGTGTAGGCAGGAAGCATTCGACAAGGAGTTTTGGTTTCAGGGACGCACAACAGGGCAAGAGATTTAGATTTACTTAAACCATTTAAGTGCAACACATTGCTAAAAGTTAAGCCACCACTTTCGAGCCAACGAAATTCCTTACAAAACAATCGGTGTCAAATTTTCGTTTTGTTGTTCAGGTTGGAAGAGAATGTTTAGGTTCACTCACTTCACGGAAGTCCAAAGAAATTGCTAGAAACTAACAAAGCTGACTTTAAAGACCACCTACATACATAGACACGCACCAACACACCTTTAAGCAACACAGTCGCGCACACATAAACACACACCCGCTGCATAAACAGGAAAAGCGCAAATGAAACCTCAGGCTCACGATAAATCCGAGGACTCCAGCCCCCTGCAAGATGTCCCATGAATGATGTTCAGGTTAACGGGCGCAGATTAGGAGAGGATGGGGCTACTGGGGGTTCCAGGGGGCTTGAAGGGGTTAGGCGCCCCTAAGTGTGCCAATAAGCTAAAGTACGTGCTGCAATCCAGGCAACCATAAACGCATTTGCAATCGCCGCCTTTAAGTTAAGTCTTTAAAGTAAACTGGACTGAAAGTTCCGCCAACGATATTAAGCTAGTTTTATTTGAATTGAAAATTGTGTACATAACTTTCTGAAAGTTAAGTACAGCTCAAATTGCTCGAGGGAAAAGATAGGCAGATACATGTGAGAATTGGTTCAAGTATGAATACTCGCAGTGGTAATAGGTATTAGATGTCTCGATACTTCTACATTGCAGCCCTGATTAAAATGCAACCCTAGACAAGAGCACGCTATCGATAGAAATGGAGCGAGTGTAGAGTAAAGTGGAGTCGAGTGAAAAAGTTGCCAAAAGCGGTTATTCCTAGGTCTAAATAATACATTTCGTCATAAGTCTAAATAATTAAATGTGAAGTCCTGAAGAACATAAATGATTTGTTACACTTATAAGCTCTACTACTTGTTTAATAAAAACTACCTGAACAAAGAACTACATACATGTTTTGAAGCAAAAAGGAACGTTAGGTTGATTGCCTCTACCATCAGATACTTGGATGCATGAAGGCGGCTTGGATTTTAAAACAATAGTATAGAATAGCTGTAAAATAAAAACATAACTTAAAGTGCATTGGCTACCTAATCCCATTTTCTGGATCTTTAAATATAACGTTATATTTCACGCCCACTTTAATGTATTTTAGATTTCGTATGTAAATATGATACATATTTCTTGTAAATACGTTTGTTAAGTTTTTTTTAAGAGAGGATTTTGTCCCAAGCAATTGAATAATTCCCTTCCCAATGTAAATGCACTTAAGCCCTCCTCCTCGCAAGATGGCTTGATGCACTCGATAAAGCCAACCAGAAATAACAAAAGCGTATTTATTTATGGCATTTATATATGGCCCGAAGGGGTGAAAAGCCGCAGAAAGCAGCGATGAACATAATAAAACGAAATCGAGGAGGCAGTAAAAGCCAGAAAGGGAAAATCTCACACTGGCTCAAGCTTTTTCGACAAGGTCCTTGCCATGGACATTGGAAATCCGTCCCCTCCCGATGGGTGCTGGGAGTGGGCGGTCGGCCGCCCGGGGGGTCATCAGCAGGGGGCTTTCAATGCGATGGAGCGGGAAGGGGTGTCTCTCCCATGTTGATCACATGGTAATCACTGCTCCTTGCATGGTGCTCCGCCGCGCTGTTGTTGTTACGCCAGCCGAGCTTTTTATGCCTTTTTATTGCTTGTTTATGACATTGTCGTTGGCGGGGCCACCACCCACCTCCAGACCAACGCCCCGCACCGCCCCGCGCCCACTTTCCACCATCTTTTGTTTCGGCTGTTTGTTGGTGTGTGTGTGTGTGTTTGGACAAAAGGATATTTGTTAGCACTGCATGTGCGTGCGAGTTGCCGGAGCTGTTAGATTCGGCAACACAAAAGCAGGAAAAAAATGGATTCCTGTCGAAAGAAGTACAAATGCATACACATTTGATCGTATATGATTAGTTCATTAGCAATTACAGCTTTTAACTGTCTCATACAATTGGAAAAAAAGTATTGCCCAATTTTGGGAGCACAGTGTATATGTATAACGTCAAGTAATTATGTTTATGTATTGCACGCCAATAAAAAGAAAATAAAAGAAAAGAATGTGTGTTGATATTGATCTCTAGGCAGGATCTGGCAGACCGGGCTTGGACCTAACATATATGATGAACAAAGTTCCCTCTTATCTTTTATATATCTATAAAAACCCATAAAAATATGTTAATAGCTGTAAATTGCCTATAGAAAGCAACTTAAAATCTGTATGATGAAATGAGATACTGTTTGTTTCAGTGCACGTGTAAAAACAAAAGCGAGGCGAGTTTTACGAGCGCATAATCGAAAAACTTCCCTAGCGGGAGGCGAAGTTTGGGGCGCTTTGGGGTTTGGATATGGTTATGGATAAGGATGTGGATGTGGGTGTGGGGTAAGTATGACATGGTGGGTTGACAGATGAGGTCGCAACGCAGGCCTAAAGTCATTTTTCTCGTGTGCAGCCCCGCCCCCGGAAAAGTGCCCCTTTCCAGCGGCCCCCGTGGTAAACAGCTGCTTTGAATACAAAATACAAAGGCAGCGACAATATGAGCAGCCGGACAACTTTTTCATTGTTCGATGTCTGAAAACATCCGCCTCTGGCTAATTGTGTGCGCGACTTTTTGATTCCCCATTTGTCTGTCTTCCTTTTCTTGCCACACTAATTGTTGTGCGAGTATCTGTGGGCGAGGGTGGAGGCGGCTCAGACACGGCCATGGGGGGCGTGGCACTTGGCCTTTGCGAAAAATTATGACATGAAATGCTTGGCTGGGCTAGCCAATGAATTTGTTATAAATAATACACTATATACTATATATTATACTATATTTAAAACTTTAATAATCTGAAAGAGTTATGTGAACAGGTGGGTAACGCCTAGCTAAACTAACGAGCTATACGAACTTTATAGCTTAGATAATATTGAACTAATCTATGCGAAACTTGCAACACAATTTTAACCTTTTTCCAATTGAGTGCAGGGAAAATATATGTACATGGAGTGTTATTGATTGCTACTGATGCTGATGAAATACTTTCAGGTTCCTTCATTGAATTTGTCTTTGGGCTGCTGAAAATCCACTAATCTGTAATTTCAATTGCCATCGGTAGTTTTAAGCTGGCTCGAATGCCACCAATTAGTTGCCACATTCCCGGCAGGGTATGAAAACTGCAACAAAATACAGTAGCTGCAACACGAGCTGCAACTTTATTAGCTTTGACAAGCAAAGTGAAAAGCGTGCAGGCAATGCCGGGGAAATCGGGGTGATCGGGGTAGGGCTGGGATTCTCTCGCTTCTCAGTTGGTGACAAGCGATGCACCAAAGTTTTCCCCATCTACTCATATTTATCATATTTAATTAGTAAACGGAGTGCAGTGCAACAAAATATGGCCAGTCGTGCAGTCCTAATTTCAGTTGTTTTGCAGCCCCATTCCCCCAGGGATTTTGCAGCTCTCAGCCGCTGCGTTTCAGTCAGCCAACTTGGCTGTTATAAAGTAATTTTCGCCACTCACAAGAAGAAGAAATAAGTCAACAATGTTGTTGCATTTACTGTAGTTGTCCAGGACCACGCCCTACACCACCGCGCCAGCACCCCACATTCCCGCCCACCAATCCGCTGATTACACAGTTGTGAGCGCGTGTGCGTGTGTGTGTTGTCAACAAATATTTGTCGCTATATTGCATTATTAGTTTATATGAGTTGTGAAAAGTTAAATAATTGCACGCACCGAGTGATGGAAATCTAAGCCAAGTTCGTGGAAGATGCCAGATGGCGAAGGGGGCGTGCCATCGCCTGGATTTCTGCTGACACACGTATTGCCGCTCCTTGATTGCCATCGCGACATCCATCCTTGGCTAGAAGATGTTGGGGAAAAACAAACTGGAGGAGCCAAAAGTTGCAGCAAAGTGCCGACAAGTTGACCTCACACCCATTTTCCCGCTTTTTTTTTCGGGAAATTGGAAAAGTGTTCCCGGGGCCGCTATAAGTTAGTGCTCCCCAGATAGTAATTATCAGTGGATTGTTGTTGGTCAGCCGGGCTCACAAGCTCGCGAAACGCAAGTTTGACAAGTTTTGTAATCGGTTTTTGCCATTTTGATTTCATTTATTGTACTTGACAGTGGCGCAGAGGGGAAACATTTGGGAGTTTGGAAGAACTGAGGCTTTGATTATTTTTGAATTGGGATGACACGATAAGCTAGATGGGTATACTTTTCAGACTCACTGAAAAATATGTAAAGGGCAGAAGGAAGCGCTTCCTATTCTTAATCCGGGTCACCAGCCAAGTCTGTATGAGCTTCGAGATCTCGAGCATTATAAAACCTTGAAATTTTCGAATTAGCTTTTAGATACTAAGTTTCAATTACGCAGTGCACGTTTTGTACCGGAAGATTATCGTATGTCCGTCCGTCTCTCGGCTTCATTCTGTTAAAGGTAATATAGAAGTGGAAAGGACTTGGTCATATATATATATGTATATATATATCTTTAACTTTTGGAACAGTTTGAAAATTAATTGGAAATAATACAAGAGAAATCATCGGTATCGTTGTTATTCAATTTAATTTCCTATGCAGCACATTTATTTTAAATATAAATTTACTACAAGGGTATACACGCGTTTTATATTTAAAATTACATAAATTTTACTTAATCTAGTTAAGTTAAGTCGACTTTTTCGAACATGTCGAACTGATCAAACCAGTTTTTATCTATTATAATAAAAACTATGACTTTGTAAGCGTGTCAATTTTGAAAGTCAAGTATCGCCTTTAAGTCAAAGTCCAAGTACCGAGAGGATAATGAAAATTAAATGCAAAATCGATTGATCGCACAAAATTAGTTACACAATTTAAATACAGTTTGATCAGTTTGTAGCCCCTGATGCTTAAAGTTGTTCAAATTTAACTTTAGACTGTCTAATAAACTGTTCAACATTTTAAATAATGTTGAAGATAAAATAAAGTTTTGTTAAGGGCTCATAGAAAGTGTTATGCCCGTCAAAACCAAAAAAATCCAGGCCATTGGCGAAAATATGGCTCGTAAATGGAAAACCTTTTCGTGCATCCTGTTTGGAGCTGTTTTCCACTTTTTCACAACCACAAAACCACCGAAGAAAACAAAGCCACCCAAGGTCGAATTCTAGCCGCATTAATAGGCAAGTGGTCACCACAAATTAACTGCTCCATTCGAATGGAAAATTCGGTCATTTTCTTGGTCGGCAACCAGCAAAGTGAAAGATGATGAACGCAATTCGGAATCCGAGTTGGCCAATTTCCGGTGCCGACACTGTCCAATTGGCAGGCGTGGCAGCCCAGGAGACAAACTCCATTGGCCCCCTGAAGGTGGCCACTCTTCTGGCCGCCTTCGTCCTTGTTCTCCTTCTGCGGCAAAACAGGACGCCCAAGGAAATATTGAATAGTCGTAGTTGGCTGTCGTCGTTCTGGCCGTTGTCTGCTGGAATATAAGAGGAGTATCGGGAGAAGTCACCATATCATCAGTATCGGCCGAGCTCTTGCTCCTCCTACTAGGGCAGTCGCACACACACATTCGCAGGACGGCATACAGTAACGCACATGCACTGAGAAAAACCGCACACTTCATATTGCATTTTTATTCAATGATTTTTATATGTGGTAAGAGTTATGAAAAATGCGACTTATACATTTCTAAGCTTAATTACTATATAATATGAAAACTGTGTTAAATTCACTCCAGTACCAATTAAACCAATTAATTAAATTTGGAATACATTAATTGGATACATGAGTATCTTCAAGATACCACTGAAGTCCATGGTGATTTTTCTCTCTGTGAGTTACACACATATGTATGCTTGTATGGTCACACTCACACAGAGTTAAAGGAAATGAAAAATTCTTAGTAAAATTCCCATCATCCCTTATTGTGCTCTGGGGCATTTTCCTCCCGAGTTTTCCTCAACCCACTTATGCCATTTTCTTAGCCTTCCTCTTTCCGACACCCACATTTTCTATATTTTTTTTTAACGAAATTGCAATAGTGTGTGCTTCTATTTTTGTGAGTGAGCCTGTGTGCGTTGACAATAAACACACAATATGTAATAAAATCGGACGCGTTATAGAAAACGCCGCGGGCACCATCAACGATGATGATTTCCAGATAGGAACGGGATTACAAGGGAAAATGGGAAACTGGCTGGGCGCCAGTGAAATATAAAATTTAGGAGAAATATATTGAATTTGCCCGGAATGCAATAAAAAGAAAAGATAGGCATTTGCCCAGAGTCTAACTTTTAAACTTTCTAACCATGTGCCGTCAGCTAACGAAGGCTGCAATGAAATCCAAATAGTTGCATTAATAATATATTTTATCTATTAATTATAAATCAAATCAATTGGATAAAAATGTATCGTATTCAAACCCAACATGTAGCGAAACATGAAACTGAAAGCAATGGCAAAAACGAAATTTAATTCTCGAGGTTGGTGAATCATTTGCGCTTTGTTCAAGAAACGTAGTGCTTGGGGCTGGATCCTCGTAGTGACGAAGTGCAGCGCAAGTGTGGTAGTCCGAATCAATCAAGTTTGCTTCTGGATATTAAGGTATTTTGAAACTGTATCTAACGTTTTGAATAAACAAAAGAGCATTAGTTTACAACACTTTGTGGACCTGTTAGACCCGTCGGATCAAAATGTCCAGACTGCTTACTTTAGCTTAAAATACGTGTCGACACCTTAATCAGCATAATCTGATCTGCACGGATATTATTAAAAAAAAAACAATATTCAAACAGTTTTTTTTTGAGAATATCTCTTGATATATTTCTGGTCCTGGAACATTTTCAGAAATCAAATTATTATCAATACTAAAAATTACTGGTCTTTGCGCAAAAATAAGTTAATTGATGCCTAATTATGTTTCTCTCATGTTGAATGAATCGATAATGTGCTAACAATGACTGTATGCCAAGTATGTTATCCGATTGTAGATTTAATCCCCTCCACTCCCGCCTCAATCACTAGATCTGAACCTCCAGTCTCCCCGCCTGTCGAGACCCTTCCTCGAGCTTTTGAGCCACTAAGCCAGCATAATTGAATTCCGCCTGCCCTGCAGGTCCGAGTATTTGTTTGTTTGCCCAAGTTGTTAGCCTTTTGGACAAACTAATTAAAATAGCAAGCGATTTGCGAGCAGCCTTCTCCTTCACTTGAAGGTCTGCATGAAACTTTTGGTCGAACGCAAAAAGCAAAAGCCTTGAGTTCTTGGTTTTCCTTGGGCCAGAGAGGGGAAATCTGGGAAAACTGCAACACATGACGACCAAAGTCAAATATAGCCAAGCGACCACAAGGATGCGAGCATGCAAGGAGCAGCAACAGGATGCAGCACCTAGGACAATGCAAGCAGGCAAACACAACAAAATGCCAAATAAATAAATATTAAGTGTGGTAGGATGAACACTCATAAGGCCCACTGTACCATGTAGTAGCATAGTCTTAGGTATGAAGCCCATAGTGGCAGATCATATCCCCGTTAGGAATAAGAATATGATTGTTATCTCGCTTTTACTTATAAGCTAGCATTAAGAGATAAGAATGTATACCTAGCTCGCTCACAAACACATACACACTTCAGAGAGCATAAGGAAAGAGGAATAGGCGAGACGCGGCATTGGGTGGCGTGTGCTTAAAGAGACAAGTCGAATAAAGGGATTGTGAAATTATTTAAAGGGTTGAGTGCAGATATTCATTTTTTCGGCGTCCACAACATCAGAAGTGGTCATTACCCACTATGCCTGACACTAAATGGAATCAATTCTCAGTGCTCCAACTAAAGAAGTGGTTGGAAGCTCTTGGACGCCAGACTTCCGGCACAAAAGCGGAACTAATAGTGCGTCTGCAGGCCATTTCCCCAGAAACGCGGGGCGATTCACCGCCAAATAACGGATCAGCAGCGGAAGAGGTGGAGGAATTGGATGGAGCTGCAGCCTGGCTAAAGCAGAGAGAGCCACAGGGTGGAGACACACGCACGATCCCGTTCGACGAGCAGTCATTGCAGTCAGAATCCCCGGAGAACCTCGATCTGGATCAGCTATCGTTGGTGGATGCAGAGAGAGCCACTCTAAAAAAGCTTCGGGACGAGATAGAGGCAAACATGGCTGTGCTGCAGAGGATCCATGCGGATATCGACGACGCGAACAAGAGCAAGTCTGCTCATGCTCGCCAGCTCAATGACGTCATCGAGAACAACAGCAACGGAAAGCACGGCAATGTTAACATATGCGCTAACAACACCGACGCCAATGTTAACAGCACCAAGGCCGACAACATCGATATGGGACATACCAGTGTTGGAAAAGAAACCGCTGGTAGTGTTGTTCAGCACCAGAGTCGAAATGTAAACAAGCTTCTGGAATCTCCTGCAACATCGCTGGCCTTGGCAAAAGAGGTAACGATGGAGTTTGACGGCAGCTTATGTGCGCGCAATTGGGTCACGCAGTTTCAGAACATCGGAAAGATTTACAATTTGGACGACGGATGCATGCACATGCTGCTAATTGCCAAACTAAAAGGAAACGCACAGCGCTGGCTGCACGCAAGCGCCACACGCATCCTAGAATCAACCGACCAGCTGTGCGAACAGTTAATCTTGACATTCGAGGTCAAGATGTCAAAAGGGGAACTGAGGAACGCATTTCAAAAACGCGAATGGCATCCGGATGAGAAATTTGCTGTTTACTTCGAGGACAAGGTGATGCTGGCCAACGACATCAACATCGATCTAGAGGAGCTCCTGGAAAACATCATTGAAGGAATCCCAGCACCAGCGTTGCGCAACCAGGCGCGCATACAGTGTTTCTCCGAGCCGATGCAAATTCTGCGGGCTTTCTCGGAAGTCCGTCTGCCGAAGCACAAAACAGGGAGCAGTTTATCAAAGCGTCTTACTGGAGGAGGTGCAGCCAATAAGGACTTACGTTGTGCCAATTGCAACTCCAAAGGGCACTTCGCCAGGGAGTGTCTCAAGCTAAAGAGGGAGCCCGGATCCTGCTATGCCTGTGGGGCATTTGGACACTTCGTCGGACAATGCCCGGAGCGCAAGAGCTCCAATATCAACAATTATGTAAGACTTGTCAAGATTTTTTTTAACAATAGCTATAAAATCCCATTAACTACAGAATGCCTCATAGACACAGGGAGTCCAATATCATTTACAAAGTTAAGCAATGTATCCAAGGAAATTAATTTAGAATCCGCTTCAGAAACCTATTTCGGGCTGAATAAAAGCCAACTGACAATACATGGAAAAATCTTATGTTACATTATAAAAGAAAAAGTTAAATGTTATTTTTATTTGTACGTGGTCCCAGACGAGTCTATGAGTCATAATGTAGTTCTTGGACGAAATTTCATGGAAGCGTGCCAGTTGAAACTGGATCCAGACGCCTTGGGAAGGATAACGGTCAACCCAGTCGATAGTAAAAGATATAGAAAAGCAAATAGTAAAACAGTCAGTTATATTGTTAGTGAAACAGTTAGTGAAACAGTTAGTGAGACAGTTAGCGAAACATTTAGTGAAACAGTTAGTGAAACAGTTAGTGAGACAGTTAGCGAAACAGTTAGTGAAACAGTTAGTGAAACAGTTAGTGAGACAGTTAGCAAAACAGTTAGTGAGACAGTTAACGAAGAGGTTGATGAAACAGTTAGTCAAATGGATAATGAAACAGTTAATAAGACAGTTAGTAAAACAGCCAACGAAGCGAGTAGTATAGTAAGTCAAACTGTTAACGAAGCAGGTAGCAAAACGGGCATCGAAACAGTTATGCCTTTAGCCAACTTCACGACGGATTCCGGACTTTATGCTGCGGTTGTGCCCAGTTATGAAGAAGCTGTTAGAGAAATTTGTAGCATTGATCACTTAGAGGATGAGCAAATGAACTTCATATGCGGCGAAAACAATAACCAAGCCTTAAACAGTCAGTTAAAGGAGATTATTAAACGCAACTACTTAAGCGTTATTAAGCCTACCGAGCCTTTAGTCAAATGCGAAATAAAACTTTGTTTAGAAACGTCAAAACCATTTAGCTGCGCCCCAAGAAGACTTGCCTACTCAGAAAAAGAAAAATTACAAAAACTATTAGATGACTATTTAAAAGAGGGAATTATTCAACCTAGTAAATCAGAATATGCTTCACCAATTGTTTTAGTCAAAAAGAAAACAGGAGACATACGGCTATGTATAGACTTTAGAAAACTGAACAAAGTTTTAATTAAAGACAATTATCCGATACCGCTTATCGATGACCTTTTAGACAAGCTAGTCAACAAAAAAGTTTTTTCGAAGCTTGATTTAAAAAACGGTTATTTTCATGTATTCGTTAATAAGGAATCAGTTAAATACACCTCATTTGTTACACCGTTAAGGCAATTCGAATTTCTCAGAATGCCAATGGGCCTAAAAACTGCATCGGCGGTGTTCCAAAGGTTTGTAAACAAAATTTTCGAGGATCTTATAAGGGATAACAAAGTAATTGTATACATGGACGACATCATGATTGCCAGCAAGAACTCGGAGGAGCATTTAGAAATCTTAAAGGAAGTGTTTATCAGATTAGCTCAAAATAAATTGGAATTACGAATGGATAAATGTGAGTTCCTTCAGACAAATATTAAATATTTAGGATTCATTATAAATGGTGAAGGCATTAGGGCTGATGACAAAGGAATAGAGGCCATACAGCATTTTCCAGTTCCAGACAAAATACAAGCCGTTCAAAGTTTTCTGGGCTTATGTTCATACTTCCGTAGATTTATAAAAGATTTTTCAACATTAGCGAAACCTTTATATGACCTTTTGAGAAAAGATGAAAAATTCAAATTTGGAGAAAAGGAAATGAGCTGTTTCTCAACTCTTAAGGAAAAGCTGGTGCAGGCACCGGTCTTAGCAATTTATAATTTCAAAGACGAAATAGAACTGCACTGTGATGCAAGCGCTCTTGGTTTCGGTGCGGTGTTATGTCAAAAAAAAGAGGATGGAAAATTACACCCAATATTTTATTTTTCAAAGCGAACAACAGTCGCTGAGGCAAAATATCACAGATTCGAATTGGAAACAATGGCAATTATTCACGCACTGCGAAGATTTAGAATATATTTGTACGGAAAACGCTTTAAAATTATAACTGATTGTAATTCTCTTACTTTGACGCTTAACAAGATTGAACTTAATCCGCGAATAGCTAGATGGGCGTTAGAGCTCCAGAACTACGATTATGAGCTCATACATAGAGAAGGTAAAAGGATGCAGCATGTTGATGCTCTTAGTAGATGCACGAATATTTTGATAGTGGAATCAAATACGTTTGAAGACAATTTAGTAATCTGCCAAGGCAAGGATCAAAAAGTTCAAGAAATCAAGAAACTGCTGGAAAAAAATGAACATAAGTTGTTCGAAATGAGAAACGGAATAATTTATAGAAAATGTAACGACGGTAGACTTTTATTTTATGTTCCCACAGACATGGAAGATCATATTCTATATAAATATCACAATGAGATCGGACACATAGGTAGAGACAAGATGTTAGATGTTATTTCTAAATCTTATTGGTTTCCCAATGCCAAAGACAAATGTTTGAGCCATATAGAAAATTGTTTAAAATGTGTTGCGTTCTCCCCTAAGACAGGCAAGGAAGGATTTCTGCACTGCATTCCGGAGGGCAGCAAACCGTTTGAACTAATACATATCGATCATTACGGCCCAGTCGACTCAGGCAGATCCAAAAAACATATTTTTGTTGTCATCGATGGTTTTACGAAGTTCGTACGTTTATACGCCACAAAGACCACTAATACAAAGGAAGTCATTACAGCCCTGAAGGACTATTTTAGAGCATACAGAAAGCCTAAATGCATCATTTCAGATAGGGGAAGTTGATTTACATCCAAGGAATTTGATGACTTTATATTAGAGTTCGATGTTAAGCATATGAAGATTGCGACTGGTTCACCCCAAGCAAACGGACAGGTTGAAAGAGTCAATAGAAGCCTAGGTCCAATGATAGCGAAACTGGTACAACCAGAGAAAGGCATATATTGGGACACAGTAATAGATAAAGTTGAGCACGTCTTAAATAATACACAGCACCGCAGCATTAAACAAACTCCAAGCAGAGTTCTTTTTGGTTTAGAGCAAAGAGGAAAAATAGTAGACGAATTAAAAGAAAAACTAGAGGAATTAGAAACTACTGAAGAAGATAGGGATTTGGTAAAAATTAGAAATGAAGTTGAAAATAATCAAAAAAAGGCTCAAGCGTATAATAAAACACATTATGACAAGACCGCCAGACAGCCATCAGAATACAAAAAAGGAGATTATGTGATGGTTAAAAATTTCGACAGTACAGCAGGCATCTCTAGAAAATTGATTCCAAAGTGTAAAGGCCCATATGTGATATCCAAAGTATTAAGAAACGACAGATTCTTGTTAAAAGACGTAGAAGGTTTTCAGATATCTCGTAACCCATACCAAGGTGTCTGGAGCATCCAAAATATTAAGCATTGGATAGGCAACAAGAAAAATAAACGAAGACACAATTAAACAATAATAACAATATAATAACAGATTAATATAGTATGTACATATGTATAAATAAGGTAAAAGAATTCATCATACAACTAAGCAATCAATGTAAACCATGATCAGGGGATCAGCTAGTCAGGATGGCCGAGTTGTGGTAGGATGAACACTCATAAGGCCCACTGTACCATGTAGTAGCATAGTCTTAGATCATATCCCCGTTAGGAATAAGAATATGATTGTTATCTCGCTCTTACTTATAAGCTAGCATTAAGAGATAAGAATGTATACCTAGCTCGCTCACAAACACATACACACTTCAGAGAGCATAAGAAAAGAGGAATAGGCGAGACGCGGCATTGGGTGGCGTGTGCTTAAAGAGACAAGTCGAATAAAGGGATTGTGAAATTATTTAAAGGGTTGAGTGCAGATATTCATTTTTTCGGCGTCCACATAAGTATTTGCAATTGTTGTTGAATTGGCCGAAGGGCGAGCGGAATAGTTCGAGTAACCATGGACTGGCCAGGAGTCTCCGGTTCGAGCCATCTGCTGATTGATATATTGTCAACAAGGTGGGGGTCCCGGAAATTTACTCGAGGTAAAACCGGACTACATCGCATTAATCCCGAGCCCGTTCTGACCTTTGATGGGCACCCAAATTGATTCTGTCTGCTGACTATTTATTTGCGAAAGCGACAACAATGCATAATTTAAAGAAAATTGTCCTACAAATAATGCCAATAGAACTTCAAAAAATATCTTGTAGCTGCATAATTAAAATCTAGACTGAACGTACATAAATACATAAGTTTCCCCATGATTTAAGTCCATATGAGTAACAACTTTGAAATTTCACGAGGCAACATTAACATTGCAACATTGCTTTGTCCAAAAATGGTAATGATGGTGATGAAAACTGAAATTTGACCTTGGGGTTCCCGTAATGTGAGGTGTGCGGATTCCTTGGTACCATATATGTACGTATATATACGTACTGCTATCACAATTTTAAAAGGCATTTTATAACGAAGACAACCAGTTACCCATTTAGGATGTCGCATTTCCAGCTTGAATTGCTCTTAATTTGCTCGGTGAAGTTGGCAGCCTGTCTTGTTCATCCACACATCCCGCCAATCGCTCTTTTCCGGAGCCGGGTGGATTGGGGCCAGGCGCTGTCTAATTTAATTACCGCAATTCGAGGCGTGGCACGCGCCTCTCCTGTTGCGCCAACAACAATGAAGTGCAGCCTGCTTAGAATAGCAATTAAGGCGATGAGAGTCGTCGACTCGGAGCCAAAAAGGAAAGCCAAGTTTGGGGACAAACTGTGTGCCACCCACTGGGAGGCCCCACCAACCACCCGCAAATGTGCGTGCACGTGCCACAAAAGGGTGGAGGGTGTCTTGTGTTGTTGGGGGTTCAAAACGGGCCTCAAGTCCGCCGACCATGCCCATTAATGTGTGGCCACAATTTCGTTTTCATTGAGCCAACTTTTAGTCGCCCATGCCCTCTTCGCCGGCCTATGCACTTCAGCTGAAATTCTGCAACTTGTTCGGCTATTTGTCGATGAGCAAAGCTTCCGGGACTAATCCATCCTTAGATGCACAGTCTATTAATGCGGGAACTACCACTTAAATATGGGGAACACTTGTTGGCTCTAAGAAAGGTAATCTTTAAGAAATAGCAGTATGAAAAGACGCTAAAGATTATCTGAGACCCTCATACCTCAAGTATTCGGTTGTCAATGATTTTTGTATGATTCTTTAAATCGGAACATTAAAAGATAATTAAAAGTTAACCAAAAGTTTATTGAATGGTGTCGCATTCGATTTCACAGTGCTCTAACCATATTTCTGTCACTTCAATTAGCTGACTAACGGGTATCCGATAGTCGAGGAACTTGACTTTAGCGATCTCTATTGTTTAAAATCTTTGCAACAATTGGTAGTTAGTAACAGAAGCCAATTTAATAGTGAGCAGAAAGATAATGAGAGTGCAAAAGGAAATTTATACTTTTGTCTTAATAAATTGGCTATTTATCCTAACTATTCATCAGCTATGTTTTCCACCAACTCTAGTAGATTTAAATAATTCTAGCTCCCTGTTTAACCTTATATAACCATTACCACACCTTTCAGTACAAATTCTGTCTCTTTAAAAGGTTGCGAAAGTGGAGTCCCTCGGAAAACCCATATGTAACGTGCACACCGTCTGGCATTTATTCAGGTGTGCTGCATTTAATCGCACCTGCACCCTTCCACAAGCCACCGAAAATGATGCATTCGGAATAATCGATGCTTGCTGGTTGTTTGCCAGTCCAAAACCCAGCTCATTGGGCCATCCTGCCATCAGGCAGTCCATCCATTTCCATGCGCGTCCGCCCTCGTCCTCGTCCTTCGCCCTTTTGGCCATTCAGTCAGCGAGACCTGCAGCCGGAGGAGTGGCATTTGCTTTATTACCCCCCGGTTCATCTACCCCTCTCGACCACCTTGCACGCTCCTATTTACGCTGCACTGAGGCCAAAGAATTTCATATGTACTTTCGACACTTTCGGCGTTTCAATTTCTTCACTTAAATGCTAATTAGTCGTGACACTTAAAGTTACCACACGTGTAGTATGAACTTCCCAAATTCCCACAAGTGATTACTGCAAAAACATAACATATCTTAGGCAATGACAGGGTGAAGCTTCTAATTGAAAAATTTCCAAATTTATTTATTACATTGCTTGGGAAAAACATGCCATCAATTGTATACCATTCGCCAATGCTTCAGTTCTAAAGCATTATAATTGAATCAACCAACAATGGATATGGCTATTAATAAGTTGATCAAATAAAATATTTTTTAATGAGGCAATAATCCGGTGTTGGGGCAAAAATCCACTTCGGGCCAGCGAAAATCAAGAGCAGGTCCAAAAATCTATATTTCAACCTGGTTTTCACCATTTGCAACCTTTTATCCAATTAACCGAGTTCCCCGCAGTGCACTGCAGTCTGATCGGTGGGCTCATTGAATGATGCGTTTGATAATTTACGGCTTTGCTGATTGCACAGCCCTCCACATGGTTACCTCGTCCGGGTAAATCCTCCTCCAGCACGACCACTATCATCATCGTCATCATCATAACCAGATTCAGATTCAGCATCAGAATCAAAATCAGAATCAGAATCAGAATCAGAATCGAAATCGAAATCGAAATCGGAGTCGGTGGGTGCAGTAAACACATCATCGCAGTGCAGTCGGCGAGCATCTGGCTCGCCGAGGTCTATGAATTAATTCCGCATTAATTTGCTTTAATTGCGAGAGCTGGGCGAAAACTTTAACGGCCACTTCCGCATAATTTCACCGCATGTAAACATAACCATGACATTTAGCGTTATTCGGGAGTTTATGCGGCCACACAGTCTCCATTCCGGATCCAGGCTGCTAACTTTTGGCCAGGAACCGGAATGCAGGGGGATTCCCCGGATCGCGCCATTTAAGGCCACACTCGGTTGCGCCAGTTGCCAACGCCATTTTCCATTATCCGTTAGTTTTGCGCATTTCCGGTTCATGCGATTGCCGGCGCTGCGCTGCAGTTGGACCCGGAATCGGAATCGGAGTTGGGGAGTTGCAGAGTCTGAGTTGGATCTGGTGGAGTTGGAGGTGGAGGTGGAGGTGGCACTACGGAGCACAGATCACAGGGGCGTGGTGGCAACTGAACTGAATGATGACTCCCTCCCTTCTTGCCGTCCACTTTAATTTAAACTGCCGAAAGTCTGCGTGAAATATTAGCGCCTTAAATTGTATTTTAAAGTTTATAGTAAACAAGCAAGCATTTGTCCATTGCGAAATCCACTTTTGAATAATTTTGGTCTGGTCAACACAACCGGCAAATGTTGCGTGAACAAATGAATTATGTAACAATATAACTATATCATTTTGCATATTTTGTCAATTAACGTTGATAGGTTAACTCGTTCGATCTTTTCGTGTCCTTCTTCGAGTTGCCCCCTGCTAACCACGCCACTGTTCCCACTAATACTCACGAGATTCAGCTGACCTCCAATTGGAGCCAAAAACACAACAGCTGAATTTTTAATGCGCTTTGAGTGTTACTGCGGTGTATCTACACACCGCACACACGCACACATATATCCGAGTGCAAATGGATACGAACATCGCCGAAATCGAGCATATAGCGCTGTGCAAATCGGGCAATTGCACTTTTAATTAAATTTGTATACGAATTTCTGTTTCGTTTCGAGGGGGAAAGCATCGGCAACTGTGTCAGCTGCTCAGCTGCTGGCCGGGCTTTAAGTTTTCCTCGGAGTCAAGGTTTCACCATCTCCCCCTGGCGATTTACCACCGCCCTGCGCCCAATCTTGAACAATTTCCAAGCGCGCTGCACTTTTTATGCCCCTGTCCACACACATGTGCGAGTGAGTGTGCCTGTGTGTGTGTGGGACCATCAGACAGATATATATATATAAAGGAGCAAAAGGACCAAAACGAGCAGCGGCGGTAAAGGCGCCAACACCACGAGCAACAAACCAGCATTAACACCATCAAAGTTGGTAAACAGAGATACAGCACGTATCTAATAAAAGGCCACAACGTGATGCCAGCGTCGTGGCCGCGACAAGCGACTAGCGCCCCAGCCGCTGCCCCTGCCTCGTCCCATCCCTCCTGCCGCCGGAGATGGGCGGACGCGAGGCACGCAGTCACGCCAGCGGGAACGGTCACGGGTTCGCAAGGTCACAGTCTCATATGCCAATGGCGAGACTAACAAGAGTACGGAATATACTTAAACATTCTGGACATATGTATATATATTATTTAAGCACGTGTTAATTATAAATACTTTCACCATGAATTTGTATTTTCCGGTCGCTTAAGCTATATTTGCATCTATAAGACTTCAACTTCTTCTTTTAGCATTCACTGTTTTAAGTGATTTCAAATGGCTCGAAGGGTTATGTGGCACAGGAAAACACATGACGGTATATAATCGAAAACGGTGACTGAATCCATCATCTCTGGCGGAATGTGGGGGGCGTGGGACTGACGACTGAGATTTCCTGTCACTGGCTGCAGTCAGCGGAGACCTTCGCCCGATGTCGCCGTTCAACTTACAATACTTTCATGCGTTTCGCTGAGACAAAACGCGGGAAACGGAAAGCGGAAAGCGGGAATGGGAATGGGAAAGGGAAAGGGGGAGCACAAAGGGGGAAGGATCTGGGGGAGCCAGCTCCTTTCAGCGCTTTTGCCAGTTGATATCCTGCTTAAGGATGCGCTCAAGTACTTTCAAGTCACTTGGCAGCTGCTTAAGTTAACTTTTGCTTGGCTTTGTCAGCGGAAAGGACGAGCCGGTCGCCGGGGGCAGGATAAAAGGGGCTGATGGCAGGGGGTTCTGGGCCAGAACCATGAATGTGTTTCAATGTTGACGCAGCAAGAGGCTGTGACGGAGCGCCACAGGACGAAGGTCGTCGCCAGGCATACCTTTCTACCTTCTTCATCTTCTTCGCCAACAAGCCCCCTTCCGCACCCTACCCACTCAACCCCAGCCAGTTGTCCCCACTGCACTTGACTCAAGTGGCCTTCTCGACTGCTTCAAAGCGGCAAGTGTCGCCACAACTGTTGCGGTTGTATCTACAACCAGTTGGGTTGCCTTGCCTTGGATTGGCTTGGCTTGGCTTGGCTTGGCTTGGCTTGGCTCGACTTGGCTTGGCTAACACAGACGCACACCAGGTCAGGTCGGCCAACAACAAGAGATGCAGCCTCGGCAGCAAGCCATGCCAATCCATTGGCCAAGTGAGGCGCCGAGTGGCCTACACTTGCAGAAATTGCAGGGGATCAATGGAGTGGAGTGCATTTGAATAGGATGGAAAGGCAAGTATTGAGTTACTTCCGAGTGATTAGCTTCCCGCCAACGTAAAATCCCAAAACATCTCTTATTATAAAAAGTAAATGGTGAATTCCAAAGTGCTTCACAATTTATAACAACAACAATTTTACGTTGTACGCTCTCTGGAAAAATATCAAATAACATTTTTCAACCAGATTAAATAACTGTGCAGAATGATGGACTAAAGAGATGACTTCAAACATAGAAGCATAATGCAAAATTGCATAGGAATGCAATAAAATAAATATATTTTCCAGCAAATATTCTATTTTCGGGTGCACTAAAATAATAATAAAATAACCAAAAATATGTTCTGCTAGGTGCTCCAGAGACTGATTGTGACTGATTCTGATTCTGTAAGTAAATCCGAGTTCGAGTTGATAAGTGGGGAATTAGGAAAGGTAACGATTCTTTGTTTCCGTTTGTTGTGCTTGTCCAATTCATTTCCTGTTTCTTGTCGTGCAATTTTCGTTTCCGTTTCCGCTCCGCCACTCTGCCAATTCCAGTCCTTTAAAACATACGCGTGTATACGAATATATCCACCAGGCATGCCGATTCATTCGCCAAACACTTGACACTGTTTTGCAAGTTATTTTCGCATTGTTTGATTTCACTTTTAAATTTCATCTGCTTGCTCAGACACGGGGGTAAATACGAGTAATGCGCCAGCTCAGCTCAGCTTAGTTCACCTGCCCGTTTTCCGATTTCCCACCGCTTTTCCACCGCCATTCCACCCCCTCCCGCTGACAGTTTTCGCCAGCAGCGCACTTGTATTTGGATTTGGTTATAAACATTTTAGTGGAATTACTTTTAGTTTAAGTTGCTTTAAGTAAATTGTGTCTGCTTTGTCTTTGCCACTTTTCGGCATTTTAATTCCGCATGAGTGATTTGCTTTTAAGCTTCTGCGAAATTTAAGCTTTGGCACGTATGCAGCCGGCTAATTAGGGAAGAACTCTGATCCAATTTGGGTTTAAATTTGATTTACTTTTATTAGCCATGCTTTATGATATTCTTTCCAAAAAATCCATTGAATGAATTAAATGAAACGATATTTTTTAAATTTCATAAAATATATATTTTTAAAGGTTTTTTTTGCCTGACTTAAGGGGTTAAATAAAATTGAATTTAATTATATTAATAATTTCGTTTAATGAGAATACCAAAGTCATGGAATGCTTTTTAAAAAGCATTACGAAAATTATTTAATGACTTTTACAAATATTTTCTAGCGTGTATAATATTGTGTACTACATCAATTTTATACCCGTTACTCGTAGAGTAAAAGGGTATACTAGATTTGTTGAAAAGTATGTAACAGGCAGAAGGAAGCGTTTCCGACCATATAAAGTATATATATTTTTGATCAGGATTAATAGCCGAGTCGATCTACCCATGTCCGTTTAAATGTCGAGATCTCAGGAACTATAAAAGCTGAGATTCAGCATACAGATTCTCAAGATAAAGACGCAGCGAAGTTTGTTGACCCATGTTGCCACTCCCACTTCAACGCCCAAAAACAGCACAAAACTGCCACGCCCACACTTTTGGAAAACGTGTTGATATTATTTCAATTTTTATTAGTCCTGTAAATTTCTATCGATTTGCAAACGAAAATTTCTTCCACGAACACTCTAACGCCCTGAAACGGCCCAAAACTGCCTCGCCCACATTAGTGAACATTTTTTGGATATTTTTTCATAATTTAAGGAAAATTTCTACCGATTTGCCAAAAAACTTTTTGCCACGCCCACTCCACCGCCATAAAGCCGCCGAACCGGTCACGCCCACACCTTGGAACAATTTTTAAATTTATTCTCAGTTTATTACCAACATCTTTGATATTCCAGAAAAATGATGGAATTTCGCGTTTGCATTCCCACTAGTTAAGTAACGGGTATCTGATAGTCGGGGAATTCTATAGCATTCTCTCTTGTTTGAACTAATACGAATAGAAAATAACCTATAAATTAAATATCACAGTTTTGTAATAATGTTCTTTAAAATAATATAGCTGCCTTTCAATATTAAGCATTTATTGAACTTGGTCAACGTATCATATGTTAACCATTAAGAGATAAATTATTTATTGGCTTACACAAATTTTACTTGTATAGATTATGTTCTAAAATAAACTCAAATAAACCCGAAAGCCACGCCAAAACAGTTAGAATCCGGGGTAAGGCGTCACCATTTAAATGAAGTCAACCTGTTAAACAAACCGCTAAACAGACCCGGCTCAAGTGGCGAAGAATATTTCCGATTGGAAAAGGTGGAAAATGCATGGCTTTTGGGGCGACAATTGAAAGTTCAGGACCACCAAGAGGGCAGCTTTAAGAGTGACATCGACTGCAGCACTGCACCACCCACTTGGGGGATTGTGGTGGGGCCAAAGGTTAAGTTAATCTCCGTTTGAGTTGAACTCCAGTTTCATTTCATTTTAGTTCGTTTCGTTACGATTCGGTTGTGGTTCTGCTCCAGGTTCTGCTGTTGGTTTCGGGGTTTTTGGCTTCTCCATCTCCATATGCACTGCCATTGCCATTGCCATTCCGCTTCCATGCCCCGACTATTTTCATTCTCCCCTTTTCTATCCGCCCGGAGTTTTCCTTTTTGCCTCCTTTGCTCGCGCGGAATGCAAAAAGGCAACGCACATGTTCTCCAGCTCCCGTTCCGTTTTTCCGCTTTTCCGACCGGCAAGCGGAAATACTTGAAATTCTTAGAGCCTTCAGCTGCCGGGCAATCGAACTGCAACGGCCACTGCATCTAAACTTGCACCTTGGACTGCCAGCCAACAGCTACCTGTAACCTGTAACCACCGATGCGCCTCGTTGCTGCACGAACACTGTGCCGCAAAAAGACAGGTCCGCTTTTCCGACTTTTCCGACTTGGCCGCGGCCGAGCCACGAAGCCGGGAAGTCGGGAAGTCGGGAAAGCCCCAGTGAGCCAATTGGACGAGGCTTTCCACACGGCCGGCAACATTGTTGCTGCTGTCGGGGACATGTTGCTGCGGCGCCAGCAACATGCCGAGTGCAACATGCAACTTGCAGCGCGCAACACGCCACGCAACACGCAAACGATTGCCCATTACTAATTATTAACGTAATTATTGTCGCACGGCTTGAAAGAGAGTGTGACTTTGATCCGGGTATGGGGATTTCCTGGGCCCGGTCACGTCCCTCTATTCAACTATAACGATGCAAATTAGCTAACGGAATTATGAGTGCAGTGGGGGAAAAGTTTCGCCTCTCTTCCAGCACTTTCCATCATCATAATCGTCATACGCGCCGGCTCCAGCGTCATCTTCATCGTCGAAAGGAAAGGAAAACTTTCGTCAGCCGCCGTCCCTCCATTTGGGTGCGAGTTCGGGCCCGGGGTTAATTTCAGTTTCTTATTGCAGTTAATTAAGTGAAACTTGAGTTGCCGTCAACGGAAAGTCGGGGAACAGCGGGCCAAGGCGGCAAATGCTCAGTTTTAATTTATGCGGCCTCTTTCCATCACAGTTGCTGTGCATGTCAAAGTGCTGACAATCAGCCGGCAATCAGCCGACAATCAGCCAACAATGCCAACAATGATAATCAAGTGCAACTCGCTGCCAGAAATTCAAAGAAGTCACGCATTGAGCAGAATGGGATAATAGAAACACCCAGCAATTATCAGACATGCTGCTTTGGGCCAAAGCTAAGGGTTTAAGCTCTAAAATATATGGGTTAGGCTCGAAAGGTCGGTGCACGTACCTTGAACTTTACAGAGGTTCAAAGGACTCGATAATTTGAATCAGATCACTTTGCAATGAAGATTGTTTAACTCCGAACAGTTTCTATAGCAACAGTCTTTCCTTTATGAATATCGAGCTCGAAGGATCTGCACACTCTATCCAACCATCTGGCTTGCAAATGAAACCAAATGCACATGCATCTCATTTGAGTATATTGAGCAATTAGCAAAACACTCTTGGCTTAAATGCCAGGGTATCAAATGAACGGCTTGGTAACCTATCCAGTTTCTTGTCCGAAATGCTGCCAGCCTTATATTAGGTTTCTCAGTCGCTCGTGACCGCTGTGAATCTTAAAGGAGCCTTCGGCTTGGCGCTTTAAGAAAGTCCTCGCTGCGAGTACGTTGTACGCCAGCCAGTCCTCCTGGTGTGGCCCATCATCATCTGCCCGGCAATGTGGATTCAATTGGATTGCCTACGACTTCCCGGTGACCACCAGCCCACTGGGAGTCCCAAGGTGCAGACATGACTGTGATTGCGCCAAGGACATAAAGTATGCAGCACTCGCAGCGAGGACGAGCCAATGCCCACTGAATTCACAATGGAGTCGGGGCAGTGGATAGTGAATCGGAACTCGGAGCTTGGGGCTCGGGAGTCGGTAGATGGGAGTCGGTAGTCGGTGGAGGGTGTCCACGTATAATCATCATAATGGCAAATTATATATAATAATAAAATATTTCGTGTCCGAACTAACAAACTTTGCCGATTCAATGGGTTCCGGATAGCGTGTGTGCCAGTGTGTTTTTCAATACACAATGCGTACGTGCAGTTGCCACATTTCATATCCCATATCCCATGTTCCGCACTCAAGTATCCCCATGCCGGTCCCCACTAGCCGATACTCAATTCCCTGGCCATGATGTCGACTTTAAGCAAATCCTTTTCAGCCAGTTTTCGGGACAATCCGGCAAACACTCCGGTCCATTCCCCCACCGACTTTTCCGCTCCGTCTAGCCATTTTCGCAGACGGCGTGACAATGGCCCGTTTCCAAATCAATCGCCTGCGTGACCATGCCACGCCTCCTTCTCCCGGACGTCCCCAATGCGACGCCTTTGTGCGCTGCATGCAAAATTAGCCGGGCGAGAGAAAATGAAATGTTTGGAGACCTTGAGTCCTCATCCTGCTTAGCTCCGTTTCCCCCCGAGCATTATACCATATCCATTTCCGTTTCCGGCACTCGTCGAAGAGTCGCTTTCAATTCTGCGCGTGCCTCTCCGATTCGATAGCCTACGCCGGTAGTCTTCGATTTTCGGGCCAATTAAGAACTGGCTTGCGAAAAAAATATAAATAAATATATGCAGTCGATACGTACCTACTGCGAATTTAAAATCCCCATTTTTCGTTGATAGCCCCTTTGGCTTTCGGACTCATTTAGTTTAAAGAAAGAATAGTATACTTTCCAACATTAAATACCTATTAGTATTGTTATTACAAACCAGTTTAAAACAGAACGGTGAAAGGATTTATAGTAACGTATTACTAAAATCGCATAAACCACCTAGTTGTCTTATTTAAGCTCAAAAATATTTCAGTGGATGAAATCTGGAACATGCTTGAATAGCTAGTTCTCACAATCTTCATTGGTGCACTGGTCGAAGATCTATTGGCAGGATCCGTTTCCTGATTTCCGTTGGAACTTGAAAGGTTTTCCACACTCCTGCACACGCAGACCAAGTCAATTTGCAACTTTTCCTGACTTCCACCCAATCTTCCCCTTACATCGCATTTTCCCAGCCGCTTTTCCCCCTTTTGTGGAAGTGGCAACCGCAAGGCAGCTTCCTTCTTCTTCGGCAAAGTGTTCCATTTCCTTTGTGCCGTGAAAATTCGAGGTTTGGAGTGGGCAAAGTGGGTGGGGCAGCTCTTAAGTGTGGCAGCGCGGTATTCACTTCCATAGCCAAACGCCAAAGTTCAAAGCGAACATTTTCGATTTCGCCATTAATTAACGTTAGTAAATTAGCGGCTCAGGCGCAGACTGCATTGAAAATCTTTCCAACAACTATCAACCGAGGACAGGTTCATTGATTCGCAGTCAACACACCCCACACTTGATTTATTCGAGTCGAGGAAAAGCTTTTGACATTTTTATTTAAAATTAACTTCAATCACAAAAACTTATTTGTAAGTTTCAGGAAGCTTTACTAAAGCGAAATTATGAATATATTGTTAATTAAAAATCTTGAGTAGAACGTCTATGAGTAGACCGTCTGAAATCGAATTCTCTAGATATTTTTTTGCCGCCTTGTTTCCGGCCTCCCCAGAGATACAAAACGCACTATTTTTAAACAATAAAATTGTATAATAATAAAATTATATAATTTAAACAAAAGTCGGACTACAGTGCTCCACTTTTGATAGTTATGTACACAGTCCGAGAAGACTTCGTTGAAACGTTGAAACGTTGAAACACTGGACTTGTTGTTAATTCTTTAGAAATCGATCCTTGCAGGAAATGCCCATCGATAGGCGTTGGCTGCGTCGCCTGTAAGGCCATCAGGAAAAAGTGGTCCATCGGCAACTTATAGTTCACAGATACAACAGCTGCCTCGGCCCGATACTCCAACTGATGATAATCGAAGCCACCGGATGGGGTGGTAAACAACAGAAGTGACATTAAAGACACATCAGAATTCATCAAGCATCAAACTAATAGAAAAAGTTGTGGCAGCAGCCGGCCATTTTTCTGGGTTTTTCCGGCTGTCTTGTCCCATTTGGCTCCCGATTTGCTGCCGCTGCCATTGCCACTGCCACTTTCCATCTTCCTTTTCCATTTCCAAGGGGCCATACCCTTCGGCATTAAAGCTAAATAGTGAAAACAATTGCAGAGTTGCAGTTTCAATGCCTGCTGCACTTTCCAGGCCAGGGCGGCACATAAAAATGATTTAAATGCAAGCGGCTAGCTGCATTACGAGCTTACTGGCCAGGACCAACTCCGAGTCTCTCTTTCTGGATGGGAACTCGTTGAGTGACAAGCTCCTTGCTCGAGGCCATGTATCAAGTTGATGGCTGATCGGTGGCAACTTCGTTATGACCGTTAGCAGCTCTATTTGCCAGACTCAGAACCGAACTCCGATCCACACTGGGAAAATAATACCAAAGTTTAGCTTGTGAATGGGCTCCCTGGATCATCTATCTAGGCTTAGTGTGAGATTTTTAAGCATAAAAATCATGATTAAATTCCACTGCCTCAGCAAATAAGTTGCATGCGCTAGTCAATAGGGCTAATAACTTTCGTCCATTACCATGGAAATAATTCAAGCCTTTTCACCACAAGACTTCTTCTTAAGAAACAAGATCTGAGATTCCCCTTCTTGAACTCAATTTAAGAGGAAATGGCATTTTCCTGAGTGCAGCTACTCCACTTCATGGACTCCGGAGCGGAGTTCACTGTGGAGTGGGATCTGCACTCCATCTGCATACTTAATGCATTTTCATTTTATTTCATTGCTTTAGTTTTGACCAGGCCAACGGGATGGGGGATGGTGGATGGGGGAAGGCGGAAGGGACGAGGTCGTATCGTTTGGACCTGGTCCTCATCTCCTTGCACTTGGACTTGGACTTGGCCCGAACCGCAGATACGGGCATCTGTATCTGCGTCTGTATCTGTATCTGCATCTGCATCTGTCTCTGTGGCTCCATCTCTATCTGCATCTTTATCTGCGCCTCGCTACAACTATTTGCTCTACGGCTTGTCTTGTGTTTGCTTACTTTCATTTGTGTACTTGTGTTTCATTCGGGTAAGTGCTTCCTTGATTGTTTTGCCCGCGCCTGCTCCGTCTTCATTTATTTCGAGCAATTTCGGAATTGGGGGCCTGCACTTTATGGCGAAGTTTTAACCCACCCGGCGCCATCGCTATCCGCCCGTGCGAGCAGCTAGTGCTAGTTCCCTGGGCCACTTGTTAACAACATTGTCGGGGATTACGTCGGGCTTTTGACACCAATTGGCCACCGACGACGGGTCAATAAATATATGCAGGCATGCCCATGGACGGCGGTATCTGGGCTATATATGGTCGCCCGATTTGCATGGATTATCCGGAATGTTTGTGTGTGCAGATCCTTTTCCCGCCGCCGGTGTTGCCGTTGTTATAGCACCACAGCCATTGACCATAAACATGCAGCCTGTATGCATACATTATTTTAATGAATTATTGATTTCGTTCGATTCCATAACTTGGCCGGGCTCCCAATTCCAGCTCAGCAACTGTGAAATACTCTTATTTCGACCACTGCACTGGGTAAATTTTGTGTCCAATAATACATATAAGCAACTATGTACAAGAGCACACTTGGAATTTATAGGCTAAAAAAATCATAAAACTTTTGAAGAGTTCGTTGATTAGATTATACTAGTAACTGACTTTGTAAGATCTTTTTTCATAAGCCTACGAGTTAATTTATTGGACAAAAAGAGAAAATTATTTAGTGACTTTAATGAATGACTTGCTCTTCACAAGGGATATCAAATAATTTCGTGTAAATTCCTGGGTAATTAAATGAAAGGGTACCGTTTTGCTTTAAAGCTAGTTCGACTCCGAACACGGTTTTATGCAAATCTGTTAATCATTTTTATCAAAAATTGGCCTAACCTTTATCCATAATATCAGTAACTATCAGTAAAGCCAAGCAAGTTGCTTTTGTACTTGTGTGCGTGGGTGTCGATGTTGATGGAGGTGTTAGTGTGTGTGGGCGGTAGTGTGCGTGTGTCTATTTCCATGTAATTTATAATGCTTTATTTCCATTCAATCCATTTTGGCAGTGTGCGAAGTATCTTACGCATTGATAACTACCAACTGACTTGCCTCTTTCTTCCTGCTCTCAACTTAAGTAAGGGGATTTCCCTTTTATTTCCTTTGTGCATTTGTGTGAGTGCGTGTGTACGAGTGTACTGGCACTGGTGTGCGTGGCCGTTTGTGTGCGAGTGCAGCGTGGTGTGAGACCTTTGTGTGGTTGTTGTGGCCTAAAATAGCACTTTGTTTGCCCATCGAAAGGTTGCGCAGAGAGGAGGCAACAATGGAAATAATGTGGTATCTATTCAATTATATCGAATCCGTTGCTTTGCCTTCAGGATCTCCGCTTTCGGAGGTCAGGTGCTCCCGATTCCCTTACCGATCCCTCCGAAAATGCGGCGAACCCAAAAACCTCACACCAGTGCGCCCTAATGGATGACAAAAGCACTTTTATGGACATTTTATGTTAGTGCATATTATTTATTATATTAAAAATCCATTAGTGATTTTTGAAACTTGTGGTCGCCGCCAGCCACATCTTTCATTTTCACATTGATTCGCGTTTTCGGTTTCACTACGGTTTGGTTGGGTTTGGTTTGGCCCGGCATTCAGTTTTCATTTTCCATTTACATTTTGGCCCTGGCCGAGACCAAAGTGACGTCAATAAAATCGTCTGTCGCCATATTGTGGCCACTAATTGCATTTTGGTTAAGCCTGGGATGGCTTGGACTCTGTGCGGGATGCGAGCTTGGTGCTGGCTTGGGGTCTGGTCTTGGTTCTGGTTCTGGTGCTGGTTCTGGTTCTGGTTCTGGATGTAGTTCCGTTTTGCATCTTACAGATAGCTGTTAGCCTGCTGCACTTGATTTAAGCCACCCAGACACGCCTACTCGCCCCACATTCAAGCTCAAAGTGGTGGGGGAGTGGCTGGATGACAACGACAAAGTCGCGCCATTAATGCATAAAGTGGCAGAGATAAGTGCGAAAGCTGGGGGCGTGGTCGCAGCTTTTTATGGTGCCTCCCCGGAACAGCCATTCCGTGAGATCCATCTAACGGTTGCAGGGATTAAAGTTGCTTGCATAATTCCACGCGCATAATGAAGCCAACTGCAAAGACACAAAGATGGCGCCCAACAAGAAGATAAGGCCAAGAAGTGTCGTCGTTAAGCGTTGAGGAAAGCCGCTCTGGGAAGTGTCACCGAACCAATTAAAGCACGACTAATTTCAATTTTTAATATGTATAAGGCAGCACTAAACATTTAAAGAGAGCTCAGATTCTTTAGTTGCAGATAGACCCTCAACCATCTTTAAAACTGTAGTCCCTGTTTGAATAATACGCCGGATTATTCCTCACATTTGCCAGATCATCCGATGCAAATGCTTGGCCTCTGGGCTGCCCTTCGACTCCTTTGTCCTTTCACAATGGAAAAGAGGGCATTTCAAATCCAATTTACTTAGTCATCCCACTCAAAGGAGGTCGGAAAACGAGGAAACGGCTGGGTCAGTTCAATGGCTATTTGTATCCCGTCCCGGTTGGGTCGGTGTCTCTGTATCGGTCTCAGTGCATTAAGCAGTTTATCACGTTAAAAAGATTGAATAGATGCCCTGCGATTCGGACACAAAGGATAACTTTACTGGGACAATACAGCCCGACGCGTTTCCTCAGCTCACTTGGTTTTTGGTTGGTGGTGTGGGATATGGAATCCAATGCCAGGACAACAGTAATAGGTAATATAAGGTAAAAGATAAGGAGTAGAAGTACTCCCTGAATCATTCTATCATCCTATCGTATTTCCTTATCCTGAGAAATCAGTTTTTTAGACAAACTCAATATCATTTTGCAATGTATTTGCTATACCCCAATGGCTAGGGTAGCTTATATATATGTTTTAGTAAGACCTTCAAAGTGGATGTACCAGAATAAAGCCAAACTACTTCCCATCTTGCTCTAAAATAAATAGATCAATAGCCAGATAAAGTTCGGAGTGGCAATTGTCGAATAATCTAGTTCATCTAGCCCCAGATTTCCCACAAGAAGTTAGAAACCAGCTAAGAGCCATTGCATTATTGTTCGCAATTTAATTTATTTTTGGTAAGCAAACTGGCGAGTAAGAGCCATTTCCCCGAGCAATAAGAAATATTTCAAAGCACCCCCAGCCAGAGGATACGTACGTACTCGTACCCATATCTATTTCTCCCACATGGGCCCGCAGCTAATTGAGTCATATGTCAAGTTGAAATCGGGCAACCAATGCCGCGGAGGAGGCGCAATGCAATTCGCATTGACTGCCAACCGGGGAGCAATCTGCTTCTTTGATTTTAAGTTGCCCATTTGCCATAAAAAATTAATGCCTGCCGCGTCCACGCCTCCGCAAATCTGCTCCGCCTTCTAGATCTCTGGGTTTCTGGTTCCGGGGGAGTTATGGTCGTTCACCGGACTTAGTGGCTGGGCTGGGGGCCTTTTTGAAGGTTTTTAATTGAAAACAAACAAGGCTTAAGCCAACTTTGGATCTCCGGGCCACCTTTGACCCACAGCCACCTCGCAGATTGTTTGCATGCGTGTCGCTGACGTTGACAGTTGTTGGTCGGGGCGGAGGACTCGGATTTCGGGGGAGACTTCAGTTGGAGGCGTTAAGGGTTACGGCTGGGGGCGGCATATCTGCAGATAGTGGGAGCTTGCGGGTTGCCCAAAGTGGCCATCGAAAGTGAAATGTGAGCTGCGCACTCCACTGCCAAGGTGGCTTAGTTTTGAGGGGGGTGGGGTGATTCTGGGGGCCGTTTGAGAGGTTCCGGAGCGGAGCATAAAAGTGAAAAACAATTGAACCCTTGGGCGAAATTGGTTTTGACAATGTAAATAAATAAAACACAAGCATAAATATTTACTGCTGACGGCAGTTTCGTTAAGGGCTTAGGCTGCCAGTGCTTTTGGTGTTGTGTTGGGAAGGAGGGGGAGGGGGAGGAGGGAGGTCGGAGGGTCCGGGCCTTCCAGGGGCTTTCAGGGGGTCGGAAATGAGAGGCGAAGCCAGCGTAAGCACGGAGATTACAGGGGCTCAGTAAAGTAAATTTTAGAATGGGTTTCCACCAGAGTTCGGGGCGGGGCTGTTGTCAAAAGGATTTGCAGCTCATTTCATTCCCAGGACCCCACAAGCCGAACCCTTTGGCCTTGCTAACCCGAGTGCTAATATTTGATTGTGCTGTGGGGTCAATGGGCAACACAAATTTAAAACTCAACTGGGCAAAGGCAGAGGTGAATGCCTGAAGGTTTCGGCATTTATGCAACTCTGTATTCGAGACTTTTGCGATTAGTGAGCTGCCAGAGTTGCCTGCTTTGTGCGGCTCCAGCTTCTTGCAAGAGGTGGCTCCTCGATGGTCAAGGATTCGGAGAGAGCTCCTAGTGGTCCGGCTCCGGCTCCTTTGTTGTCGCACAGATCAGCTCACAGTTAGCCAACATTTTGGCTCCAATTTGTGTGTAATTAATGCTCGACCAAAAGCCGATGTCGAGAACAGTCAGTCCTGGACGAGCATGGCTTAATTGTTCGGCTGGTGGAGGTGCCAGGCCGGGTCGTCTTTTGTCGGTATTACATCTTTATTAACCAGACACATTTACGAGAATTGGCAACGGCCAGGACCCTTGCAATTAATGCAGACTAATTGCCAGATTGATTTCCAACTTCCATTTTCCCCCTTTTCAATTATGCAAATGGTATGCTCGTTGGGTAAGCTATGTATCTGTTTCACGTGCACAGATTGTTTGCCGTACGGGTGGCACTATTCAAATGTGAATTGGAATTGGCATTAATGTATTCACTGTTCCATTATTTAAAAATTCACCTGCTAATAAGTACATGCACGATAACTGTAGCTCTTATATAGTAAAACAATGCGCATAAAACAATGTAAATACATATTTTTGAAAGGCCACTTGATATTCCCGGAAAAATGCCCTTAAATTTAAACTTGCCTAAAGAGTGGTTTACTTTTTAGGAATTTCTAAGGTGCATGTTCAACAGCAATTGTCCAGCTAAAGTTGACCTAATATAACTATCACTGGATGTAATTCAAAGAGAATCCCTAACAAAACGTAGGAAGGCCCCATTGTGAGCTGTGAGGACAAAGGCTTTGGGATCGAACCTCATTTCTGGTAGCGTCCTCCCGCAGAGCTCCACCCGAAAGTGCTTTAGGATGTGCAGCAGTCCAACTTTGATCTCCAACTGCCCCAAAAGAGTCCCGATGCAACCTCTTGGTCCTGCGCCAAAGGGCAAATAGGTCATGGGATGGTGCTGTTGCCGTTGCTCCGCTGAGAAGCGCTCCGGGTCGAAGACTTCGGGATTTGGCCAATACTGTGCATCACGATGGAGTCCCAACACCGATATGTAGACAGGCGTGCCCGCACGCAGTTTGAATGGCGATCCACCGTTCCAAGGCGAGAGATCATAGCCCGTTCGGGAATTGCAGCATCGGTCCAGGAAAGCTGTGGGCGGATAAAGTCGTAAGACCTCATCAACTACCTGTCGCAGGTAAACCAATCCGGTGACGGCGTCGCAGCTCAGTTGCCGATCTTGGCTAGACTGCAGGGCAGCCCGTAACTCCGTCCGCAGGCGGTTCTGAATCGTGGTGTTCTTGGCCAGCTCGTACAGCGCAAAAGTTATGGTGGACGACGAGGTGTCGAAGCCGGCCAAAAGCAGAAAAGCTGCCTGGGCTGCAAAGAAATCTGGCCGATGGATTATGCTTTCCGCCGACTCCGAACGCTTCAGCTGCAAGAATATATCGATCAAATCGTGGCGATTCTCCCCACTTTCCGCGCGCTGGGAAAGAACGTAGTCCATGGACTTGCGCATAAACCGCTCATACTCTTCGGAGTATAGATGGGTGCGAACCCTGTGCGCTAGTCGCGGAAAGAAGAACATGGTGAAGAGGTGTAGGAGGCGCTTTGGCCTGGGGTCATTGACCTCAATGCACATACGTCGAAACTCTGCCTCGGGATTTTGCAGACTGTGCGCCTCTATGCCAAAGGCCAGTGATGCAATGATGTCCGTAGTGAAGAGGGCACACAACTGCTTGACCTCCAGCTCCATGCTATCTCTGCGGCTTAGCTTTTGCTCCATGTGCTCCTCGAGCTTCTGTCCAATGTTTTCCAGCAGCCCGTACATATGGCGCACCTTTCCGGCAGCAAAGAAGGGCGCAAAGATCTTGTGCGTCTCCCGCCAAGTCTCGTATTTGGAAAAGAAAAGGTTCTGCGAACCCATTGTGTCACAAGTGGGATCAGTCGTCTCAAAGCGGCTCGAGAACTGAGCGAAGTCTTCCACCATAATGCGCTTGATCAGAGCCGGATCTCGAAGAAGCAGTGCGTGGTTGTGCAGCACGTGGATTCCCACGAAGGCGCGGCCGGCAGCCTCCTTACTCTCGTACAACTCGCGAAACTGATCGCCAAAGCAGCAGGCTCCACGCAAAAGGTTCCACACATTCCCCACAAATGGTGCAGCCGGAACAAAGGGGACGCCCAGACGTCGCCAGTGCCCGAAGTGTAGAAGTTGCCACAGCCAAACGATTGCTACGACAAGTAGACATCCACCGCTCACGACAACGGGGAGCAGAACGAGGAATCCAACGGCAAGAGTGGCCGCAATAAGTGCAAAAACAGCGATCATGGTTACTTGGAGAGTGTCCGGCCAGAACTGCACCCGCGGTTGGTGCACAGTGACTAAATGTATGCACCAGCTTAATTGTTTGTTCGTCGCTATCTAATCGCTTATCTTATCTTTAGTACCTATTTAACGGCGGCCGCCTACACTCATAGAAAAGTTTTTCAGTATTTTAGAAAATCGCTTTTGTAGGAAACATTTCCCATACATATAGTTGTTTTCTTGATTTAAGTTGAAGTTTTTTTGAATTTTTTGGTAATTAACTTGGCCCACCCTGAAAATAAAAACTATGTCTTAACTCACGAAAATGCACATAAAAAAAGAGCAATATTATGTTCAGTGATTTGGTGTTCATTTTTCTAAAATTGGTTCAAGTTGATAATGGGTCCTTCTTTAGAAATTTCTCCTTATTGTTGTTTTTAGGGCGATTTTAGTTAAGCATTTTTATAAGTGTAGATTCATCGGCGGCACATCGATTATAGCGGACCGCCGTAACGCAGTAATCCGATCGCACCAATGCGAGTTCATCGATAATATGTAAGTTTAAAAATAGAATACATCAATATTCTCTAACTGAAAGTTAGAAAAGAATATGATGACCTATTTTTTGTATACTAGATCCATTTTTCATTTTCCGTATCAAAACATCAATCGATTCAATCTGTCCGTATGCGTGTCCGTCCGTATAAACGTGGACACAAATCAATTTTTATATGCGTGTACTTAAATCACAATTGAGACTATCTATGTATGTTCATTCTAAAGAGGCCGAGTTACTCAAATCGGGAATTTCGTAGCAAACACATTTATGAAATAGTAAAAAAATGTCATCCTTTGTGCACAGGAATTTGATAGCATAATCGATGGAAATCGATGGACACTTCCAACAATATTACCATATTAAACAGCATCGGCAATTAGATACATTGTGGCTCAAGAGGAACCCAGACAGGTTTGCCACTTGCGAGTCAATCGAAAGGCGATTGCAATAAAACTGCCACCACCACCAACTGCCATCCGAATGGCCAACATCTCGCGGCTCGGGGGCAGGGAAAGTGGGCTTGAGCTGCATTAATTTTACATTACTATTATCACATGAGTGGGGGCGACTGCTACTCGGCCATAATAATTTTCCGCGTAATTTATTTGAGCGCCATAATATCATATTTCACGCTGGGCGCGGGGAAATGGGAGTTTTTGGAGCGACTTCCGTTGAATAATTTAAGCGCGCACATGTGCGCATCGAGGTGCTGGCTGGAGTGGATTTTGGTGGGGGGAATGGTTTGGGCACATTAAAATAGGCGGAAGACGATTATCAGACAGTTTGCACACAATGTCGTCGGTGGCGAAGTTGCTGCCAGGATACTGGAGTCCCGGAGTTTCTGAGACCTGGAGTCCCAGAGTCCTGGAGTGCTCGAACCTGAATCCAGAACCCAGAAACCAGAAACCCGAAAGTGGTTCACATTTATTGCCAAAATTAAATGACAATGTATGTATATGTAGCTGACGAAGGCAAAGATGGGGCCGCGGCGTCAAGTTTGTTGTAACTGGAGGTAGATGTGGATGGAGTAAAGGGAAAAGGGCAGATGACTCCGCTTTCTCCAGCGCATGCATACATGCTCGTATACGTCGGAGTATTTGGTGGGGCCAAGTAATTTTTCATTGAGTTTTACACAATTTTTGGGAGCGCTTGCCCCGAGTTCCAGTTTCTCCGCGTGGCATCAGTCCAAGTGTAAAGGAATTTTAACGCTCACTGACGCAGTTCTGGCAGATTGTTTGGCTTAACTGTGGCGCGAAGTGCCACCCACTCTGCCAGCAAAGTGGGCGCCCGGATGGTGGGCGGTGGTGCAGGTGGTGCGGCCGCTTTTGTTGAACTTTTGCGTAAGATTGCGCAGTAAATTGTCGAAAATTAATTTTCATGTTGAAAAGCTGCAAATTGCAGGGAAAGCGGCAAGAAAGAGATATGGCGGTGGGTTGGCTGCCTGCTTGGGTGGCTTTGTGGAGTTGAGTGGTTGTGGAGTTGGCAAAAAAACTCAAGAATAAGGTTGGTCAATTAATTTCTTGAATGGTTTGCCTAATTGAAATTTTATGGCTTTTGTGTTTCCTTGTCGGCTTTCGCCAGCACACACGAACTCGATGGGCGGTGGGTGGTGGGTGGTGGTCGGTATCTAGTGGGCGGGGCATTCCTTTGAAAACAATTCATTAAGCTTTTGCGATTCTAAGTGGAAAATAACGCTTAAGGTACACGAGAGTTTTAACAATTTGGTTATTTTTATCAGTGTTCTAAATGTATGTAGCTCTTACTTAGTGCTAAACGAGAGATAACACTACAGTCGTTAATGGGTATTGAGATTGAGATGGATATCAAATAGGTTGTATCTATATAAGGCTAGGTCGAACTCTGACCACCTCAGTGCACTGTAATACAGCTATCTTTCTACATATCTATCTACATATATATCTACATATCTATCTACATTTCTATCTACATAACTAACTCAATTTACCCTACACCTCTAGTGTCATGTTCTTGAATTGTATTAGTGTTCTGTCGAATGTTTGAAATGGGATAGCAGCGCACTTTGTTCGCACTTCAATAGTGTCAGGACACATTGTATTTATTTCACTGAACTCTTATTTCTAATTACGCAAGCAGAATAACAAACAAAAAACGCGCTCAAACGCCACGTTGGGTCATGTCAAATACGAGAAGCACTGAATAATCATATCAGAAATCCCAGCTTGCAGTGTAATTTAATTAGAGTTCATTAAAATGATTACATAATAAATTATTACCCATGACTGACTGTGGTATGTCCATTTCCACCCCACCCATGCGATTTAGAGCGCGGCTGGTCGGGGATCTGGGATCATGGGGGGAAACATACGGCTTTGCCGCGAATGATTTACTTTTAATTTGATTAGGCCGAGTATTATGAAATAAATGCACTCTTAACAGATGATAATGCGCTCGGACATTTTGAGCCGTCACTTTTCCGCAAATGGTTTTTGCAAAATATAACTGTATATGCAGGTAAAATTGTAGATAACAATATATAAGTAATAGTTGTTGATATATTTTTCCTTGTCTTAATATACATAAAAGGATAATGTGAGTTGATCCAGCTAAACTGACCATTCATGCAAATGGATTGCAAAAGTGGCTATGAACTTAGTAACCAGTGACGTTGGCACAGTCTAAAAATCTATTCTCCGGATTGTGTGTATGTACAGGGTCAAAATGAATCACCAATTGGCCCATTTATTCGATCTTAGAGTCTATGTGCCCCCATTTCCATCAAAGAGATCCTCAAGTGGTTGGTCGGGTTAGACCGCTAAAAAATAACCATAAAAACATCAAAATGGATTATTCGCAGAGTAAAGGGATATCTACGAGTCTACCAAGTACAGCAATAAGGTGTATTTATAAGGTTTATTTATTTATATACATAGCTCCATTCGAAAAGTAAGAGATCATACTTAAGTCGTTTAAAAGTATACTAGTTAATCTGGACGTGTCCGTCTGTCCAATCGTCTGTCCCTCTATATGTCCGTATGAACGCCAATATCTCGGAACCTTCAGGAGCTGGAATCTACAATCATTTTGAACCCACTGATGCATCGATAGAATTCTGAAATGCAGCTTTAACATGAAACGAACCTTCCTAACATCCAGTCCTCATCCTAGACAGCACTCACGTGGATTCCCGACAAAAGGTGAGAGCAGAAGGGACTAGGCCGTTGGCGCTGGAGCGCTGCATTCAGTGGCGTTCCTCGTTGGATTTCCCTTTAATTTTCCCAGGACATTGCACACCTGCCCTCCGCCCGGCAGCCGCCGCCCGTTCGAGCTTAGAGGTGACACGACGAGCCCGCGACGCGTTTGTTAATTACAATTATGATAATGAATCATTCAAAAGGCTGTGACCATACTAATTGTATGGTAAAAATGTTGACTGCCACAAGGACGTTGAATTTGCGAGCGGTGTTTTCAGCTTTTCCTTCTTCAAGTGCTCCACTCTGGCGGTGTCCTTGTTCTCTATGGATAAAGAATTTGCGGCACACGAGGTGCGGCATAATATTTAAACACACGTTTGGGTTAGCAACTTAACGTATGTACTTTATGGGTACTATAATGGGATAACTCAGCAAAGTCATTTCACTTATCCTGACAATAGGGATTTTGCGATTCTTGTGATTGTCTGTGCTGAAATGGCTGGCTGCATTCAAGTTGGCTGCTGCTAATGAAGCATTATTTAAATCAAAATCGAAACCACGCTTGTGTTGACATTTCGGTTGCACCCTGTTTGCTGGCCACATGCACACATCAATGGTATTGCAATTACAAAAATATTAAGTGACGGCGAACGAGGCGTCAGCTATTCATTTAATTATGAAATTTACAAATGTCACACGAGCTTATTTCAGTGTGCATTTGCGGTCTGTCCGGTGTAATTGAAATTAATTTTAGACATTTGCGCATTTGTTTAACTATAATTGGTACACATCTATACTTTTACACATTTTAATGTGCTTTGGTTTCTTTAATTCAAGTTAAGGGGATATGACAGAATTTGCAGGACTGGAAGTACACACTATTGTATTGAACTTGCATCTCCATTTGGCCAATTAAGTCGTGGCCTAATCTGCTCGATGTCAGGCCCCTTAATCCTTATGCCTTACAATCGACATCCGAATCCGTTGACTTTTTAATCGATTTAGGAGTCACGCCGACAGCCGGCAGCCAACGGATCCTGCAGCCGACACATGAATTAGCCTGACAATGGGCGATGGCGATAACAGGATGTCGGGGAAAAGGAGCAGAAGTTGGAGAAGAGCGCGGAGAAGGAAGCGGAGCCATCGCTGGATTTTTCAGATTTTCAGAAAAATTCACCTCCCCTGCCAACAAGTTGTAGATTTTCATTTCGATTCCGATTTGCGTGCAGCTCAGCTCCTTCAGGCCACAAATTGCCGTACCATTTGCATATGGCTGGCGGAAAACAGGCGGGTGGAAAATTGTGGTAGCAGCATTCGATGCCTGTGCGCGACATACACTCAAATGAAATCGATAAACAGTTTGGCATTTAATAAAATCAACCAACATCAACCCGCTCCGATTTCCTTCCGCTTTCCTTTTCTTTTTCTTTCTCCGCACTTTTCCGCGCATTTTCAATGCACAAAAGTTGCCACTCCCCCCGCATCAGCCAGCACTTAATTACTTCAGGTCGTCGCAGTCGAGTAGTTGAGTATTAATTGCCCGAACTTCTCGGATCACGACCATCGACAAGGGAGGGGACCTCTTGATTTATCGTGCGTTGACGGCTGCCTCGTTTTTTAATCCCTCTGATTATTCACCATTCTCAATTCTGCTCTGCCACCAACTTCAATCTGTTTAAACAGGCGACCGAGAAAAAGGGTGACAACCCTGTCTAGATACGAAGTACTTGTTGGCTTACACCTTGAAAAGCAAGAAGAACTTTTAACCACATTGAACATAGAAAGATATTACATATATTGACCATTCCTTATCGACCTTTTAAAAGTTTGTAAAACATTGTATATCACCCATGAATATTTAGCTAGTTTCTTCTTTGGTTTCTAAATCAGCGCATCAAATCGCAGGAAAATAAATAACATAAAATTCCAGTATTTTACATAGCGAATCTATAAATAGAGAAATCATTTAATTGAAACGTATTTTCCCACATTTTATCAAGGTCAAATTATTTTTTTTAATGGGAAAATTTGTAATACAATATTATTATAAAGATAAGGATAATTTACGTACCCATTCCGAATTCCCATTCCTGGATGGTAATGCGATCAAATTTGATGCTTATAGGCTTCTTGGAGAAGCTGAAGCAAGTTGCGGTATGAATTTCTCGCAGTGCGGCACTGCTCCGGCACCGCTCCGCCGACCACTGCAATCTCAATTCCATCTGTCTGGCCTGCAGACCTTTGGCTAACTCGCATTAAATTCGTACGAGTTTCAACATTTAGCATATTAAGCGGGCACGGGTTACCTAGCCGTAACCGGCTCACAGCAGACTGGACTCGCCGGACAGCGGGACCTGGACTAGGGACAGCGGACAGCGGACTGCGGACTCCGGGCTGAGGACTCCGGCTCGAGTCCGTAGTAAAGCTGGTCGTCTCGCTGTCGTGCTCTGCCGGATACGGGTGCGTGTGTCTGTGTCTGTGTGGGCCAGTGGACAAGCGGATGTTGTGCGATGCTGTTTATGCCTTTTACATTTTCCGCCGTAATGAATTCAACGTAACAGCAGCCGGGAACGGAGAGCGAAGGGCGGTGAGGAAGGGGGGCGGGAGGGGGGAGAGGTACGGCAGCACACTGTGAAATTTCTAACTTCCGCTTTTTGCAAAGTTGACAACATGTCTGTCCAGCTATCCGGCTGTCCGTTGTCCGGCTGTCTGGCTGTCCGGCTGTCCGGCTCTCCAGGTCTTCAGCGGCACAGCATCATATGCGCCTTGCCCACATGTCGGCCTTGTGTGTCCTTAAAGTTGGTTTAGAATCCTGACCCATTAGTGCGCGGCTTAATGTGTCCGACGTACTTAGAGCTCATTTTGGCTGTAATTCCGACTGCAAAGAGAAAACTTTAAGTCTTTTGAGCACATAAAAACGAATCAAGCAGTGCAATTAATATATATATCAATATGAACAGGATTGTATACCACTGGGTTATGCCGCATTATACGGCAACAAAAAATACGTAATAGGATAAGTAAATCGTTTCATTACATACATGTCACAGATGGGCATTGAAGGAACTGAAAGCTAGTGAAGAAATGTCCTGAAACCAAATCACATGGTAGGAAGCACTTAATTTCTCTCCAATACATATATTTCAGCCCCCAATTATTTGGGCTGAAATTGTCAATCCGAGAAGGATGACTTGTATAGGGGATTCGTTTTCATTATCGTCTCTCTCGCCAAGATGGCAAGGTGAAAGTATTTTCAGCGCTGCGGCTGGAGGAGCTGGCAATTTAAAGCAGAATTGCACGGACTTCCTCGGGTTAACATGATAAAGTGTCGCCGCAGTGCCACCCAGAAGAAGGGAGGACCGTGTGGCTCTGTGTCCTGCGCCAGGACTCCGATTCCCCTTCCCGGATCTGGGCCATAATTCCAGTGCATTGTGTGCACGGCATGTCCGCATCCGCCACAGCCGCAACAATGCAAAAAATCAGAGGCAGCAAGAGCAACATTAAAAATTAATGCAAAAGAGCAGAGCCTCAGTGCATGGATATATGTATGTATATATGAAGAAAGAGGCGCGAAAATTAATCGAATGTCAAGTCAACACATCCTAGCAACGGAAGTTAGATCTCAAGGAAACATCGCAGTCAGATTATTTACAGCAACAGCGGGAAACCCACAAGTAGCAGCATCAGCAGTTGCACCTGCAACACGAATGTCAGTCTTGCAGTAACAACGCTTGCAACACAAATTAGGACACTGAAGCGGCAAAGCCAGCAACGTAAGCAACATGAGCAACAACTGCTGCAACACGGGCAGAAATCACCAGTATCAGCAACAGGGGGCGCCACTCCACCAAACACATAGGCAACTGGGGCAACAGGATCGCGGGCAACGACTGCAGCAATCAGCATGCATAAGCCATGGCAGCGCCAGCAACATCCATCGCTGGCATGAAAAGAAAATATTAAAATAAATTTGAATAAAAATGTCTGCAAAGATTAAATCGCCATTGCCATGGGCCGCCGTCGTCTGCAATTCCCAGACGTTGTACGTAACCCTCCCCCTTTGACCGACTCGAATTGCAACTGCTCGTTTGGCTTATTGTTGCCGCTCTTGGCCAGTGCTCGCTGGCCTGGCACAAATAATACGTATCCGTTGCGGATTTCGGCCTGCGCAGACAGAGCATCCTCGTGCCCAATCCCCTTTGTCATCGCCATCGCCCTCGTCCTCGTCCTCGTCCTCGTCGTCGCCCTTTGGCAACTTCTTAATTTGTTTATTTGTGGCCCTTGCCCTTCCCTCATCGCTTTCACCTTTAAACAATTCCATTTACATGCGGCGACAAATTTCAGTTTTATTACTTTCGTTGTCAACTTTCCTTCGCGACCGCTCTTTGGGTCACCTCATCGCCACGTCGGGGCCACCCACTTGTCGGAATTTTCCAGAAATTGCTCGGAACGAACGGAAAAGTAGGCGCTGGGCATTTGATGCGACCGCAGCTGGGCAATAACAATAAATAAGTTAATTTAAATACAATAAAAACAATCGAGCCTGTCAGCACACAGAGGAAACTGGAAATTAAGCAGGACAGCGCTTCACAAATTCCAATTTAGCGCCAAGCCATTGATCTTGCTACTTAGTTATGCTATGGTAAGCATATCTTAATATGTTAATGACTTTCGATTCGTTAATGACAATCGACTGCCTTTTAATTAGAACTATTTAAATTTATAATTAGTAAAAGTACCAATATTTATATGAAATATATGAAGTTATCTGTTTGACTATCTATAATAAATAAAGCAAGGCATTTTATTATCCTTTCTCCTACAGGTTAACTTTATTCATAACACTGCAGAGGCAAATATAACTGTATAAATCAGTTTGCTGGTACTTAAAACGAGAACCGCCCTAATCTGTCACGCCCACACATTTGAAAAATGTTTTGATATTTCTAACGGGTATTACTCGTAGTTAGAGTTCGTTGAAAAGCATGCAACAGGCATAAGGAAGCGTTTCCGACTGTATAAAATATATATATTCTTGATCAGAACCAATAGCCGAGTCGATCTAGCCGTGTCCGTCTGTCCGTATGAACGTCGAGATCTCAGGAACTCTCAGGAAGGTTGAGATGCACACTCGCCACATGGGCCAACCCATTTTGCCACACTCACACTTACGCCCACAAGCCGCACAAAACAGCCACTCCCACACTTTTGAAAAATGTGTTGACATTTTTTCACATTTGTATTAGTATTGTGAATTTCTATCGATTTGAAAAAATATATATATATTTTTCCAAGCCCACTCTAACACCTTAAAAGCGCTCAAAACCACACCCTAATTTTTAACCATTTTTCGGTATTTTTTATAATATTATTAGTCTTGTAAATTTCTATCTATCGCCCACAATTTTTAAATTTCTTCTCATTTTATTCCCCAATATCTATCAATATCCCAGAAAAATTATGAAATTTCAACATTTTTGAAAAGTATAGGTAGCTTGATAATTTGGTCAAATCATTCTATTGTTTTACTTAATCACCACAATATACACTCTGCAAAAGTAAAATACAAAAATATTATAGCTAAGTTGTTCTTGAACTCTTTTAATTCGTAACATAATTCATAATAAAATCAGTGCGAGTTGGCAATAACTAAATGGTTTGGGGGTGACATTAATACATGTACATAACATACATGTATGTACATAAGGGACGTTTTTGAACATAACGCTTAAACATATAATTACCACACAGGTTGGCTTGTCAAAGCTAGCTTTCAATACTGTTCTATTTTCTGGCAGTTAACAATCCTTGTAGTCAAATTATTAGACTTCATTTAAGGCTTACCCACCTGTTAAATACTTTTAATCGAATCTAGTATACCCATACCCAATAATTATTTAAGTAGATTAAACGCCTCAATAAAAACCTCTCAGGATCGTTATGAACAAAAGTTGTACCACTTGTTCAAAAGGAGATAAGATTTAACATTAATAATGTTGGAATATACTATTCAACCTACAAAAATAACGTTAAACAACACTACTTTATATTTGACATGAATGGCCACACTTTTTTGTTTGTTTTCTCATTCTTGTACGTTTTTGCTGAGAGTAGGTCGTGGTGCTGGTGTTGCAGTTGAAAATAACTTAAAATATAAAACATAAAACTCAAACACAAACTTGACTATTTATTTATTTATTAAGAAAGGAAATATAAATTATAAACTACAACAAATAATTTATCTTTTTAATAAATTGGTTTATTTGAGACCATTTAGGGATCTGAATAATTTTCTTTTTATCTTTAGGTGGCTAAAATATAAAGGCTACGTGAATTGTATTGAATTTGTACAATATTTGTATTAAGTAGTTCTCCAGCTGAAGAATTAATCATCCTAGTGACTGCACAATGGATAAAATCAACACAATGGAAATGATATCAGGCGGAAAAATCATTTATCTGTCATTGGGCAAGTACTGCGAAAAGAACAGGCGAAAACAGTGATGTCAGGAAAAAAAAGCGAAACAAAGTCTGACATTATTCGAGTGACCTGGCATGTTAAGCAAATACAACAAAAAGCAATAGAAAGCAGATTCGCTAAGCTTCCCTGCAAAGTTCCTTGTGGATTATGTAAAATAAAACATAATTAAAACCAGAGAAAGTGCTATAGTTCAGTTTCCTGATTATTGGATACCCTCTACTCATCTGGTGGAAATGAGAACGCGAAATGTAGTACTTTTTCTGGGATATCGATAGATATAGGCAAATAAAATGCGAACAAAATTTAAAAAATTTTTGTGGGCGCAAGGAGGAGCGTGACCAAAGTGTCATTGGTATACTCATAGAAATTAGCAAGGCAAATAATAAAACAAGGAAAAATTCCAACATTTTTCAAAAGTTTGGGCATGGTACATTAAATTGAGACGTGGAAACTTCTGGACTACAAATTTTAAGAGACTGATCAGCCAGAACTTTTGCCGCGTGCTACTCTTACATGAAACCCTAGCAATCCATCCATCTTATTAAACGCATTTTTAGCATTTTATTTGTTTTTTTTTTCTGTTTTGAGACTCGATCAAGACTCCACACAATCCGGACAGGTCGTTTATTAAAATGAATTTCATTGGCAAAAAACGGCAACTTTTAAAGAACATTTGTATAAAATCTTGCACTCAATAATATTTCCCTTAAATGGGCGCACCACAAAAACGGTTCTGTTCTGTTTTGTTGTGAAAAAAATCAGTAACTGATCCAGGTCCTGTTCCCATTCGCCTTCTTTCCACCTGGCAGTGTTTGGCCCCAAGATAAATGGAGCACGAAAGGCTTTGAGTCGGCATTAAAAGTCCCCTAGCCGTCTGCAGTGGCGCCACCTGACGGGAGGAACAGGAGGTTCGGCAGGCATAAAAATTCATTCGCCTAATGGCTCGTCACTGCAGCTGGGGGCGGGGGCACGCCCTATCCCATTTGTGTTTGCACTTCTATTGGCAACATGTGGCGCTTTTATTAAAAATTCATTTGCTCATCATGCACAAACAGCCGGAAGAGTAGAAAGAGACGGCTAGTGGTGGACGAAAGAGACGGAGAGAGAAAGAGACTGCACCGATGTCTGACGATGATGATAACGGTGATGTCGGTTCATCTTGGCGGCTTTGGCGCCCAACGCCCCCTGCCAACTCTTTTTGACCTTCAACAGCTGCCACATATTCATGCGCATTCCTTGCAGCCCCCGCCACGCCCCTCACCTGTCTGTTTGGAGACCTTTTGGTCAAAGAATTTTGACCCGCATACGTCGAAAAAAGCCCGAATGATGGATGGCTTAAATCCTCACCGAGCCTTCAGCGAATTTAAATGGCATCGGCTTTAAGGAAGCTGATTTTTGAGGTAAATATTGAGAGCCAAGTACGTCGATAGGAAGGTGAAGGTAATTTTCCATTACTTGGTTTCGGGGGTAACCTAAAATTGCTTTATTTATACATATGTATTTATAAGTTACGCATCTCGACAAAATCTGAATTTAAATATTTTTTTTTTATTTAGACTTTATTAAGGCATACGGGCTAACCAAACATAGCTGTTTAAGAGCAGATCTCCCCATCTTCTTTATTTGTATGACTTGGGTAACGAACATGTATCTGAATCTACCGCCGAGCGTTCATAACTGAACTTTAAATTAACTTTAAACTAAAATTCTGGACTTTAAACAGACTGGAATATGACTGCATTTTGCTAGCCTTCAAGGTGCCAAAGCCGAACAGGGACCACAATGTGGAAGTAAACCTACTGCCAAACAAACGACTCATTAGAACGATAATGAACTGTATTAACTTAACGACATCTGATATGCGATGAGTGGAGCAACACATCGCCTAATCTCTTTTGGCCAGTGGAAAACACAAAAATTCTTTTCAATGATGGTCAGTCAAGTGAATTTCTGCGTTCGTTTTGCCAGCTGCCGGGTTGTCCTCATTCACTTCGAGCCAAATGCTAAATGAACTAAAAGCAAGGAATTTCACACAATGCGCATCTAACATCTAACCTTTGCCCCCTTTCGTCCCACATGTGACTGACTGTTCAGCGGCGGGTCGGGAAATTGGGGAGGAGGGATCCAACAAATAAACAGACACAACAACACCACCCACAAACCAAAGAACGAAGCGGAGCAATCCCCGCAGCAGTGGGTTGAGCCAAATGGGAGTGGGAAGCTTCGTGGAATGGATCGGTTTTTGGTCGGGATTGGCTTTGAGCTGGCGAACAGTTCGACGGGGTTTCCGCGGAGGAAACAGTTACAGGGGTGTTCCACAGGCGTTCGAAGGGGATACAAGGGGATCCGCTGGAGGAGCTGAAGCTGAGCGATGTGAGCATGCCGGCAAGAATTCGGTTTTTAGCACGGAAATCACAAAAGCACACAGTGCAGTCTGTCCCGTCTGTCCCTTGCAGTTAGTTGCCGGCCATTGTCATCCGACGACCCGATGACCCCCGTTGCCCAAATGGCATGACTACCTCCCAAACACATACCTCCCAATACACATTACCTCCCCAGCTTACCATTTGGCGGCGCATCAAGAAGTACTTCATTATTGCCCTCAATTGTGCACGTGTTGCTTGTTACAGCGGGCAGAATCCGATGGTCAAGTGAAGTAAAATAATGTTTTTGTTAAAATGTGACTAAATGTATAAATCACGTTATTGTACATTATAAGCAATTTGAAAGGGAATATACTTTATCGAATGAGCTAAGCATATACTGGTTTTAGGGTTCGAATTAACTTAAATTTAAATTAAATACCATTTGTTTTCCAATGAATATGGATTGTTTTTGATTGCAGTGCAAAGGTGGCTCCTGCTGAAGGACTCACGTAGCTCGACAGGCGAGAAGTCCTGGGAGTTGGCTGGTGGCTGATGGTGGAAGGGCTGGGCGGACACTCTGGCCACAGGACAACAGCATTTCATTTGTTGTCCTTCACATTCCCTTCTCACACTTGGCACATAAACAAAGGGAATGTCCCGCCAACTGGGAGATGAGCATCAGTCCTGGCGTTACCTTCTGCATTGCAATGTGTCACACCCCCTCCGCTCCGAAAAGCGACTCCATGCGCCCCGGAAAGCCCCTACCCTCCCGCTGGAGGGTGGGTAAGCCTGGTTCGCCTGGATCGCCCGATTCACCTGGTACATTCACCACCCCCTGGACCGCAACTTTGGCTGTCTGTCAAATATGCTGGAGAAATATTTCAAATTGTGGCTGCTAAAAATTGAACATCCCACCTCCGGCTGGCGGTGGGTTTCCTTCACTACTAACCTCGTGCTTTGTCCACTGGTGTTTTCCCATTTCATTTTCCTCTTCTTTTCGGCAGTATTCATTTCATTTATTTATTTGGTATTCAAAGCGCAAGTCGCGCCACGCCCCGCCTCTCCGCCGCCCGCCTCCTTTCATATGCACGAGCATCTAGAATTTCATTATCCGCACCTTTCGGGTGTGTGTTTGAGTGCCATTTTAAAGCAAGAACAAGGAGCACTTCTAAATTATTCATTGGCGCAGCAACAATGAACCCACTAAAAAGACACTCCACGTTTTTCTTTATTTTAAGTTCGTTTAATTTGCCCAGCTGCTAACGTCTGTCATGAAAATTGTAGTTCCAGGAAGTAGTTGCTTTTCCTCCGCTAATATCTGCGGATGGTGCATTCTGTTTAAGGATGAAAGGTTTTCCACCTATCATCAAATCGAAACAAAAAGTTATACTGGAGAAGAAAAATAAATAGTTTGTCTAAATTAATTTCCTCGCGAATGCGACTAAACTACCACAGCATTTTGATTTAATTTTCATATTTGATTTAATTGCAACACATTTTTTATAAAATGTACATTTTTAGGCAATAGACTTTAGCCGCCGTTTACAGAAGTTAACATTCGGATACTATTTCAATTGTCTCTTTTATTTCGATCTGTACTCTAGCTTGGTTCAACAGCGACTGACTGCCGCGCTCTCTGCAGAGTGGCGAGTCGATCAGTCGATAAGTTTCTCGATAATATTTGTATGTATGTATATAGTAAGGATGGGTGTATGAATGTATAAGCTTATGACTAGATTGGCTATGTATAATTAGGTATGTATGACTAGGAATGTATGACTAAGAGTAAAGGAAGAGGGTAGAAGGAGCAGCCTACTACAAGACTATTCTCTTATTTTCAACTAACCAACTTGATATCTTTAGGTTGCCACTTTTGCTTAAGGTAATTAAAATTAAAATCCACAGCATGCTTACAATCTAAATGGCGCAATTTGAATCATGATAAAATAAAAAAAAAATTATTTTCCAAGACGAGATTCATTGCTGTAATTTTTGAAAAAATAAGGAATTATTCATGTATTAATGATTTTTGGCTACTTAAAAAAAAGTTTATTTATCTGGGGAAACAATAACTATGTCATTTGATTAAGTTAAGCAAACAATTCATTCATTCATTCAACCTTAAGCCAAAAGCAAAGATAAAAATATAAATTCAGAATGTATCCTTACCCAATTTGTGTTTTAGGAACTTTACGAAATTTACAAATATAAAATATTCAGCACCGGTAAACTTACCATTACATTTGGGTTTTTATCGAATGCTCCCGCATTCGATTGTCCATTTTTAATTCACTATTAATCACATTGCTGATCGCATTTTTTATTTGCCGTAGGCTTACTCAACCGCTACAAATTTGCAATATTAATTATAAAATTTCAATTTGTATTTGGCCTGTGGGCACGCGGACACCAAAGGAAAGCACAGCTCTGCTTTTCGGCTTTTAGTCGGTCGGTCTTTCACGTATCCTTTAGGTGCGGTCTTAAGGAACTTTTAATTTGGCTAAGTGACTCAACGATGATTATACGGCCGAGATCCTCAATCAAGGAGCGCATTGGAGCGCAGAGAAAAGCCAAACAAAGCATTGCAATTTAATGAAAACCAACAAAAAGGATACTATCTTATGTGTTATGAGCTAAGATTATGTTTCTCTCTGCTCCTACACAGGGCAAAATTGAATCAGGAATGGATCAATTTTAAATTTCGATTTAATTAAAAAAAAAGTAAGGAATGATATCTCAAAGAAAAGCTCCATAGCCTACTTTTTGTGTATTGACTTTTGAGTACAATTTATAGTTTTATTAACAGATGAAATTCAAAGAACAAATTTTTGCAAGTGCTGAAGACAGAAAAAATCAATTTAACTTAAAATTAGATTTTCAAAATAAATAAAAACACACACACGCACATGACTGACTGGGACGAGGACATTAGCGGACCCCGCCCCTTTTCCCCGCCCCCAGAACATCCACAGGCGCAAAGTTTAAATATGAGTTTGGTAAAAAGTTTGGCGAGGCGTAAATATTTTGTGTAGCAGCCGGCTCAGCACGGTTGGCTTTTTCTCCCCGTTTGCCATTCGAACAGCCCCGCCCCGAATTTCCCAACCCCTGGGCCCCATGTTTATCCTTTTTTCCCAGGCAGCTCACGAAAATTGCCGTCCCAGTGTTTGATTTATGCCGGTTGAATTTTAAAATTCCCCCTTTTCTGACGCAAAGCGCTCGCCAAATCCGATTAAGTTTTCACAGCCTCCCCGGCGATTCCGCCCCTCGCCGATATGTGAGCAGAAAAGAGTTTTAAAAAGATAAAGTAGCACCCACCCACACACAAACAAAGGAAAAGGAAAACTTGTGCAGTTTTCAATCTCAAGACAGCGGCGCGGCCTTTTCCCTCATAAAAGGAAAGCGAAAGGATTCAATTTTCCAAGCAAAGAGCACGCGACCAGCAACAACAAACAGGACGCCAAATCAAAGCCTTTGAAGTACCGCCAAGGGGCGTGGCGCATCCACCATAGCCAACGACCTTGCTAAATAGTTGACATGTCACACACACCAACACACAGCCTCCCCCTGACACCATACACACAGTGGAAAGTTCCGATGACTGACAAGCTGAAATGTGTCAAGTTGCTTTCCTTTCGAATTCAAAGCTCTTTCGGGCGGCGGATTAGCTATAGTTTTGTCATCTAATATCTCATTTTTGAATAGTATAATAATATGTAATAAATATAAATACATAAAATTATATCATTCGATGTCGTTAATATGGAATTTCTACTACCCAACAAACAGGGCATACTTTGCGATTTTAATCACTATCTAGCTAAGTTAAATATTTTATTCTCAGGAAAGTCTCGCAAGGATAATTCCCTTAAAGTTTCACATTATCTCCGTCTTATTACAAAAGTAAATAGTTAAAGTTAAAGCTTGAAGCTGCAAAATAGCTTTATTTAGGCCAGACACTAGAGCATTTAAATTTCAAACGAAAAGTCCGCATTTTCCCCCGGAATTTCTGAGTCCTTCCACCGTTTTTCCTTCTTGATTTCAACTTTCTAAGCCGGGAGTTTGACGTTCGTGTTGGCATTTTTATGACTTTGTCGCCCTTCCGACAAAACGGGAAAATTAGGTGGGTGGCGATGGAAGGGGCGACTGGAATGAGAAGCTACTAATTTGGTAATACAATAATTACCGACGAGGACTTGCGGCCAAGGAAAGGCGGAGGCGGGCTTAATCATTAATGACTTTCCGTCAACTTGTCAGCGCCCAAATGTCATAATAGATTTCCTCACGCTTTTGTTTTTGTTTACACGAAATTGATGTGGCACTCTCGGGCGGATAAATAGCTCCCCGAAACAATCCACAAGACCAAGTTTAATGCTTTTTTTGTCGCCCCAACCGCGGAAATTTGCGCTGCCTTCGTTGATTTGTTGATTTTGTTTGCTGATACGCCAGCCTTCCACAGAAATCGCCCAAAAAGGGCTGGGAGTCGGACATTCTGGCGTCTAATTACAACCGAAATTGATTATTTCACACGCCACTCAATGCTTTTGGTTCAACAGATTACCCAAGGACTAACGCCAGAAGCCAGAATTCTCACGAAATCCCGCTGTTTTATCAAATTACATAGGGTATAGAGCACTATATTATATATCTTTTCTAAGCTCAAATTCAGATAATAAATGAAATAAATAAATGTATATAATAATAAAACTTCACTTTTTCTGGCATTTTTACTCAAAAAGTCTGGGAAATATGTAATATTTTTTTTTTCTAGTAAATAAATCTTTTTGCAGTCGCACAGATCCCGTAATTTGTTAAAATACTAATGCTTTCAAACCAGCAAAACAAAACACTTTGATGGACGACGTGTAAATAACTCCGCACAGGTCTTGAATGCATTGCCAAATTTGTAAAATTACTGAGCTCTACTTTCTAGACCTTGAGGGAATACTTCACTACAAAAAGTCGAGCTCCAACTCAATTATTACTTAGCTCTGAATCTCAACCGATCGAAGATTAAAGATGTGAAGATGTGGGCCGCAGATCGATTGGAAGTCAATTCGCAGCGGAAGCTTTGATTGCTCAGCAAAACAGGCGACGTTTTGCAACACTTGTTTGCTCTGTTAACGCCGATCCCCCGACAAAATCGAACTGTAATCTCTGCAAATTGAATGTTATTATTTTTTTCAATCCACTCGGGGATTCGTAGCTCGAAAAGCCACGATTCCCGAGGAGTGGGCTAGAGCTAATAAAATGATTTTTCTCAGAGAGCAAAGACAAAAGGAAGCGAAAAAAGTCGGGGAAATTCTCAAAGCTTCCGAGTTTCCCACTTTCCTCAAGCGTCAGCTAGATAAAGTTTTAAATGCCGCTGCAGAGCGAAAGAAACCGAAACAGAGGCGGCGAACGAGGGGGTGCTAAAAAAGCTCAGACGGAGCGAAAGGCGGCGAAGGGGGCTGCTGGAAACTTAAAACTAACATAAAAAGCCAAATCTTGCAGCACTTGAAGTCGCCGAGCCAGATAAAGTTTACGCTCGATTTTTCAGGGGTTCTAAGGGGCTAGAGGGGACTCAAAGAAGCTAGTGAAGGGGCTAGAGAGCGCTCCAACTCGCTGCAGGAGGAGGAGGGGGGGTTGAGCGGAGTAAGCATATTTCCAGCACTTGATTCACATTGATTTCTGAGCTGGGACACTGGGAATGCGAGGCGCTTCGGGAGTGGGCGGCACTCTTAAAACTGTCTCAAGGCGAGAACGCGTCGAAAGTTGTAATTAAAACCTTGAAGCCAAAGTCGCGCCGGAGCCAACAAGTCAGGCCGAACCACCCACCCACAGGCTTCACACTCTATTCGACATTGATCTCTAAGTAGATCAGATCAGCTGGAGGCAGCTCCTTGGCCTTATTGTAATTTGCGAAGGGTACTTAGGCACAACCACTAAAGTGAACAGTGGCATTTAAGAAAACTCCTGCGAGACATTTTATAATATTTACCTATTAGGTAGGGTAGCTGCAGGTCGGTACTGCAAGGAACTGAAGACGCCAGCAGAAAACCGATTGAGGTAAGAAAATGCCAACTTTTCCTTCGGCGGAAGTGTGGGAAGCCAGCCTTCGTCCCCACCAGAGCTGGAGGAGCTGGATCTGGTTCCGGAGGAGCAGGACTTCGTGGAGCAGGAATCTGTCGCATGCCCTGCGGAAATATTGATTCTCGTCTGGCACTCTACCGTATGCCCTACGCCCCACCGAAATTCCGCCAACGGCGTCGAGAGGCCAAAGTTTGCATTTTTCGCCAGACTCGACCGACACCAACTTCTTTGCAGTTTTTCACTCGGTGTGTGTGTCATGCTAATTATAAATCGAAACTTCCGGGGAGACTTTGTCAACTGCAAGAAGTCCTCCACTAACCCCGTCGCCACTCCTGCCGGATTGTCTTCCACTTTTGGCACTTTTCTGACACTTTCCGAGATTTCTTCTCCGGGCACGCTGTAAGTGAATTAAAATCAATTAAATTAATGCAGAACGCAACTTTCGGCATAATGCCTCAATTGCCGAACACTTAAACAAGAGTTAAGGGATTCTGGCGTATTGGACAGAGGTTTAATGGGAACTGCACAAAGGTTATCCTTTAGCTCTCAATTTAATTAATTTACTCAATTTAATATTTTTCATAAGGTTTTGTTTACCTTTAAGCCTTAACTTTTCAGCCATTTCCGCCAAATAAATAAATAAATATTTTAAAATGTATATTTCGAGTTTGAAACTTTCGTAGGCAAAGTATGGACTCGTAATTCCAATTTAAACTATTTAAAATTTTGTTTTTTCCGCACTTTGCATGTTTTATTATTTTAAATAAATCTGTTTTAAAAAGATATATAACCACCTTTGCACCGCCCACTTGTGGCTTTTTTGCACTTTTTCATCCAATACCCGCGGACAAAAATGTATACTTAATTGAATTAATGAAGTATTTTAAAATCATAAGGTCTGACAGTCCGCTCGCCCACTACCGCAATCGCTCATCGACTAAAAGCAATCAGCGTCAGTCTGCGGATAGGTGAGCGGAAAGGGTTTGCGTAGTCTCTGCGGGGTGCGGGGGCTACATGAATTTGGGACACTTTTTGGGATCCGGCGTTCGAGTTCTCGGTACATGTGACTCAGTGAGTGACAGTGGCGGGTAATTTGATTTGGTCGCCACTCATTTATGGACGACAGGACTCCAATGCTGAATGCCTATTATCGCGGTGCAAGTGTATGTAGTTCTTTGTTTATGTTGTTTTTGTTAAACAAGTAGTAGAGCTTATAAGTGTAGCAAATCATTTATGTTCTTCAAGACTTCACATTTAATTATTTAGACTTATGACGAAATTTATTATTTAAAATTAGGAACAACCGCTCTTGCCAACTTTTGCACTCGACTCCACTTTACTCTACACTCGCTCCATTTCTATCGATAGCTTGCCCTTGTCTAGGGTTGCATTTTGATCAGGGCTGCAATGTGGAAGTATCGAAAGATCTAATACCTATTACCACTGCGAGTATTCATACTCGAACCAAAGACACTAGAATAACAAGATGAGTAACGGCCATACAAATTTTTGGCACGCGATTTTTTGGCTGTGGCTCTAGAGGTGGCTCCAGGCTCTCTTAAGTTTTTGTTCGAGAGAGAAAGAGCGGAGAGCGCTACAGCAAACAGCTCTTTTCTACGCATACAGTGATAGCATACAACTGTATGTGTGCACACGTATGCTCATGTATTGTAAATTTGACAAAATATGCCCTTCACCTTAGAAGTTCGTTGACTTTAAATCTATATTATTTTTTATCAATTGGCACCATGCGAAAAATTCTTGTTTTGCATTGCCTTAACGTTATTATTATTTAAATGAAGCTTAGAAATAGTAATAGACGAATCTATGTACATCACAAAATAAATTTCGAAAATGACTTTATATTAGAATACTTGTCATTAGGGTATTCAGCTTGCGGCGTGAGAAAAATTAATAAGGCAATGGTTGTTGACTGCTTGTGTCCGCACTTCGTGCCTGACGATATGACTTTTGCAACGAACTGTTTTCATATTTTTATTTATTTTATTAATTTTTATTTTCTACTACGTATTATTATTTTTTATGAAATTTTATTATGAAATATTATTATTTTTATTATTTATTAATAAAATTATTATTTTTATTATTTATTAATAAAATTATTATTTTTATTATTTATTAATAAAATTATCAGATGATGATGTTATGGTGCCAATAGAGTTCGATTCGATAATATATCAGCCTTTCATTGAAAAAAAAGAAATACAGCAACAAGAATACTCTGTATCATTTTCCAAAATTCTGCAAGACAATGAGAGGTACTTTGACCAAAATATAGATAACTTTTTGTGCAATGATGTACCCATTGAACTAACTTCCAGTAGATATTTTGTTGGATATATTGCTAAAGGATCCAGTTGCGATAAATGCAGATCGGTAATTTTAAAAGAAACCGAGCATTTAACAGCTCCATCAGAGCTTTTCATACATGAGAAAAACTACTCAATAGACTCGGACTTCGGGAAATTAAAGGCACCATAAAGTTTTCGAAAATATTTTTAAAAATAATAAAAAACAAATGTGTATAAAAAAATTTATTGTTGAGCAATGCATTAAGTGCACAAATGAAAGTAGTGCCTTCTCATTATGGTTTTATGAAAATAATGAATGTTATGCACATAGAACAGATTTTTTAAACAAACTTATAAAAGTTTTGCTTTTTAAGCATTGCAAGTGGACTGTGATGATAGCTGATAAACAAAAAAAGCAAGCTAAGCTCAGCATTCTATCTCATAAATAAAAAAATTTATATTTAAATAATTGGCGACTGAAAACTGGACGCAAAATATAAAAAAAAAAACAATAGTTAGAAAAATAACTTAATTGGGGAACATGGAAATGTTTTAATGTTATACAAGGCCTAATTAATATAGGACCCCATTACAATTCTAATGGCCTCCCCGTGGTGTTCCCTGGGTACCGAATATTACATATATTACAAATAATTAATTAATATAACATAATATAAATAAAATAAGAATAAAATATATGGTAAATATGTAAACGGTAGCTAATTCGAGCGGCGATTTTAACAAACGAATATAAAAAACTTTAAAATTATAATAGTCAGGGAATTTTTATTTTATTTCATCATATTGCTACGAAATTGCCCACAACTCCAAATATGTAAATTCGTTTCTTCGATCAGAATTGATTTTGGCCCGAAAATCGTCTTCTAGCACAACACGCACACATATACGCGTTCTCGTCTCTTGTTTTTACTCACACAAGCAAGCAAATTCTATTTTTAGATTTCTTATGCTCTCAGCGTGAGCGAGCGGAAAGAGAGCAAATTTGGCCTTCACCAAAAAAGTGGCTGCATAGTGCCAAACGAATGTATGGCCGTTACGCATCTTGTTATTCTAGTGTCTTTGCTCGAATCAATTCCCACATGTATACAAGCTGAAGATTCAAGCAAAAATCTTAATTTAGAACAGCTTTCAAAAGGCCTGTATATATATTGAAAACATGGCTATTAACTCATTCAACTACCTACACTACTAAAACTTAGCCTCTAAAAATTTAACTGGGTAAGTGAAAACTTTTTTACCCGTAAGTCAACAATGTATGTTTAATACGTTAATCTCATTGAAGGAATAATGAAACTCACAATTTATTAGTGTGAAAACCGCACAAGCCCGAAACGCTGGTGACAGCAACCACTTCATTCTGACGGCATTTTCGGGAGGGGCGGGACGAGGATTCCGCTGCTGCATTGTACAATCTCCTTGGGCTCGAGCCTTCGTCCTCCAGAGGCAATGTTACCCAGAATTATCCGCACCGCTTCCAATTCCCCGTCGCCGGGTGCACAGGCACATTAATGTGGCATCTGGCTTTCGACGTCTTCGAAGGACATTCTCCTGCCTCGCCTTCTGATTCTTCGCTAGTTGCCAGCATTCCGCCTTCGGCCATCAACAATGTTGTCCGCATCCTCCTGCTCTGGACTGTGCGGGAATTTGCTTTTAATTTTTTAATGACGCATTTAGAGGGACTCGCTCCGCGGGCTGCCGACATCAACATTCCCCCGCTTGTGCCCAGATTTGCGCAGGACGAAGGACTCGCTCTAATATCTGTTTGTGGCAAACAAATCGCATCTCAAGATGATTTAGCACATTCAGGTGTTAATCAATTAGCAGATTGGGCAGGTGGACAATGCCACGTGGTTGTGAATTTAACATGAAAAGCTACGAAAGAAATACCGAGTTTCACGGCAAATTGGTTTTTTTTAGGACCATACATGAAGGATAATCTAACTACTAAGACTGGACCATTGTCGAAATTGTGATAATATGATGCATTAATTTCGGGAAATTTCGAAAAATATTAGTTTGCTAAAAATGGGACGAGTCAAAGAGTCCTTTAGTTGCCTTTAAGAATTTATTTTCATAGCGACCTATACATTTTTAATTAATGAATGTGTCACTTCAATTCTACCTTGTTTATAAGATATATGTATACTAAAATTTGAAGGTATGTAAAGCTGCAGCTGTCAGATTGCCAAGGCTCCCCTTCAAAACTCAAGAACAAGAGAGAATGCTACAGTCGAGTTCCCCGACTATCAGATACCCGATACTTAGCCAGTGTGAATGCAAACGCAAAATTTCGTTTAAAAAAGATTTTTTGGAAAATCGATAGATTTTTAGATGTTTAACTTTACGAGTAACGGGTATAAAAATATTTCATTATGCTAAATTGCATTTGATTTTTTACCTTTTCTTTAAATGAAATTATTAGCTTTTATAGATATAAAATAGATTTTAGAACATCAAATACAACAATTGTTATCTACCGTAGTAATACTGTTAATAAATCTTACATGGAATGCAACAAATTAACCGTTTTGATCTGTTCGAAATATATAAAAATTAGTTTGAAACGAGCATATATGTACATACATATGTACTCCTCATTTTGGCTTAAACGGGCACATTAACATAATTGAAAGAGGCGTTCGAGGCATGTTAATTAGGTGAATGGCCAAAGCCCGACCACACATCTTATTGAGTTAATAATCCCGGCCAGGACTGCACATCCGTATTGCACACATCCAGAGTTCCCAGCTGTGCGAAAGGGAAAACTATTGAAATGCCAAGGGGCTGTAAGGGTGTCCATTGGCCCCTCTCTCTCTCTCCTCTCACACACGCACACAGACACACTCACGTGGAGCAGGCCAGGCCATATCCTTTGACAATGCCAATTGGGGGCAACCCTGGCGTTGTCCTTTTTACAATTTGATTGCTTGTTTACGAGCTGCTTTTCGGTTTTACTTTGCTTTGGGGCTCCCCTCGCCCACTTCCTCGCCACTTTATCGCTCCGATATCAACAACAAAATGAGAGGTTTAGTTCCGTCGGTTCTTGTTATTTTTGCTGTTGTTGTCGATGTGCGGTTGAATTGCGGTTCGCTTTTGGCCAACTCAGTTCAGTTGGCCAGGACCAAAAGCATTGGGCCGTCGGTGGTGGCCCGTCGTTTGGCCAGTGTTTGCGCACAAACACCGAAAACTTTCACAAGCATATAATCGAAAAAGTTTCTCCCTTTTCGGGGGAAGGGAGTTCTGCGAGTTCTGGTAAACTGTCCCAAAACAAGCCAAAGAACCAGAGAGTCGAAGTCCGAAATCCGCATCGAAGACGGAGATATTTCGTGGGCAGGTCCTTGCTGTCAAAGTTGTTTTTCGATTTAGGTGATCGGGTCAGGATAGAAATTAATCACTTTAATTTAGTTGAAAGCCTACGATTTTGCTTCTCGAATTTAATAAACTTTCATAATCTGTAATGTTCATGCTTCATGATCTGGATATGTACATAAATGCCCTCTGACGTTATATAAAATGGAAAAATGGAAAAAATTATAGTATACTAAATTGCATCTTAGTTGGACAAAAATACGATTGTAGACACGATTCCATTAGGCTAGTGATCTTATTATGTATATTTTTTGAGAACCAAATTTCACACTAACATAAAGTTTTTTTGCGGTTTCAAATAGTTATATTTTGCTACACGTATAATACATTTTTACTAGTAAGGGCTTATATTCATAATAGTTGTGCATTTCCCGTAGAAGTAAAAAAAAGTTTTGTTGTTTATCCTTACACTGTGTGGAAACTCGAATTTTTCAAATATACGTACATGATATACAAATTTTGGTTAAATATTAAAATAAGAAGTATTAAATACGGGACGACGATTTTATGTAAATGGCCTAGCACAATAATTTATTTTTTAACTTACAAAATTTGTTCAGTAACTTTAATTACGCTTAAATTTTAGAAGGGTAATAATATGACCTCTATAGCAAACTAACTAACAGAAATATTATAAATTTTTATTTTTAAAACCTCCATTAAAATAGATTCAACCATAATATGGAACTTTAATTTTAAATCTATTTCAACCTAAGATTTCATATTTTCATTTTTCACGGACCAACAAACAAAGATAATCGAGGCAATAAAACGTAAGAAGCAGAAACCAATAAAAACAGAGTCGATTTAAAATCAAGTAAATAACTAAAACAGATATTCAATCTACTTTTCATGAAGTAATATTAATGATCAATGGTCCGTTTTGTTGTCCTAAGAAATGTAGAGAATCTGGTCAGGAGTGGTTAAGTGCTTTTAACTGATTATTTTGAGTGAATCTTTAAGTGTTCAAAATGAAGATTTCTTATCTTTAATCTTTAAGGGGAAGGCAAAACTGCGGCTTCGGTATTGGGCTACCATTTTGTCAATTAGAAAACCGCAGATACAAGCAGTGAGTTGTTGTTGGACGGGATGCAGGCGAAATAGACGCACACCTAATTTGCAGCTAATTAATTAAGTGTTTCGTTGGGCAAAGGAGGGGGTCTGGTTGGAGTGGGGGTGCTTGAATTCCCCGCAAAATGGCTGACAACGCAAGCGTTTTGACAAACAAACACAAACACGGGGAATCCCCAGAACCCATACTGCGCGCCGATCCTTCTAGGTATTTATGTTTTGGAAGAAAAACTTGCAACATCCTTTGACTTAATATTTATTGCAGTTGACTGCACAAGCAAAACACGAGAATGCAAATGCAAGTTTGAGGAACTCAAAAAGAAACGACGAATGCCCTTTAAAAATTAACAACCAATGATGTAGTAGCTTGATGTTAATCACCTAAGCAAATATAAAATTTTTATGCAGTTTGACAGTAAATATGGCAATAAAACAATTATACAATGGCAGGAACTTTTTACCAACAAAGTATTCAATTTTTGAATTGTTATCTAAACCTTATTTTTAGAAAATTTGCCTTAGTAACTTCAATTTTCCAAATTGTCTCGAGTAGCTATATTACCCATTTTGGACAGCTAACTAATGCATGCAAATACGAATACAAGTGCATGTGACTGACATATGTGTGCGTAACTCTGCTTACACGTGTGTGTGTATGGGTGTGCGCCAGTGTTGCCAACTAAAATGACAAATGACTTTTGCTTTTGCTTTGCTTCGGCTTCGGCTTCTTGTAGCGGTTGTTGTTGCCCCAAGTGAAGTTAAGCCAACAAGAAAGTTAAACACTGACAATGAGATTTATGAGGGAACTGTTATATGTATACATTTAAACACACAAACGCACGCACGCACACACATGCACAGGCACATATACACGTTGGAGCGGGAAATGTCCTGCCTGGCTGCACGTATGTTGATGTGCATTAAAGCATGACTAACCTAATTCAATTGTGCTCCAGGATATGCACACTGCGATGTGGTATCTCCCCTCCCCATAAATACACATTCGTTTCTGATTGTGTTTGTGTTAGCCTCGTTTAAATAACGTCTAACCCCAATCAGGGCTAGCTGCCGAGCTCCATCGTCCTTCGGGCCACGTCCTTCATCCATCCTCGATGGCCGCGGGTCGTTTCCGAAACAACCGCCACCGAGTGTCCTGCCCGAGAGAAGCCACGATGTAGCATTGTGCCAGGGGCTTTCCAGCCGAAAGTGTTGCACAGAAGCAGGCGTATTGCTTTTGTGATTTTTCGGAATGTATTCAAAAGCTAAAAGGTCTTGAAAACGAACTTTTCAGAAAAACTGAATTTTAAACAAATCGCACATGTCATGTCGAAAATAAAGAACTATACCTCTTTAGATCACACTGCTTCAGTTGGCATGCAAAAAAAATGACCTAGTAAGCCCTAAAATGAGGCTCTAAGAAGTGATAGATTCGCATATCACTCTTAAAAAAGGCAACTATCATGAAACAGGTGTCCGTACATGCCTCGTCCTGATCGCATCATTTCTGATTTAAACCCAACTCCCCCATATGCTGTCATTCAATCATTTGTTCAATCATATTTCCAGCAATCCCAGAGGCACCCGAATAATCGACTTCATTTAACTGAAAAACAGTGAACCACAGCTGAGCATTTGGTGGGTGGACTCCCGCAGGAGTTGCTCCTGCCGAATGGCATTACGATGTAATATTGCATTAGATGATAGATTTATTCCCAGCACAATTTTAACTGCCACTTCTGCTGTTTGCCGTTATTTCCGATTCCCCATTCCGGTCCCTTGTGCTTCCCCCAATGCTTCGGGTTCCTGGCCGACTTCCTTCTTTGGCAGTTTACAACGTCCGTACAGTTTTTGGACCAATGGCCGATTATGTCCTTTGGGTGCCTTTTGCCATTATTCCCCAAGTCCTCACGCCTTTCCTGCTTGCTCGCCGGAAGTTTCCCCCGTTTGGCTAACGTTTCCACTCTGCCCAGTTGATTGTTTCGTTTTTTTCACACAATTTTTCTTGTTTCGTTACTTTATTTCTGCTCCTACCACTTTATCTACTGGCCAAATCTGTATGCAGAAAATATTTTGTCCATCACCGACAACGTCTCGCCTTTTTTGCCTCTGTGGAAAAACTTTCGAAGTGAAAATGATAAACATCTTTGTGAAAATTCTGTGATTTTTTTCTTCCTTTCCTTCCAATGATTTTGATACCCTATGCGTGGGAGCCTCAGTTGGTGGATCAGTTCAAAAATAGGTAACTTCACATAGCTCGGAAATTTCTACAGATTACCAGCTTGAAACAAAGAACGGAACATTTATGGGGAACACAAATATTACATCTATGCTAAATTTCTATTTCTATGGGTTTCAGATGGGTTCTTTTATAATCTGCAAATTATTCGAGTGAACTTTGTTTTGTTTTTTTTATTAAGCTTAAAGTATATATATTTACTTAGTCGGTGCTATTATTTTTTTTTAGCAGCAGCTGACATAGTTTTTTATATTTCCTGGTGGGTTTCACAAACATATAACCATCTCGCTCGGCTTGTCCATTCTGCGGCTTGTTTCTTCTTCATGCGCTCCACTTCCGTTTCCCTTCTTTCCTCATCTTCCTTTTGGTCGCTTCATCAATGTTTTGGTGTGAAATGTAACAGCCACTTATTGTGATTGTGTGGGTGCTGTATTGGTGGGCTTGTTTGGGTGTGTGTGTGTGTGGAGAATAAGAGATGGAACGTCAAGCGTATCAGATGGTAGATTCCCCAACCACCATTCTGAAATCCCTACCAGCCCCTCCTCCACCACCCACATGATGATGATTCCGTTGGGTTGTAATTTTTAGTGTCCTTTTCTTCGATTGCAACATCATTTACACGCTCTGCCGTATTTATCAATCAAATTGAAATCTGTTTGTTGTTACCAACCACCAACCGACCAACGAACCCCTCCCGCGGCCCATAAAATAATTGAAAAAAGAGGCAAAAGCTGATGAAGTTTAAGGCAGGGGTGGAATTTATATGGGGAAGCGCATGTGTGTTGCTCTGGCCAGCTGAATGAAAAACGGAAATGGAATTGCCAAAGTGATTGCCATTTTTGAGGCAAGTATTCGGAGATTCTTCATCACTTCCTTGATATAAAGTGAAGTCCCAAAGCAATGGCTTCACAATGAATATTTTGTTGAAATAATAATAGTTTTTAGACATATTACTGTTTTTACTGCGTGGCACTAAAATACGCACGCCTAATCCCAAAAGTCTAGGTCCCTTGGCTTCTGACGTTCTCAACGTTCATACGAAGAGAAGGACAAGCAAACGGACATGCTAACGTAATACATAACGTACATGGCCAGTTTGACTGTGCTAATAATTTCATCAATGCACAATAGATAGGCTAAATGAACACGTCATTGCAATGACGTGTAAGACTACCGTGTGTGTGCGTAAGTAATGCAAGTCCGAATGCGCCTCCCAAAGCACACGATTCTCAACACTGCAAAATGTACAGTGCAGGTGTTGCAGAGCGTCATTAAAGAAACTGCTTTGCACAGTTTTAGCCCAAGTCGGATTTTCGGGGACTGAGAAACAGTTTGGTTTTGTACTTTAATAATTATGAAATGCAGCTTTTTATAACCTCCTCCCAACCGCCTCCGTTCTTCAAATATTTATATTTATTACAACATTTTTTAAGTTTGCACTACCTGAATGTTGAATTCCTGGAATCACAGAGAAATTGTTGGGAAATTTGATAGTGCTTCTCACCCTAAAATCACAGGCCGGATCGTTCCTGGCGCTCAAGCCCAAAATCATTGGCAATCGTATGCTTTCATGGAAATCGTTCGACTTCTTCAAATAATGTGAACAACAATCATTTTCCTTGATATGGGATTCTTTTTAGCCAAGACATGATCACACTTCAGCTGCTAGACACGTGTATACTAGCTTATTAAAGTTGGTTACCAGTTTTATATGGTATGGTTTTGTCCAAAGGTGGAACTTGTACAATTCCACGAAATATTTTTCGACTCTTAATAGAAGTTGTTGTTGTTGAATAGAAGGAATAAAGACAGTCCCAACGTAATCTGGAGTATTTGTTTCAAATCCTGAACGGTGTCATTATTTAGCATGTGAACATTTTATACCTTTTTTCTATTTTCGTGCGATAATTTTGTTCAAAGACAGCAACTACTCAGTAAAGCTTAAAATAGGTTTGATCGGTCAAAGAGGCTTTAAATCCCATTAAGATCACAGCATACAAAAAGGTAAACAAAGCTAGATGTTGACGGAAAATGGAATAACTATAAAAAAATCTCTACCAAGTACGTGTTTTTTATTTTTAGGCGTGGGCGTGCTACAACATAGATTTTAAAGAGATGTCAGAACATAATTTAACGGAATGTAGACTCCAAAAGTTGTTAACTCAAAAGTATTCGTCCATGGAGTGCTGTATAAATAGTGCATTGGGTTTACTCTAGAACCGCCTGTTCATTTATCTATTTATTTATTATGTATTTATTTATTCATGCTTTGTTTCATTGGAATTCCTTTTCTAGCTTCTGTGGGGTCCACCCCCCCGTCCATGTATGGGTGTGGGTGGTAAGTGTGTGCTTTCATTTGATTTTCCAAGCTGGCGCTTTCAGTTTTCATTTCTTTGTCAAACACGTTACGCAAATATTGTTCCAGTTCCCACGGCGACGGGCGTGCAAACATCTGGCGCTTTTACCGTTACCTGACCGGGGGAACAAATGGAATGGGACGCGGGGAACGGAAACGGGAGTGCGGACTGTGCCTATGCCACTTATGTACACAGTGTCCACGGTCGGCTTTGAATACTGCCCGCTCGTCCCTACCACTCCCCAAAAATGGTAAACTATGTAGAACTGTCGTCGGTCATGGAAAACATGGACTGCATTGAATTTGGGAATTGCTGTTTGTAGCACAGTCCCAGAGGATGCTTCTTAAACGTCATCCGTGCTCAAGTTAAGTTACTCGAATAGTAACTCAACGTGTAACTTGATCAATTAGCTTTAAATAGCAATGCAATAATAGCTTATTAATAGTTGCTAGTTATGTCACAACATTAATTCATTCAAGCGTGATTTTAGCGTGGATATACTACACTCATGAGAAGAATTTATTAACATAAAACCAAAAGATGCTTGGATGCATTGTACAGAAAAATAAAAGCAACATCGAACAGTCTAAATTTGAGCAGGAAACCAAAATGGAATTACTGAAGTTTGGCACCCAGTGAATTCTTGGTGGTGTGAGAACAACTAAGCTATAACTTATAACTATACAACATTAAAAACCAATAGCCTAATCTTAACCGAGTTCAATTGATAGGATCGCACTGAAATCCCTTCGGTAATTTCAAGATTTACCATTTAACATTCCCTATCGATCGCATTTTCGCAGGATTCCCGTTTGTGGCCCCACATGTAGGCACATTACAAAGAATCCCCATTATGGATTCTCCATACGCGGACGTAGTTTTCCGCTTTCCCCACAGCGTGGTTTTTCGGCACGTTCCACGTCCCTCTCCTTTCCACTCGTTCCTGGAGTTCCCAGAAATGCCCAATAGCGTTGTTTTTGCTCCATTCTCCAGCTTCCCGTTCTTCGTCCTTCGTTTAACGATGCCCCATAAATTATTCCAGCGCTCCAAATTAAGCGAGCGTCATCGCCTTTTGATGGGCGCCCCGGTTGTTTTATGCTCAGTACTAAAATTACCGAGTGTATTTTGAATTTCTAAAGCGCTTGTAACAATCTGCAATTATTTAAAAAAAATCCATTCGCGAAATGCCTTAAAAATAGAATCATAAAAATTAGTTCCATACAAAAGAAAGTCTTATCCCATGCAGTTGACCTAAAGTGCCATATTTTATATTTAGTTATGCTATCAAATATATTTTGTTTTCAGTTCAGACGCCTATCTACATGTATTCCTGATACTAATTAAGTGAACACATTTTCCTGAATTTGCTTGTATTTGCACCAATGAAAAAAAAATTTTCTAAAATCACGGTATTTTATGATCGTTACGACATGTTTTAGTCCCGTTTCCTTTCTGGGCTTTTTTATCTTGAGTGTGTGGCTCTGCACCCCTGGACATTCAACAATTTGATTTTTTACGCCCACTCCAGCTGCCCGTGTTGGCCATTGATTTTACATGCTGTGAATAAATAATGAACGACCATGATGTGTTAAATTGAATATGGCGTGAAATTAGCTTAAGCAAATGGAATTAAGTGGATTTCACAGCTGACTGAGTGTCGCACCCCAGCATTCAGAAAAACGCAAAAAAAAAAAACCGAGGAAAAAACTGAAAGCTGTTGACTGGACAGCGGAGGCAATGATTTAGTGGCCTATAAAAGGCCACTTCCCTGACCTAAAACCCCAACCAATCTTAAAAAGGGGAAGCCCCCGATGGAAGTCGTAAAAGTTTTCGGCATGAGTATATCGTGTCAGTTGTCGTGTCATGTCATGACCTCCTGGAACATTTTATGGCCGTTCCGGAAACGAGAAAAACTGGGTTGTCTTAAAATCCGTTCAGGCAAATCGCATCGTATTAACCTTCAACGTTTTCATTTTGAACATTTTCAGTGACAGCAATTCAATTCCCACCCCCACGAACACGAACTCCCCGCGCCACTTGATCCCCATTTGATTTGTCAAATGCTCCAGACATCAGAGACGTTGGTATGCAGGGGCAAAAGTACACACACATTCTCAGCAAAGCAAAAAAGGGTTCCCACATCGGCCTTACCAGCAATGACACTTGTAGCAGACAAATGGGATCTCGGAATACCGGGCGGAACCTTGTACACCCTTTCCCTCTTGAAAATACAGCAGTGAATGCGAGAGCACAAGGAGCACTTACATAAGTCAAATTGACTAACATCCTTACTTCGAGAAATAATATTCGAGTTGTACGAGATACAGTATGTATGTATTTTTAAGTTATAGTTAAGTTATTGTACCACTTAAAAAGCTCAGATATTTTACATCAATATTAAAGCTTGGCACTCCCCGCGAATAAGTGTAAACGTGCTGGTTATACTTATTAATGTATTTAATGTATTTATTTAAGGTATTTAATGCTGCTTCCCTTTCGTTTTGGCACAGACTAAGCAACCTTGCTTTGAGACCATCAAGCCAGATGATTCAACTTGATGTAGTACTCTCAGGATACGAGGGACTTTGGGGATGCGGTGTCTGGATTCCGACCATCCGCATATCCCTCTCCGCCTGCGACTCCGGCGGAGCTAAAATGACATTCACTGACACTGAGCACTCGTCGCCTGGGAGTCTCGCAATAAAAATAAAACGATTCTCAAATAAGCGCTCAGGGAGTTTGTCACAGGAGCTGTCTTTTCGCTGCCAAAACAGCTCGCATATCCTTTCTGCCTGCCACACCTGCAAGTGTATTATATATATATATATATATATATCTAAGCGTGTCTGCAGAGAAACCCAAATACAAATGGTCTGTTTTAATTTGCAAGCAACGTAATAACACTGCCAATGTATTATACTAAATTAGAATTTGAAGACTACATAAATTATTTAAGTCCAGTGAATATATGTTTTTTTTATACTCGATGAGTAAAAAGGTTGGTAAAATTAAAAAACAGTTAAGGGGAGCCGTTCCATACATATGGATGTAAAATATTTAAATTACTTAGAGCTAAGAAAGGCTACGGATGAAATTAATAGTAAATGTTCTCACGCACACCCTCTATGTAAGATCATAAGACTCTGAAGATTCACCTATGAAACAGCCAGAATCTGAAGCAGAGAATATGAGTCAAGTGAGTTAAGTGCAGTTCGTCAATAAGCAAGTGTCAGATGTCCACTCCAGTTCTCATGGAAATTCTATCAGCAGGGCATTGACTCCCGAAACAGGAGAAGTAGTTAAATATTATTCCTAGGCGGGAACACTTGGCCCATAGAACCGATTATAGGAGTAGACCAGAGAAAGATCTAAGATGGTATAAAACGACTTTAGCCTACTAGAAGAATGTTGAGAGGGGACTCGCTTAGGAAAAGACAGTCTCAAGAAGGGACTCTTTTAGGAGGCTCCTAAAGGAGCCGTTCCGCTGAGGAGATCGTCCAAAGAGCTACAGTCATCGGTGCAAAAGGATCCCGCGATCGAGAGCCCCGAGAGCCCAGATAGGACATCGTCGTTCCGATCCTGTACAAAATAGCGGGATTTCATGGACCTAAACTGGAAAGGGGACCTGACAGGCAAAAGGACACTTCGTGAAAGAAGACTCACTTTTTCAATGCAACAGACAGGAATTCAAGAGGGCGCCTTGTGAAGAAAGACTTGCCTTTCAAAGCAAGATACAGGAAATTCCTAGATAGGCTACAATACGGCCAATGTGATCAAGACCGTGGAAGTAATCGACCATAAAGACCAGATCCTAGGCGTGCTCCATACCCTTACATTCATCGTGGTAATGTTGGTGGTTCTGACGGTATTGAAATTAGTGAACAAGTGCTCAGTGAAGCGGCGTCGTGATAATCACCCTACATTGGAAAAGATTGTGTCCACTATCCCGCAGTCTCAATAATCCATATTAAACTCGCATAGCAAGAAAACAAAAATAGTGAACCGATGCAAAACCAATTAACAACCATAACTTCTCAAATTGCGGAGTATGCCGCGTGGAAACATACATACCACCCTACAATTATATATACATATATATATAGTAAAATTGTTGTTTTATTTTTGAGTCGAACTAATGTCCCGTCAGTTGACTAAGGACAACGCCAAGAAATAAAAAAAATAGTTTTTAGGAGAAATAGTTTCACGACTTTATTCTTTGGATCTCAGCTTAAGACTAAAAATCAAATGCAATTGGATTGAGGAGAAGCCTCAGTATTTGAACAATATTTGTATTTCGGGAGAGCCCCGCTCTTGGGTTCTTAGGATTAGGAAGTGTTGAAAGAGGGCAGTGAAATCTGCTTAGGTCAGGCTTTAGGATGTTTACAAGAACGGCTGCGCTGCCAAAGATAAACGAATGCTGCGCAGCTGGGATACATTATGGAAAATTACTAGAGTCCATTACTGTTTTCTTTGAAATAATAGAAGTGGCTGGTTTGGACCACCCAAATACGTCACTATATATATATATAAATAATTCTAGTGTGTACTTTTTTTACGCTTTTGTATAATCTACAATTTGTTGGCACGCTTATATATTATGTGGGAATTGGTTCGAGTAAGAATACTCGCACTGGAAATAGGTATTAGATCTCTCGATACTTCTACATTGCAGCCCTGATTAAAATGCAACCCTAGACAAGGGTAAGCTATCGATAGAAAGGGAGTGAGTGTCACTCTAGTGGAGTCTAGTAAAAAAGTTGGCAAGAGCGGTTGTTCTAAATCTAAATAATAAATTTCGTCATGAGTCTAAATAATTAAATGTGAAGTCTTGAAGAACATAAATGATTTGTTTAATAAAAACTACATAAACGAAGAACTTCATATGTATGTATATGTATATGTAAATGTATAATTCCAACAACATGTCTGAAAACAACAAGGATCTAACGCATCGAGATCTCATCGCCCAAGATTAAGGCGGGGTCAGTTTGACGGTACACAGTTCCCATGTTTTCTTCATATTTCATTTATTGTTATATATACAGCTGTGTTCAAAAAAATAGCAGTGCGATGGAAACTAAGAAACACAAATGAATTTCTCCATGTCCCTTTTTGGAATCCACTTTTTATTCCACTTATTTTTGTAAAATGGAATGTATAGATATAGGAAAAAAGAAAATCCCGTCAGTTTTTCATGTTATCCTTTTTTTATTTACATTCTTGAGCAAATTCACCACTTTTAGGCTGTTCATAATAATAGCAGTCTCTTGTTTTGTCCATCGTAAAGTCTCGAAATGATCAATATTTTCTAAAAAGTGAGTTTGGTTAAGTTAATTCGTATATTTTAAAGGGCAATAATTTAAAAAAAAACTAAAAAAAATTGTATTTTAGTGGGTAGAGGACACCACTGCTCCCAGGAGAAAAGAATGTTAATTTTTAAGCTTAGAAAGGAAGGAAAAACATATAAGGACATTCAAAAAACCCTTGAATGTTCTGCCAAAATGGTATCCAATGCCATTAAATATGAATGGAAGCCCGAAAACCGTGGTACCATACGTAAAACCACAGGTATAGACGATTGTCGCATAGTTCCCTACAGCAAAGTCTATCCTTTTGCATCCTTTGGGACCATAAAGTCTGAGCTGAACTTGGGAATAAGCGACGTTACTATTCAGGGATGACTGCTGAATCAAAATTTAAGTGCGAGGAGTCCATGAAAGGATCCCCTACTTAGCCCTAGGCATATTAAGGCAAGGTTAAGCTCCCCTAAAACCTACCTAATCTGGCCAGTCTCCAAATGGCGTAATATCCTTTGGATTGATGGGTCAAAAATAGTGCTATTTGGTGGAACTGGTTCACTGCAGTATATCTGATGACCTCCAAACACGGAGTACCACCCAAAACACCCACTGATGACTTTCAATCATGGTGGACCTAAAATCCTGGTATGGGATTGTTTTTTTTACAATGGTATGAGTCCATACCATATGATTTATGGTATTAGAGACCAAAACGCATATGCAAATATTCTTAGTGATGTCTTACTGTCATATTCTGAATACAATATGCCCTTAAAATAGACATTCCAACAGGATAATGATACGAAACGCAGAAGCAAATCGGCTAAGAATAGGTTCACCCAAAATAGAATAGATGTAATGCCGTGGCCAGCATCATCTTCCGATTTAAACCCAATTGAAAACCTGTGGGGGGACATTAAACAATATGTGTCGAAGAAATCCCCGACGTCTAAGGCTCAGATTTGGCAAGTTGTGCAGGATGCATGGTCAAAAATACCCCCCAAACGTTGCCAGGACCTGGTGGACTCCATGTCGCGTGAGTGTAAGGCTGTGCTGGCTAACAAAGGCTATCCAACCAAGTATTAGGCCCTAATTAACACATTAAAAAGAAAAACTAAGTTCGTTCTAAGTCAAGTTGATTTTTTTTACTATTTTTTCATAGCACTGCTATTTTAGTGAACACTTGAATTTCTGCCTATTATGTTGTTTTAATCTATATTTTCGAAACTATTAAAGAAATAAAAGTGAAACATTTGCTAAATTGTTTGAAATTAAATACTTAACGATATTATAAAAAAAATTTGACCATTAAAATTGTAAATCATAGGAATTTTTTAACTTAAACTCGCAGGTCCCAAGCACTGCTATTTTTTTGAACACAGCTGTACATATATTCTCGGGCCTACCTTGTAACGGATACATGACATTTTTTGCGGGTAGAAAACTCCTGCTAATCCTTTTTTATGCTCTCACAAAACATGCATATGCGGGTGCTTTAAAGTTAAGGGCTTCCAGTGTGATCTTGGCCGGTAATTATCCTGGTAAAGAAGTCCGCCTACCCAAACTTGTCACGGCTCCTCCTCTTAACACTCCGTGTGTGAAAATGCTTGAAACGGTATAGGGTCCGCTTAAAATGCTAATTATTAAAACAATTTTAAGTTGATGGCGGGTTGCAGGATTTGGCCGGTCTCGTTGCTATGCATGCGCTTTTGCGCTTTTAACAAGTTTCTTTAGCTAATTTGTCAAACACTTTGCATAATTTGGGCTCCGACCCCTCGATTCTTGCCCAGCTGCCACTCTCTTTGGCCAGGATAACGATGTGGCGTAAGGAGCCTGACAGCCCGAGATCCTGCAAGCTTTTCCATGACAGCAGCGTCTTGTGTTTGTTAATTATGAATTTCCGCAGCGCAATTTGCAGCTTGCTCATATCGAGCGTCTTTTTTCAACGGTGTCTCGCACCACCAGCTTTAAACTGTATACCTATAAGCAGATTAACAATTTCTTTATATTTCTTTATTATTATATTTTTATATTTCTTTATTTTAATAAAAAGTACATATGGGCACATGAGTATATTGCAGAGCACGCGATTTGGTACTGGAAAAAGCTCCTAGCTTAAAGTTAATGGACGGATCTAGTTAACCCGCCCAAGTGCAACTTGAGCACTAAACAAGAGAGAATGCTATAGTCGAGTTCCCCGACTATCAGATACCCGTTACTCAGCTAGTTTGAATACGAACGCGAAATTTCGTAATTTCTCTGGCATATAGATAGATATTGGGGAATAAAATGAGAAAAAATTTAAAAATGTTTCAACAATGTGGGCGTGACCGGTTTGGCGACTTTAGAGTGGGCGTGGCAACATGGGTTAACAAGCTAGCGCTGCGTTTTTGTCTCTAGAATCTGTAAGACAGCAGGACAGACGGACATGGCTATCCTTCTGATTAATCCGAAAAGTAGTAGCGAAAGGATTTCCCCAGGTGGTTCAGATCTAAAAAAAAAGTATCATTGGCTTTGTATGGCGGTATGGAAAAAAAGCAGAGCGAAGATTGCGCTTCGAATTCCCATACTTGCATTTGCAATTAAAGTAATTTCGCAACAATTTCGCGCTCAAGCCATTGCAGAGAATCCTTAAGTGAAGCGTTGTGTTTTCCACTGCCATCAGAAAATGGGAGTTATGCCTTAAATATGCGGATGATTAGGGGTGAAAGGAAAAGACGCCCTTACGTGTTAATGTGTGCAATGCGAGAACATTTTCAACTCATAAATTAGCGTGCGCGTGAACATTTATTTCGTTATTAAATTTAACAAGTGCCACCCATCCCCCCCTACAAAACCCATTTTCCACCCCCACATCATCGTACAACGAACCAAAGCCCCCCCCCCCACCCCTCCCCCCCCCCCCTTCCACACACACAGTCTGTTATTAATTTGCAGTTGCCTTGCTGGCATCTTGGCTCAAAAGTTTTTGTCTTAAATTGTTCTCGCTCGTTTCGTTACGTTTCGCACTTGAATACAAAGTTGCCACCCAGCGCGACCTTCAACCCGGCCACGCCCCCCAACACGACCCGGCCCCTGAAGGGGTAATTGCCACTGTGTGTGTGTGGGTGGGAGCGGTGTGGAGAGGGTAAGGTAGTCCCTTTGGCGTTATTAAGCAATTTACAAGATACTTAAACAAGAATTATGTGCAACATTTTCCAACAAAATGATTCCGAGGAGCTGAATTTTAAAATAAACAAAACTGACTTCTGACAACCCAACGCGCCCCCTCCCCCCTCCACCTTCGATATATTCGCATGTGCGCTGTGTTTGTCTTTTTAGGTGAGAGGAAAATTAAAAATAATGCCTGCGCTTTTCCTTCGTCTTCGGCTGTAAGCCGTTTTAAAATCACTTCATTACCGACACAGACACTTGCAGTTAGAAGCGAGTTTCGCCAATACATTAAGGGCTTGGAAGCATGAACTCGATCTATTTATATTTCGCACCAAACGAAACTGTATTCATTTTTCAAATCAAGTCCTAGGCACTACCTTCTCTGAAAAGTATAGTATAGTTTTCCGCACAGCTAAGTGGGCTGACTTGGAAGAGCCTTCCACTCGTCGCAGCAATCGACATATTCAGGAACAGGAGCAAAAACTTCCATCGCTGCACATTGAATCAATTAAATTTCCGTAGGACATGCATACATACGTACATGGCCACGTGTTTGAGCCATAAAAAATGCGTGACAAAGGCTTAAAAATCCACTCCTGGCTCCATAATCAAACTTCAGGCCAATTGAAAATTCAAAAGCCGGAATCGCTTCCCCTTCGCTTTTTCACATCGTATGAAAGAAAGTCCCACCGATGCCCCCTTTTTCGCCGCCACTGCTCGTCGCTTGTCGCTTGTTTGCCGCACTTTACAGGGGCAGTAAACAAAGAATTGGCGACCTGGTAAGGGGGAAATGGTCAACAAAGAGTTAACGTGGTCGAGAGGACCAAGCCGTTGCATCGAACCTAGTCAGCATGGTACAATGTATGTAAGCCACGAATTTCTGTGCTAATTTCCTTTGCAAATGCAACGCTGTACAAATGCAACGAGTGACATTTGTAGGCTCCTTGTTGATATAGGAGTTACAGATTGTTTATATTGTCAGTTCATAAAACTGGATATGGATCTCAGGCTAAAATTTTTCAATCTTCAAGTCTTAGCGTAAAATCAGGAAGTGACTAGGAAATTGCTAGAAAATGTGAAACTGTCAGCTTAAGGATGTCCCCGTCGCACTTTGGCAATCGGCACTGCAGCAATATGTGCAAATTTAATTTTCCGCCAATTCAGTCGCCGCACGTAGTCGCAGGCGGAAAAAGTCGGGAGTATGGGCCGAGGGAGGAGGACTTAAGGCGGCTTTAATGCCAAGCCAAGCCAAGACAACCTGCATCTGTTCCAGCTGCACACTCGGAGCTCCGTATTCATTGCCAGCTCCAGCCATAACTCACACGAAATCTGTAAGGACACACGCATCCTGCAGCGCCCGGGCAGCGCATTAACATTAACCCGAAATGAACTCCGTCCGCCAAACCCCCCTCCCTTTCGCCAGCTCCAAATCACGCGGAACATCTTTTGCCTGACTTAGCCGGCTGGATAAACATTACGCTTCAGGACGGGCACGACTGGGAAGGGGTACCAGCACTAGGAGAAATCGGCGCTGAGTTCTGAGTTCAGTTGTGCAAAGTCTATACAATTTTATTAAGCACGGTGCTCTCCACTTTCCGTTGTAAATTATAGTTTATAGGCTTAACTTAAAACAAATCAACTATTAACTTATTTCATTTATTAGGTAATTAATTACTAATTGGACTTCCTCGAATCGAGAGTCTTTATTATACTAATACATATTTTTGCGAGTGTGCCTGGATGCGCCAGAATCTTGGGGCGGGCGGAGGAAGTGGCTGCCAGGAGGATCCCGGCATCGACTTGACATGTTTGCTTATGCATAAAGCGATGTCAGGCGGCACCGAGCGCGGAGCTTGCCACTCGAGGAAAGGCGACCAAGTTATCATCCGTGGCCCAGGCATCGGCATCCACGGGCATTTTTTGGGAATTTTGGAGCCACGAGCGAGCGTCTGGAAGCAGCGAGCAGCCAGTTTATTGCGTGTCGCCCCGTTGTTTGGCTTTCAATTTTTATTTTAGTTTTATTTATACATTATTTTTTTACTGACGCCAGCAATAGAGATAAGGGAAGCATCAGGCACTCGGTGCGTTGGGGTGCTTTTTGGTTGGCACCACGCCTTGAAGTTACTCCCCAGGCTCGCCAGTTTTAGGATGTAGCGCGGAAATTTAAATATATTCGACTACGAACACTGAAACACTACAAAGTCATTTAATGAAGTGCATAGAATAGTAGTCCATTTAACTGATCAACTCATTTGCAATCGCCATGGCTTATCACCAAAGTTAGTCGGTTAACTATAGTCTCTAGAATAAGACAAACTATAAAAAGAGCAACTTTGGCTTAGACTAATCCATCGAACAGTGTAAGCAGTTCTAAACTGTTCAGTTCAGCTTAAAAAGTCATCCGTTCCAGATGTCATAAATAAATTAACGTTAATTTATATAATACGGTTCCTTAAGATACATAAATGCAAAAATAAAAAACACTTCCTAAAGAAATTAAAAATAAATATGCAAAAACCAAATGCTCGACATCTAACATTTCAAAGAGGGAAATATAATATTTCTAATCAGAAATCACCGTTAAGTAAATAATGAACCTTACTGATACCAACACCTGAAAGTACATTTTCTAACACTACATCATAATTTTGTGCTTTATTCGAACAGATACTGCGACTTTCAACTCGCCGGCTGAAATTCAGTAGTTCTTCATCCCACTTGCTGAGTAATTAATCAGACAACGCCGAGATCGGGCAGATATCAATAAATATTATTGCAGGGTTTGACTTTGGACCTACACTACCAAAGTGAAAGGCAAACAAAAGCGAAATGCTGCATAAACACGCGGCACTCGAACCCAAAGGAGCGGAGTTCCCTCAGTTCTGCCTCTGATCCCCTTTTTTCATCTAGCGTCGCACAGTGGGGCAATAAGTGACATTTCTTTGTGAAAATCATACCTTTATGAACCAAATGATAAGCGCTATAATATTGAATAGAGCAGTACATTAATGTTTAGTATAGTACATGTTGTATATAAAATAAAACGGAAGTATTAGAAAATTACTTTAAAGTACATATTAATGTCAACACAATTGTAATATCTTTATAATAATAACTATAATCAAGCCAACTGAATTCTGCTGATACCTAATATATACATTTCATATTTACTAGTCATTGCATGAGCTACATTTGGATTTTTGCACAACGTTTTACGATCAACAAGTGCGGAGAGCAACCAAAAGTCTAGACAGTCCGAGCAGAATGTTCTGTTATCGAGACAGCGACATACTTATCGGATAATATCGGAATTATCGATATAATCAACATTTTAATCGCGTTTTACAATTACTATTTTGTGATTTCCTTACCTTCACAACTGATAGTCCTCGATCGAAATACGTCGGCATTATCCGACTTACTAAAGCCGCCTTTCAAGCACCACCGATGGAATTTAACTTTGCAAATTTCATCCAAGTTAGTGCTCGGCAATAACAACATAAAGCGAGAGAGCTTCAATTAAAATAAATGCAGCACAAGCGTAAAAAGAGGAAAAAACGCAGGGCTCGATGGGAAGAGGCGTCTGCAGAAAAAAAGAGTGAAACAATAAACTTTGACTTGCTGACGGTGGCATTTGCGTGATGGTCCCAGGTTCCACATCCCCATACCCATGCCCACCCCTTCCACGTCCACGCCCGTGCCCCATGACCCATGTCCCATGTCCTATATGCCCTATATGTATGTGCTATCCTATTCCGGCTCTGTGTCTCTTTGCACCTGCATCACAGATCAAAGTGACAGCTCGCCTTTCACCACGCCCCTGGTCAAGTGCTGCACTTGTGTGCGTGGACCCGTAATGAAAAAGCGCGACGTGAGTAGAGCATGGGATGGTGAGGGGACTCCAAGGTGGACGGGGGCTCCGTAAGGGGGTAAATAAATAGGTGGAAGCGGTTGGCTAAAGCGGGTCTAGGAAGGAGGCAAAGGGGTAAACACAGTGAGATGAGTGTTGCCCCGCTGCCCGCCTCCCCTTTTATTACCCACTTTTTGTTGCCACAATTTCATTTTCAATTGGAAGTCCGACTCCTCCGCCTGGTCATCATGTATAGTATAATATTTGTATTGCATCTCGCCGAGCGATGACCTAGTGGACCCCCTCTTACCGACGCCCTTTGACCAATTGCAATGTCGTTTGTTGGCTTTATTTAATAAGAGAAAAGTCGCTTTCATATACTATTTACCGAGCCATTCGAATCCAATTTGCGGCCAGCTTCAATTGAAGCCTGCCAAGGCAGGAATACATTTTGCTTTCAATATTTTTAAAATACATATTCGAATTTTTCCCAAATCGTCAAAACTTTAAATTACTCGTACATTATTGTTTAGTCCTTCTATTAACTGCAAACCTAAAAATGTTATCAAAACATAGAAAATCTTTGTTACTGGGTTCATCAGTTAAAGTTCAACATCTTAATGGGTGGGTAGCTATTATTATTTTTTGAAACCTACAGTGAACTAAGAGGTTACAAGGTTTTTCCAACAGTCATTTTGGGAATTAGTATTGAATGCGAATGCGTTCCATCCATATTTTAGGTTTTATACTTTTCTAGTTTTCAAAACGCATTTACGACAGCGATCCATGAAAACTAGAGAGATCATAAGAGATGGTTTACATCACTCTGGAAGTACTGTAAGACAGGAAAGTCGAGAAGAAAGTGTTTTTTTTTACTGCGAATATAACCATTTGCCAGATTTTATGTAAGAATGTCGCCTGGTTAGCTCACGACCAATCGATCCTACAGCACTTCATCCTCCAGACACCTACTCTGCGGTCCCAACTAACTGGGCATTCTGGGCACCTACTCGATAGTCAGGTGTCCTAGGGTGTGGCGTCTTCTAGCTCGTCATCCTATATCAGATCTATCTTCCAGCCGCTCCTTGCACTGCGACTCCTCTCCAGAACGATCTAGACTTGTGTGTGACACTTGTTGGCTCTCGCTAATTAAGAGATTACTTTGCAATACATTTCCAATTGTTTTCCAATTGCTGAATTTGCTTAGAAGACATGACACTCGAGGGAAAACTAAGAAATGAACCTTCGCTTCTGGCGGACCTTCTTCGTTCAAATTGGCACTGCATATGCAAAATTCCAGATTAATGGAGGTCATATCCGTCGCCTTTAAACCATTTTTCTTGTTATGCGTGGTGTTCTTACCATTTTTGCGTTTTTATCCAAATCTGTCTGCGTTTGGCTATTTTTTCTCCGCCTTTGTTTTGTTTTTTCATAAGAATTTTTTAATTTAACGCTCAATAAGCTTTTGCCGCGTTTCGTTTTGGTTTTCCGTTCTTGTTTTTGTTTAATGTTTTTTATTTGGTTTTTGGTCCTTCATTCTCATTCTCTCACTCTGCTTTTTGGATGCGCTTAATTTTTTTTGCTGTCTAAAACGCAGCAAAGACGAGATATGTATGTATGTGTGTATCATGTAGATGGCTTTAGGGGAGAGCAACTACATTTAGTTGAGTGTGGCGCACACTGAGAGAAAGAACAGGGCTACTAAAATTTCACTATGGCTATTGGTTAGTTCTGCGATTATAAATTCATTTTTAGGCAACACACTTTGTCTCTATTGCGAGTAGTAAAGGCTATTCGATTCGTCCTCTTCGATCTAAAGTAAAAGACAATTTTTCTCAGTATCGGAGGAACTCAAATAGGAAGGAGAATACCGAAATCCAAATCATGAACGTGTACGCATCTGTGTGTGCGAGGGTAAGTGTGTGTGTGTGGCATTCGACCAAGATTGATGGGAATTTAAATTGAGCATTTCGTTATAAATATGCGCGCGTTTTACTGTGTTTTGCGGCAGGTCCCCCGAAACTAACACGCCTCCCCCCGATCTTGGCCCTCCACATCCCTCCACTATTTTCTCTGGATTACATGGCGTGGGGGGGAGGGGGGCTTTGGTTTGGTAGCGTGGCAAAGGCGTTCTGACATGGGGCGTGGCGCCGCACTACGTGTGTGCATCCGCACTTAACTTGACAGTCAGCAAGTCAGCCAAGTGCTGTCGTCAGTCAGTCAGCTACATACATACACATACATATGTCCGCCATCCCCATCCCCCTTCCCTTCATGCCACTATCCCCTTACCTTTCCCCCAGCATACCACCCTCTCGCTCGCACTGGCTTCGTCAAACTGCACAGTGGCCGAAAGAAATACTATAGGCCTAAAACGACACTTATTCGAAACGTCAATGACTTCACATTTTCTAAACAACCTATGTTCGGACTATTCCATAAAACTGTCGCGCCATATATTGAAAAATTTGGACAAGTTTCTCTACTATCGGATACCCATAACTCAGTTAAATTCAGGCCAATACTTGGACCCGACTGAATAGCTATGCCATATGTAATAAGATTAATATAACACAGGTATATCTAAAAACATATATCACCCTGTAATTTTATACCACATTAAAAGGATGTCTAACAAACACATTAGACACTGTGCTTGTGAACAACAATTTGAGCATGACGCACATAATTCAAACGCATCAAAGCCAATGCATTGAGAAAAACAAAAACAATTTTTGCAAATATTGTGCTCGAATTTGAAACTTAAGTTTTAAAACGCATCTTTGGGTGGCGGAAACTTTGGCTAAAAAAAAAAATAAACAAGAGAGAATGCTATATTAGAGTTCCCCGACTATCAGATACCCGTTATTATCGTCATTTTTATGGGATATCGATAGATATTGGGGAATAAAATGAGAAAAAATGGAAAAAATTTTCAAAAGTGTAGGCGCGACCGTCAAAAAATTGGTGGGCAAAGCGATAGAACTTTAAGCAACTAATAAAATTACGAAAAAATATTCAACAATTTTTCAAAAATGTGGGTGTGGCAGTTTTGGGCGGTTTGTGGGCGTTCGAGTGGGCGTGGCAACATGGGTCAACAAACTTGCGATGCGTCATTTTCTCCAGAATCTGAATGCTGAATCTCAACCTTCTAGCCTTTATAGTTCCTGAGATCTCGACGTTTATACGGACAGACGGACGGATCGACTGTGCTATTGATCCTGATCAAGAATATATATACTTAATATATTCGGAAACGCTTCCTTTTGCCTGTTACATACTTTTCACTTTTTTACTCTAACTGCACAGAACTTTGGAATGGCATTGCCATTTTTTTCAGTACACCACCCAATTTTCGGAATTCAAATCTACCCATTGCTGGTCGAGCAGGGATGCTGCTGTCAACGAAGTCGGGAATTGGGGCTTAAGCATTGTGGAATGGGGATTGGGAATTGGACGGAAGTGTGGTGAAAGGACCCTGAAATGATGGGAGACGAGAACTGCTACTGACATTTGTTCTATTGCTGACGTTGCGTTCAATGTTGCACACAAAAAATTTGGATTGGTTAGCCTGAGACAGTTTCAAACACCGCAATATGGAAGCAACTGCCCAAATGAACTACAAGTAAAATATAATTAAAAAACATAAAATGCCAGCTGTTGGAATATTTTATACATTGAACAGCTCTGAAGCGGATATATTGCTGCGTTTTTATATCAAGAAGGACCTGAATCGACTCCTACTGTTAGTAAATGGACCTACTAGAATATATTTGGTGAAATATGATTCCTTGTGCATTTTTCATACTTATTCCAAAACTAACAGTCCCCACTGCTCGAGTAACAATTAGGAGTATCTAGCATCTTCAGTGGTTTTTGGAGATACTATCGGACTGCGACGAATGGACCTAAAAGCTCAGCTAATTTTCTAATTTTGCAATGTAATGCGCTCGGTTAGCCTGTGGGTGGGAAAAGCCAAGGATCCCGGAAATGCCAAGGATGTGCTTGTTGCTATTATTGTTTTTGCTTCGCTCGCTTACCCCTTTCAAATTCTTACAGAGCGCATTAAAAATAATTATGCTTATGCTGCCGGAAAATCTGCTGACCTCCATACAAGTGCTCACATGGCCACATCCGTTCAAAATGCTAAAATATATATGCATGCACATGTGTATGGGGGGGTACACAAGTACGAGTATAGGGGGAAATGACCGCAGAGAGAAAGTGGCAGTGGAAGGGAACCGAAGGAAGGCTGCAAAAATATTTTAACAACATTCTTAAGCTCAACCGAAACGAAAAGTTATGAACATTTTCATGAAAATACATCTAAGGCCGTCGGGGGTCAGAGGTCAGCAAGTGAAGTGGGAGCACCGCAGCCCATTTTCTCGCCCCACTGACTTGGAGCCACATTTTAATTGAAATAACTTTGATAATGTTGCCCACATCCGGGAAGGAAATGAATAAGAACAGCCACCAAGCGAAATGGGGATGCAGTTGGAATAAATTCGTTAAGATCAACAAAACTTATCAATATCAATATCTTATGGGTAAGATAAATCCCATGAGCATTTAATTCCGCACAAAATAAAAAATGCACACAACTATGGTAAAGAAGTTCGAATTAAAAGCAGATCGAAAACCAAGAAAGCAATCATTCGATCATACGATAATTAATTGCTGAATAAGCTTAAAACGTGACGTTAAAAGTTTGGCAAATTTCTTAAGCAGTGGAATTAAGATAACATTTAAATAAAACTTTGTCTTTTCAACTGCATTTTGCACAAATCTCTAGCTTGATTACCTATGGGAACTGAAATGCTTACCCGCTGGCAACCTTCACAAAACGGTCCTATATCATATATTACCATAAAAATTCGCTTACCATTCGACATTTCAAACATGAACACAACAAGGCAACATAACTGGGACATTCTAGGACATTCGCCTTTTCTCCTGAACCGTGCACTTTTACCGGCACATTGCTATTACTCGTATGATCGAAGGACCACAGCAGGTTTTCATTTTTATGGTGCACTTCGTCACTACGCCCCACACTGAATGGTCTACTAATAACTTAAGTATTGAGTGTTTCTTCGGCCAATTTTTGGTATAGACCCTAACATATGTATATTTGTGGACCCATGTGGCCACGCCCACTCTAACGCCCACAAGCCGCTCAAAACTGCTGTTTGTCATGTTCGACATGTAGAACAGACACAAGCCTTTGAAAAGATTCAAGCAGATTACTAGCTAGGGCTTGTTTCGAACAAGAATATATACATATTGACAGATACTTTAAATGGTGCTGTGCTTATTGCTACTTTCCCTCTGGGCAATACTTTTACCAATAAGAAATCGTTCGTACAGAAAAATTTGTATATTTATTGAAACATAAATTGCGTTCAACTTGAGTTGCACTCTCCGAATGTTGAATTGATGGAATTGCAAAGAAGGAGCGGGGAATACTAATCGAAGACAGTTAGGGAATCTATTATTTGAGTTTGCCTGGAATAGGAGACGGTGGAGGTGATGCTTAAAACATTTAATGGCAATTTTTAAGATGCACAAAATCAAAATATTTAGGAGAACATTAATACACGGCGCACATTGCGACTACAGACTACGCAAAGTTGAGTTTAATGGCGAAGTCGACGTCCATCTTGACGCCCGGCTTGCGCACGACGACGGTGTTATCATGCTGGAGCACCTCCAACTGCTGGCTGACGCCATTCACCGTAATGCTGGCGCTGCTGGGCACCTTCTCAAGTCCGGCGATCACGATTCGCTCGATCCAGGCAAGGGTCTTGTACTTGGGCTTGCCCACGAAGCTGTTGACCAGCTGGTCGTGGGCGAACTCGTAGTTCACGTGGATGCGCTGTCCCTGGCGGTACGCGTAGGACTTCTCGTCGTCTAGGTAAAGGGAACCGGCTGCCTTGCCCTGACGGTCTAAGCAGATTATCAGTGTGTACGGATCGTGCAGCATCAAGGTTGAGGCGCGGCGCTGTCGCTCCTTCTTAGGAACAATACTGCCACCACGCTGCCAAACGGGGATCTGTAAGGAGTTTGAAAGCATAAAACATAATTAATGTGACCTTTCAAAAACAGAAAAACGCCTCTCACCTTGAAATCATCTACTGGAACCGACACATAGCCGGATCGTTCCTGGCGCTGGTAAGTATCCACATCGTACCACCAGTCGCTGTTCTTTTTGTCATCAATTGCCGGGAAGTACACGTCCACCTTGCTGACGCCCTGCTGCATGACGGGTCTTACAAGCAGGCGATCTTGCACCAGCAGCTGGCTGTCAACGCCGAAGGCCTCCTTATCCAGTGGATAGTGAGCTAATAATGGGCGAATTACCGGCTCTCCAGTCAGCTCCAGCTCGTAGAATGCGGTGTACCACAGGGGCAGATATGAATAACGCTTGATCACAGCATTTTGGATTACCTGGCGAGTGCGTTCTGGGAAGAGCCATGGCTCCCGGCGCTTAGTGTCGATGTGTGCATGAGCCCGGAAAAATGGCAGGAAGGCACCGGCTTGATACCAGCGCTCCAGCAGCTCAGTATCTGGGTTTCCAAAGAAGGCACCGACATCGGCACCGCAGAAGGAGAAGCCGGCCACCGCTTCCGTGAGACACATCTTGACGGAGTGCTGTAGATGCGACCAGTCCGCAAAGTTGTCACCCGTCCAAATGGCAGCATAACGCTGGGATCCAGCAAAGTGGGCGCGTGTGAGGATGAAGGGCCGCTGGTTGGGATCGCGCTGCTGCAGGCCCGCAAAGGAGCCCATCAAGTGCATGTGACCGTACAAATTGTGCACGTCGCGGTGCTCCCAGTTGCCGAAGTGGATCAAGTCCTTCGGCGCCGTGATCTCAGGACCGTTGAACACCGATGGCTCGTTCATGTCGTTCCACAACATCACATCTGCGGTGACCGTTTGGAACTTGTCCAGCGCGTACTGGCTGGCGTAGTACTCTCTGACCACGGGGTTGAAGAAATCAGGATAACTAGCCGCTCCCGGCCAACACCAGCCCTCGTAATCATTGCCCTCGCGCGTTTTCACATAATAACCACGATCCGTGCAGTCGCGGTGGAAAAAGTAATTATTATCCCGCTTGATGTGCGGGTCGACTATCACCACCAAGTGGCGACCCAATTCTGTAAGATTCTTGATCATTGCCAGCGGGTGCGGGAACTTGAACTTGTCCCAGGTGAAGTAGCGCTTGCCATCTGTATACTCGATGTCCAGCCACATGGTGTCCATGGGTATGTTGTACTCGTCGAATTTCGCTGACACGGAGGTCACGTCCCTCTCGTCGTTGTAGTTCCAGCGACTCTGGTGGTAGGCCAGAGCAAATAACTGAGGCAACTCGTGCGTTCCAGTCAAAGCCGCGTACTGCTTAAAAGCGTCCATGGGCTTGGGTCCCAGCATGATAAAGGCGTCCACGATGCCCGACTCCGACATGAAGTGGGCAGCCGGAGGAGGAGTCTTCTGCGAGCCGGATACAAAATTTACCAGCGAAGATACAACATTGGTCTCCGAGGTTTGGATGTCCACCCAAGTTTCAGCGGCATTCTGCCAGTAAACACCCGCAGTGCGTTGCGCTCTGGAAGATATTAGAAATTAGATGTTAAAATTTGTTCGTATTATAGCATTAAACAGTGTACACAACCTATATGGGCGATCAGCATGCAATTCGCCAGTTTTTAAGCTTTTAACTTACCTATAGTAGTAAAAGAACTCAAAGGAAACTCACCCATGACCATAGATTACCGGCACTGAGCCATATAGGGCCATCTTGCTGTCCACAATGTATTCGAACACATCCAAGTTGTACAGGCGGTAAGGATCCGTGCCCGAGGTGGACTTTAGTATGAAGCTGTCGGCGTGCTCTGGAATACCGAATAGAACTTTGGCTGCGGGGAACGAGAAGTCCAGAGCCACAGCTTCCGGACCGTAGGGCTTAGAGTCGTGGTGCGATTTGAAGTTCTCCTCCCATGCACCAGGGTCATCGATAGTATCTGCTGCTTTAGGAGTTTCGACAGCGGCATCCTGCTCCTGCTGATTCTCGTTTTCCGGCGGGTGGAAGGTCTGTTCCTGGGCCTTCTGCCGCAGATGCTCGAAGTACAACCAGTTCTTGGCATTCACCGAAACCACCAGCACGTCGTTCTCGAAGAAATCGATGCGGAACGGGTCTCCGTGGATCACAGCCTTGTTCTTCTCCGATGTGATAACGATCTCTCCATCTGTTTCCCGCTGGACACGAATGCGTCCGGCCTGGGTTGGACCCTTAAGAGCGTGCTCGACGCGATATCGTGGTCGAAGTGGCTGCTTCTCATCTATCTGCAAGCGGAAGGTACTGCCCTCCAGAGCCTCTAGCTTGAAGGCGAACTGGTGATGGTTCTCCTTGTTAACGAGATCAGCGGTCAACGAATCCGCATAGGTGTTCAAGGTGCCGGGAATTAAGGCGTACTTGCTGCCCGATCCCTGAATCTTTCGGGAGCGTCTGAAAACCATAAATAAAATCATCATCAAGTTATGATGTTCCTATAAAACAGTCCTTTACAGCCGCAAAAACAACTTGAATTATTAATTAATACATATTAACATATTAATATATGTGGGCTTATTTCGGTAAATATTTTCGAAATTACAGTAGACTAGCACTTTGAGTGCAGCCAACTTGAGCACCAAAATGTTGAGTTTAAACGTTGTGAAACTACTAGACACTTTCTTTTTAAGTGGACATTTAAAAACAACACAAAGCTACAGAGGGTAAAGTCTGCCTTCCTAGTGCGTTTCATTGACGAAAATATCAATACTTGGAGAAAAAACAAGGGAGAATGCTACAGTCTAGTTACCCGACTATCAGATAACCGTTACTCAGCTAGTGTGAATGCAAACGCGAAATTTCATCATTTTTCTGTGATATCGACAGATTTTGGGGAATTAAATGACAAAAATTTTAAAAATCGTTCAAAAGTGTAATCGTGACCGGTTTGGCGTCTTTAGGGCGTTAGAGTGAGCGTGGCAAATAGTTTTTGGAAAATCGATAGTAATTTAGGCCACTAATAAAATTATGAAAAAATATTCAACAATTTTCAAAAAGTGGGCGTGATAGAAATTTACAAGAAAAATAAAATGATGAAAAAATATCCATCACTTATCGAAAATGTGGGAGTGGCAATTTTGGGCGGTTTTAGGTCGTTAGAGTAGGCGTGGCAAAAACTTTTTTTTTGCAAATCGATAGAAATTTACAAGACTAATACAAATGTGAAAAAATATCCCCGTACGTATGCAGTGCATCGTGTACAAAGCCAGACTCACCGACAAAAACTGCTCTGCTCGCAGGTCTTAAAGTTCCCGGGGTCCACTCCGTCGGCCAGGACGAAAAAAGCCCAGATGATGGCCACGATGGCCAGAGCGAATCGCATGGCGGCTTGTCCTGTGTTTCGATCTGAAGAGCGGGAAAATATATAATTAACAAACTACTACGGACTCGGCCGATCTTCGATTTTGTTTTCTAGTATTATCCTATTTTGCTCTACACGACGCGGCCTACTGTAACAGTAACAGTAACTGTAACTGTCAAGATTACAGGGAATTCGATCCTGTTGCTTCGCTTTTACATTGCTTACACACAAACGGCATTCTTTCAAGCCATCGTGTGTGTGTGCGCGAGTGTGTGTGTGTGTGTGTGTGGGGCCCACCGCTGCAAAATTAATGTACACGTCAGTCGTGGCCCAGAAGGTGGGACGGAACCGTTAGGCGAAAATGGTCGGAAAATGCAGCTTGCATGCAGCTGGGCTACGGATTACCCTCTAATCAACCCCTGGAAGGGGATATGCGCACTTGCGGGGAAAATCAGATGGTGTTGGTGTGTGGTGCAGCTGACTAGCACGGAAAAGTTTTGATTATGGTCGTAAAAATATGTCGCCGGTTATTAATGCACTTTGCGCTGCAGGACTTTCGGGAGATCCGCTGATCCATTAAAACATTGGCCGTGCATCCGTCTTCGTGTGACTCCAAACCTTTAAGTTTCAAACAGCTCGCCTCCGGTTGAATTCTGGTTAATAAGTTTTATTAAAAATCTTGGATAGGACACAATCAATGTGACCGTCGCTTGGCTGTTTAAAGATGCAGTACATACACCAAAGTGTTCACTTAATACCAAACATAGCAAAAATACCAACCCCACTATTAGTGTGCCTGTACGTTAATTTTATGGCGGCAATTTTAAAAAATGTCTATATTCTTAGTGTTTTCAAAGCATCAAAACATTTTCTAAGCTAGGAGAAGCTAAGAGCTATTGGATTCCAATAATCAAAAGTGGCAGACGAAAACTTCAGAAACACACAGCCCCAACTTTCGTAATTTGTGCCAACATACACATCATAAGCTATCTTTTATAGTGAAATTCAGTAACTGTTCTTCAATTTACAAGTCGGTTACATAATTAGTTTACAACTCTGTTATGCACATTCATGTATGTATATTATATATTATATATGTATGTATATTATATATACATGTATATGTATATTTGTTTATATAAGGCAAGGAAACTAAAATTAGCTATAGCACTTGTAGCCCATCGCTTGTCATGCATATGTATGTATGTTTCATAGGGCCAATGAGAAAGAGAATGTTGGATCATCTCGAAGGAGTTTTCAACAAATGCCATCTAGTCTTAAAGTAATCTATCAGCAGTTCCGTTTATGTAATATAGAGATTTAAAATTTATTTTTATTCTTGCTCCTAATAATTCCGAATAGTAAGTACACCTATTGTTCCGTTTGAAAGTATATCATATGTGCCAGTAAAAAGGATAACTGTGCTTCAGCGGGAGACTGCAGTTTGGCTCTTGAAGTGGACACACACAGAAAAGCCAAGTTAAGAAAACAGGTGGCGGAAAAGCGAGTGGGAGTGCGGAGTCCAGAGTCCAGAGCTCGGCGTGCGGTTACGGATACGGATCAGTACTTGATCAGATTGCTGACCGGAAAGGAGCGCCGGAGACTCATGCACTTCTCTCTGTCGATGAACAGGGCATTGACCTTGTTGCGCAGATCTACCTCCAAGGTGCAGCGCGTCTTTAGTAGGCCCTGGTGGGTGGCCTCCGCCTCCATCAGCTTGTGGTGCAGCGTCTCCACGGCACCCTGGATGTCCTGCACCTCTTGGATAAGGCGGTCCTGGGCGTGGTCCTTGCACAGCTCGACGCCCTCGCGGTGGGAGCGGGCTTCCAGTCGCGTCTGGGCCACTTTTAACGGCCCGGACTTGTCCTGGATGGCCTTCTGCAGCAGGAAGAGATGCTTCTCCATGTCGAACAGCTCCTGTTGGACCTTCTGCAGGTGCAGCTGCACACGGTTCTTCGCCTCAGCCATCTCCTGCGAGCGGCGATCGAAGGCGTTGTTCGTGTTGCTCCAGAAGTCCCACACCGTGGTGGCCACCGAGTTGACCACACTCTGGGCATCGCTCCGCAGCTGGGAGAGCTTCGCGCGCTCCGCCTGGGAGCTGTGGAAACAAGGGATAGAAAAGGGTACAAGAATCTCGATTTTGGATGCGACTATGATTAGCTTTCGGCTCAATGAACGAATCACCTCTATAGGCATCCTTTACTCCTACTCCTTTAAGCTAAATAATGGGTATTCGATAGGCGAGGACTCACCGGCGGACGTGCTCGCTGCTGGCCTGCGCCCAGGACTCCTGGGTGCTGACCGAGGGATCGAACTTCTCGATGCCGCCGTAGTAGGTGATGCCGCGGCTGTGGTTGTTCAGCTGGTGGCACATGGAGTCGATGCCGAGCGAGGACTCCTTGTGCGACACATCGTCCTCGAGGAGATGCTGGGCGCCACGGCAGTCGAGGGCCTGCTTCGAGATCTTCTCGTGCAGGCCGCCCAGGCGGTCACGGGAGTTCCTCAAGTTGTTGATCTCCACGAGGAGGGCCTTCTCTACGATGTCATGCACCTTCTCCGTGCCCTGGCGCGACTCACGGTGAAAGAGGCACTCCTGGGCGATGTGCAGCGGTATCTCCAGGTCGAGGAGCGCCTTGCCGCACTGCCGCTGCAGCTCGTTGATGTCCGACATCTCGGCGATCAGCTTCTCCAGCTCCGCGTTTAGCTCGTTGCGCCAGAAAGTCAGGTCAGTGATGCGCTCGCCTAGCCTTCGGCCGGCGTCCCTCTGGCCCGAGGTGGCCTTCTCGTCCGTCTCCCGCATCAGACGCACTGCGTCATTCCGCATGCGCTCCGAGAGGTTGCTGAAAGAAACGATGAATCATGCGGTTGTCCTTCTTGCAATAGTATGGTACCAGATATTCATACATACATACGTCGTACGTCTTTTCAATAAGGAGCTAGCCACTTACCGATTCATGTTCGACTCGGAGTACTTGGTCATGTTGTTGTTGTACCACTCGTTGCTGGTGTACCGCGTGTAGAGAGCAGCCCGGGCGGCGTGCTGCGGATTGCGATCGAATCCGGTGACCAGGTTGGGGAATATCATTCCGTCCGTCTTCATGCCCTTGGGCAGGAAGCACTGCTTGGTCAGCTGGTTGGTCACCGGCTGCTCGGGCATATGCTTCACCTGGATTAGCTCATAGGCCATAGCCGGGCGCCACGGGTGCTTCGTGGGCGTCTCGTAGGCGGCGCCAACTCTCGGCGGGATCGAAGGCCCCATGACGGGCTCCATGCAGGGCGGAGCGCCCGCCTGGCTCCATGGCTGCAATTGAGAATACATGACCGTGGTTGGTGGGATGGGCGATCCGCCGGATCCGGCTCCGACACCAGCCCCATTGTGACTCATCGCGGTCGAAGGTTTCGGTAATGGTATCGGTTATAAGTCGAATCGTTGGGATAGTGAAGTACTAGTAATTTGTGCCACTTGGAATTTGGACTGGGTGTTGGGAACAAACGAATGATTTCAAAAAGCACAGATACGTTCCCATTCGAGGAGTGGAGTAAACTAAACTAATCTCAGACTGTGACTCAGGGTGACAGGGCCCAGCGTTCAAAAGTGGCCTACTCCGATTGCTCACCGAATTTTAGCCAAGTGGCATTGCAACAGAAATAAAGTAAGCTATAAAGCATAATGTGGTATGTGGCATGACTCCAGCTCGATCCATATATCGAACGAAAAAGGATAAAATGACATGGCTGATGCGATATCGAAATCAACGTGATGTCCTCCATGCAGGAAGCAGACATATAGATATGCCTTCTGGGTGCCCACCTACATCTAAAGCAGCTACATCTTGGCCAGGTGCTCCACTACTTTTCAGTGCTGCTATGGTAGATGAATGCCAAGATACGAAACTACATACATACATACATAGGTGCAATGGGTAATGATATGGGTTAGTGGTACATAGGACTCCATGAGGTTCCGGTGGTCCTTGCGCTCGTTGTACTCGTTCATGTCAGCGGTGGGCCACTTGTCCAGAAGGTTGCCCTTGACCAGGCGGTGATCGAAGATGCGGTTCTCGAGGTAGGAGTGCTTGTGGAACTTGAGCACCTCCTGCCCCTTGAGCGGTGCCATGGTGCCGGCGAAACGTGAGTCCTACTCGGGGTTTGGAGCACTCACTATCGGTACACTGGATCGCAACAGCAGGTTCTTGAGCGTTTCTGGCGCCTTTTGCTGTGGATTCGGGTAGCGTTGGCTCAGATAGTGATCCTCGTTGGCCCAGCAGAGCATTGGTCGACGGACTTGATGTATTACCACTTCTCTTCCTCGGAGATCCCTTTCCTTTGGGTCTGTGAGGTCCTGCGGCTCTGGATAGAATGGTCCCAGCGCCAGCGCTCGGTGGCTTCTTCTCTGGCGGGCTTATTGATTAAACGGTAGCCTGGCAGCGGTATCGTCTGGCAATGGGTTCCTTCAACGATTTGTGGAATCGATGGCAATGACACGGGTTATTGACCCACTTGCCAATGAGGGTCAGACTGGGCCGTAGGCCCCACTGAGTTAGTTTCTCAATTATTGACCTTGCTTAGTGCCGAATTAATTAGGCTGTTGGTTTTCAATTGATTAGCTTGAAAACCCTATCCTTATCGAACCCACATTTTCAATAGTATTGAATGAATGCATTGAATAGATATTCTTAGTGGGACGTTCTTATATTCCCTTCTTTTTTAATATCTAAATATCCATTTATAAATGAGGCACCTTTTGCCATTAAAGAGGGAATTTAAAGGAGTTATTTATAAATTTAAATTTGCTCAAAGAAATTTTAACAGTTTAAACAAGTGTAAATTTCCTTTGTAACCCCAAAGATCAAAGCTCGAATATGAGTTTCTGTACATCAGTTCATGCACTAACAGTTAAGCTTAAAGCCGTAGATTTATTTAAACAATCAACTACATGTACCTTATGTATACAACTAACTATTGGCTTCACTAGAGAATTAGCACCGTAAGCAGGGACATTAAAATAAGTCCCTCTAATGGGGACCGCCGCCACTGGGCTCCTGCTGCTTGAGCGTCTTAAGGTTCTTTTCGAAGCGCTCAAACTCGCTGTCGATCATCCTGTCTGCCTCGTCGAAGACCTGCTCAACGGACTCCACCTCCGGTATGTAGAACTGCAGCATGTTCTGCACGCCGTTCTTCAGCGTCACAATGGAGCTGGGGCAGGAGGAGCAGGAGCCCTGCATCTTTAGCTTGACTACGCCGGCCTCGTAGCCCATGAAGACGATGTCGCCACCGTCCTCCTGGACGGTTGGCCGGATGCGCGTGTCCAGCAGCTCCTTGATCATCATCACCGTCTCGTCGTCATCCTCGAGAATCTCGGTGTCCGCATTGGGCTGGGCATCGTTGAGGACTGGCAAGCCGCTGGCAAAGAAGTCCATTATGACGGCAAACACCTCTGGCTTAATCAGGCTCCACTCGGCGCCCTCCTGCTTCGATATGGTGATGAAATCGGCGCCAAAGAACACGCCCTTAACGCCCTCCACGCGGAACAGCAATTTGGCTGCGGATCCAGTGATAATTGCAAATATAAGTACATTTCATTAGGATTATATAATATCAAAAATTGGAAAGTTACAAGTTATCTAAATTCTGCGACTTTGTGCGTTAAGAATTTGTAAACAGCCAGGAACGTAATAAGTAATACTCAATTTTTCATCATCAGTATATATATATATATACTGATAGTGCTAGTAATGTAAATTGTATTTATATATATTGATTAATTTCTAACTGAATTACCCAGGTTACATTATTTTGCACCTTTTCATTCGTTTTCAAGAATGAATATTATAAAAATGTCCAGTTTTTCCCTACACTCCCCACCAAACCAAAACTACTTCAAATTAATGAAAGCATAGTATTTTCAAATTTAAATTAGTTTGCTAAGAACACTGAAAAACGCCACCAGATCCACCTTGAGCTCTACCATTGAAGATATAGCGCTTTCTTCACAAACTGCCTACGTTTTGCATCAATTTCGGGGTCGAAGCATCAAGTATCTCTCTGCTAAAAGATAACCGCCTATTTTGGAGGAAACCAGAACTGGACCTTTACAGCAATGTGATCTTTTCGGCCACCCGAGAACCGATTTATGGGATACCCAGGGAGCCGCACGTGGATGCTTACTCACCCAAAGGACTGCTGTGGGCGGTGGTTCCGTTGGGGAAGTCGTACGTGTTCCCCTTTCCCAGGACGTCCACGCCGGGCAGGAACTTCAAGCTCTCCGGATTCGGAGTGTCCTGGGTCTGGATGAACATGCTCCTTCTGCACGCCACCGGCATCCGCAACTCTAGCAGCCCGCGTCCCGCAGACTGACCACATCCCCATTCCTGGTGACCCGCTTCGCGATGGTTACGCGTGTTAGAGATGCCCGCAAAACTGCGCACCCTGGAGAACAGCGTCAATGGGTTACTCCTGTGGGCATCGGGTGATCGTGGAGTACTTACAGTTGCCGCGACCCCAGGCGCGTGTTTCGCAGCGTATTTATAGCCGCTTGGGACAGAAATTTCGACATGTCGTTCGCTTTTGCGTTTGATAATAAAAACTAACGAAAAGTCAGCTAACAGCTGCTGAAGGGTTGCCAACGCTGTTCGATTAGTTTATGGTGGGAAGCCAGAATAGCCAACTAGCACGGACCAAAACCCTGCTGCGATACCGTTTTACTAAACAAATTTATAATTGGGCAACATTGAACCAATACTCGCAAGTATGAGCGCAACAAATCAGAATACACTTGACAATTTTATATTCAATACTTGTATTTATGTGTTCATGTTTTTAAAAACAAGCCAACAATGTAAAACAAAATACACGGAAAAAATTAATCAGCATTACCAAGGAACCTTGCGTTAAAATTATTTGGATAATCTTGCAGTTCAAGATTACTCGTGGTTGAAAACGGCTGCGGCCCACCTAAAAAATCATAAGTAAGAGCTGTCCCAAATGCAAGCTAAATTGGAAAATTCTTGTTTAATATGCCTCTTCACCTTCACAGAGAAGGAATTCTTAAAGCTGCGCATTTGGCGTCACAGTTGGAGTCTGCGGCTGGAGTTGGTGTCTTAAGCGCTGTCGTCATAGGTGAAGTTTGTGCCGAATAGAGAGTTGCACACTTTCACGGCCACGTTGAGACGGGCGATCTTCTTGGATCTGCCGTGGGCGTGGAACTTCTGGTTGTCCACCGTGATTCCCATATGCTGCATGTAAGTGACCTTGTGCCAAGATAATCCGTAGTCCACGTAGTTGAGTCCCGGGCGCATCTGCAGGGGAATTGATTACTGACAGTCAATATAGTGAGGTAAGCTGGCCTACAATGCAAAGAATGCTCGCCGGGTGCATGGTCTCCCAGCCAAAGGGTAGCTCCGTACGCTGGGTATTGGCCGAAGCGTGCATCTCGGGTACGACATAGCCCTCGCGCTCCCACTCCGCGAACAGCTTGTAGATGGCAAACGAAGCCAGGTTCAACATGGGCAGATCATCATCCGGTGCATCGGCCTCATCTTTGTTGATATCCGTCTCCACCTTGTGAATACCGGGCGGCTTGGGGGTCATCTTTGCAATTATAAAATCGCGCCAAGCCTCCTCGCAGGCCGCGATCTTGGCTGTCATTTCCGAGGTACCCTTGCCCACGTACTGAGTCGAGTTCACAGTGACAACGGCCGTGAATCCCCCGTCGGTATTGCTGTCGATGGTGAAATCGGTGATGGTCACGCCCTTAACCTCGTTGAGGGCCATCAGAGCGTTCTTGGGGAGCATGGACTTGCGCAGCTGGCGGTTCTGTCGCAGCTTCTTGTCCCGAGTGCGTTCTACGATCGAGTTAGAAGACATATATGTTATTTTAAAAAATAAATTTAAAGTTGTTAAGTAATTTCCAGTCTGTCCTTTCATAAGAATTCTAGTGATTCCTGTGTGTGTGTGAAAAGTCTGGGAAATCTGATCACCAAAGGATTTCATGCTTACCAGACGACTTCTTGGGGTTTTGGAAGATATTTATAAATGGGATCTTGCCCCCGATGCCGATGGCAATGGTACTGGAACTGGTATTTTCCTCTATAATATCGACGGACGGTTCATCGTCGACAGAGATCGGCTCCTCCTTGATGATAACTGGCAAGGCCAGCTTCGAGGCGATGGCGTCCGCATCCGGATTTTGCTGTTGGACGGACGAGTTCGGCACTTGAACGGGGACAGGAGTCGATGGCTGCTGAACAGCCACCGGAGTGGCCGGTGTCGGATATGAAGCCACCGGAGGAGACTGCTGCTCCTGGACATTGGCGGCCTGCAACGTCATTTGGATCAAAGGCTTGACGGTGGCATTGGGATTCTGCGTTTGCGAAAGAGTTAACCGATTAGTTAGCAAAGGCAACGGGCTGGTCCAGTGGGTCGACAGAAAATCGACTCGCTGGCCAACGGAAACCATCAAGTCGTCAAGTTACCCGGAAGCGTCAGGGTGGTCGGCTGGTCAACTTAAAACCATAGTTCAGGAAATAGCCATGGCCATTCCTGCGACCCAAGTGCCCCGAAACGAAGCTCTGCACCAGGGGAGCCACCTGCCCAGCGACTGTGGATCTAGGGTAGGGTATCAATTCCCTCATTCATTTTAAGGGGTTAAAAACAGCAAAGTCCGATTAACAAATAAATGCAGTCTTATGGTGAGTTAATTTTTCGCTAATGTATTCTGTTGCAGCAAGGTTCGAGAAAATCAAATTCTAATTCTAATAGTTTTTCTCCGATATGCAAAAATATAGTAATTTTTAATGAGTATTGCTCTATAAGTTTCACAATTCTAAAATAAGTTAAATTTTGTCTTTCCTTTTTTATTAAGAAACAAATCAAACACGAATTCATTTTGGACTTGGAATAGTATAGTTACGGGGATCCTTCGGTCATCGGCTGAGCTCATGGTCGCCGGCTCGTATCGGGCACTTTCGGTGGAGTGAATGGGCATTGCTATCTGACCCAAAACTAATAATTTTAGTTACAATTTCGAGTAAATGCATTTTCAGTAGCCATAAAAGTTAGCGATAACCGCAAGTCCAGCATGAATCTATAGTAGTGCTGGCCATCTCTAGCTGTTCGAAAGGACGAGCGGAGTGGAATGAGTGCAATGACCAAATGGGTGGGATACAAATGCAATGGAAGAGGGAAAGGTGGGGGTGGGCTGGAGGGTGCATTGTGGATGCTGGTGGAATTCGGACAACGATCTGCAGTGCAGACTCTGCACTTTCGATTAACCCGCTTTTAGTGGCTATTGCAAATGAGTTCACAATTGTAATGAATACACACACTTTCACTTTGTGCGCTGCAAATTATAGAAATAAAATCGAAAACTTTGTTATTTCACAAATCAAATATGGATGAGTCCAACAATGCTTTTTGTTTTCGTGATCTATTTTCACTAGGGACACATCTCTTCACAGGGAAGTTTAAACTCACACTCCTGCACACACTTGGAAAAAATGCAGATTCTTACGTAAATGCCTCCAAAGACAAATGGCTTGTTGTTTGCCGCGAGTGGACGAAGTTTTCCCTCCATCTTGATTTTTTCGTTTTTGTAATTTAATTTTTCACTGTTCAAATCACAGAGATAAGCTTACTGCGCTGACGGGAAAAACTTAAATAGGGATGTAATGCATATATCAGAATATATGTAAATATATCGATATTTGTTTCACATATTTTGAAAATAGATTCTTGTATTAAATATATTAGAGACATTTCACACTGGCCATAGTAATATAACCAAGTGAAGGGATAGAAAGACGGCGGAAAATGAGCGCAGACAACTGATTTTTTTCTAAAATAATTAACAATAATATAAAAATAACACGAAGATGCCTATTTGAAGTGTCTAAAAATTAATGCGAAAATTAAAAATTGCAACAGTATTTCTGTATTTCTTGAGAAATTTATAGCTTTTAGAGCGTGTGCATGTTAATTCCCTCAATTTTTTGTGACTGACTTACATTTGAATATAGTAAAAGAATAGTCTAAAACTCAAACCATACCCGCAACAAAATTATTAATTTAACGCACAAAATTTTTGTTATGATCGTGGTTTATTTTTTGACCACAAATGTATAGTACTTTTGAAATATTTAAGCTGAAGACACTGTGCACACACGACGAGTTAGAAAATGGCAATGCAATAACGTATTAAATCGTTTTCATGACTTGCAAACACAATTTGGCAGCCCGCAGCGTGGGCAAAATCTATAAGGTTCCAATCAACGAAAAACAGAAAAGGTGTTCACACTGTTTTAACAAGAGTTTTGCGTTTCCTCAACCACAGCAATAGGAAAGTATGCGAATTTAAGAAAATGAACACCGAATTAAGTGAATTAACTATCTGGGTTGGGATTAATCGCCAAGTTTTTAATATTTTCATATATTAAACAAATATTATTATTCGTCAAAGTAAGGTAAGATACCTGTTACTCAGATAGTGGTAGTTCGATGGAGAATTTTCGACATTTTTTTTGCACATCTATAGAAAGTGCCAAGACAAATAATTTTCAGAAAAAGCTGGAAACATTTTTGAAAAGGGCAGTTTTGGGCACATGGCAGTTTTGGACACACTTGCTGCATCAACTGCTCTAGAATCTGGGGCATAAGTCTCAACGCCCTGATTTTTTATAATTCCTCAGATCTAGAAATTCATACGGACGGAAATGGACAGATCGCGGTTTTTATTATTTTACGAAAATTTAAGCAGTAGTCAACCTGCGCTGCATAGGCATACAGGCTTTGTCCCAAATAGCCTTTTTAACTGAGGGGTGGACCTCATAAATAAAACGCCTCTAAGAGAAGGAATTGAAAAACACTGTACCAAAGACGAAACAGGACGTCGAAGATTAACTGTGCATACCTTAACTTGCATACCTAAAATATTATAAATACAAAACAGGAAAACTTCTTAAAAATTTTAATTCTTATAGGCTTAGGGAAATGTAAGTCGACAGCTAACTGAGCTCGCAAGCCGTTTGGAATCCGATAATATATTTGTCGGAGAAGGGAATGATATTTTGAAATGGTCAACGATGGTCAACTGTTCACGAGACTTATCGATAGGACGAGTTGTAATCGATTGTGAGATTTCAATAACATTGAGATCGAGTGTGGCCCTGATAGTGTGTGGCCGCGCGTGTCTATCGAGAAGAGAACGAGGAAAAGCACACACACGCAGCGGCAAGAATCAATAAGAGGAAAACTGCAGGGACACGCTTCACAATTTGGATTAAATCTACGCTCCGTCATCAGAAGTGAGATTGTGCCTTCGTCTGCACACCATGGAGGACCAACTGCGCATCTTGATGGAGCACCAAAACCAAAGTTTCTTGGAATTGGCAAAAACACTGCAAGCGTCTGTGCGAGAACCGGCACAAAATGGCGTCGTCACATTGCCAAAGTTTAACGCCGGAAAACCTCTGGAAGGCAGTGCATTAATATTGGCCTTAACAAAATCGCTGGAAGGAAGTGCGTCCCAATGGCTGTCAGAAGTGTGCTATGCTGGTGTGACATGGTTGGAATTTAAGCAGTTATTCCAACAACGCTATGCAAATGCAGAGACGCCAGCCGCCATGTTTTGGGGGGAAAGCTTGTTCCCTAATCGTTTGTTGGTTTTTAAGAACACCTTTTCGCCAACTTGATAGTCCTTGTAGGTTCTATTTTTATTTACTTGATCAAGGGTCTTTTCCTGTGCTTGTTTAATTTTTCTGCTGATTTTTCCTTCGAATACCGCAGACGTCGAGTGGATAATTTCTATCGGTTTTTCATTAGTTACTGAGTGAATTGAATTGTTGTACTTGTTGGTTGCCAACAGAATCAATTCGGTTGTGTCATTTAGGCCAGTTTCCAGCTTTAAGGATCTGGCTATTTCTGCCAGGGTCTCGGAATTTAAGGATCTTTCGTTATCGCAGTAAATGGTTCTTATTTTTGGAAAGAAATTTATTATGTGTAATAGGGGAGATTTTACGTCCACAATAGCCCTCGATGCGATGGTTTGCACTGTGGCAAATTTCGAAAATTTATCAATGCACGTAAGAAAAAGGGTTCCATCTGTTGTAAAGATGTCGATGTGGAGGATTTCCCCCACATAGGAAGGTATAGGTGTTTCTGCTACCGCTTGTTTGGATGGATGACGATTGTATTTAGCCATTGAGCAGGTCTTGCAGTTCAAAGTGGTTTCTGTTGCTAACCGTAGCATCTTAGGAAAAAAATAGTCCCTCAAGATTTGTTTTACGTTTTCTTGTGCTGCTCGGTGAGCTCTGTTGTGCTCTGTTATAACAATTTCTCTCTGCTCAGTTGCATCCGTTATGTCCTGCACAAAGCTTTTCGCATGCTTGAAAGTGGAGCTTGGGAACAATTCAACTAATCGGTGCTGGATAAATGCCAAGATCGGTAGGGAGCAATGTATTGCGTTAACTACTTCAGCATTTACCACGTCTTGTAATGCATTAAGAAGATTTTCTCGTTTAGAAATCCTTATTATGTGTCTCACCTTGCTTTTAAACAAGATGAATGTGTCTACCGAAAAACTGTTTCCTTCTTCGATTATTATTTGATTTCTGAAACAGTTTACCGGGTTGTCCGTTGTGTCAATAGTGTAAGTTAGCGACTGTTCGCTGTGTATCGTTGCTACATCCGACTGTTCGTCATTTAGAACGTTTATCTTTTGGCGAGACAGCGCGTCTGCAACAAGATTTTCTTTGCCTGGTTTGTAGACCAATTTGGCGCCGTGATCATCGATAATTCCCTTCCAGCGTTTTAGTTTCGCGTTATGGTTTTTATCCGAGATGGCAAAGGTAAGTGGTTGGTGATCGGTGAAGATCCGCAACCCTTTTACACCGTATAAGTAGTTTCGGAGGTTTTTCAGTGCCCAAACTATGGCGAGGAGCTCTCGCTCGTTGGTTGCATAATTTTTTTCACTATCTCTAAGGGCGCGTGATATCATTGTGATCGGGCGGCCGTCTTGAGATAGTACCGCTCCTAGACCAAAACCTGACGCATCCGTTGTCAAATCAAATGGTCTTTTAAAGTCTGGGTATGAAAGCAGAACGTCTTCCGATGCCAAGATTTCTCTCAACCTGTTGAACGTTTCTTTCTGTTCTTTGGTCATATCGATGTCGATTTTCCTTGACTGATATTTGCTTGCTTTTCCATTTTCTCCCTTTAGGATATTCGTTAAAGGCCTTGCGATTGTCGCAAAGTCTTTTATAAAGCACCTATAGTAGCTTGCTAGCCCCAGAAATGATCTGAGTTCGAAAAGCGTTTTAGGTAAAGGGAATTCTTTAATGGCTTTGACCTTTTCAGGTGAGGTTCGTAGACCCCCTTGCGACACTATGAACCCCAAGTATTCAACGCTCTTTTTAAAGAACTTTGATTTCTCTTGGGATACTCTCATGCCTGCCTCCAAGAGTTTTCTTAAAACCCAATCCACGTCCTTAACGTGGTCTTCCTTTGTTTTGGAGAATATTATGACGTCATCGACGTACACGTAGCATATTTTTGAAATTCCATCTCTTAGGACGTCGTCAATGGCCCTTTGGAAAATGCTTGGGGCATTTTTAAGCCCAAATGGTAATCTACAAAATTCGTACTTGCCGTTGTTTATTGAAAATGCCGTCTTTTTTCTGTCTTTTTCTGCCAGCTCTATCTGGTGAAAGCCTGACTTAAGATCAAGTGTCGTAAAAAATTTTGACTCTCCCATATTTGACAGTATTGTCGAAATTGTTGGGATAGGGTATTTATCGTCAACCGTTCTCTGGTTTAGTTTCCTAAAATCGATAACTAGTCGTTTCTTTTTTACCCCATTTTGGTCTGTTCCCTTTTTATCTACAACCCAGGTCGGGTTGTTGTAGGGAGATTCGGATGGCCTTATTACGCCGTCCGCTAGAAGTTGTTTAACCTCCGCATTGACGAATTCGGTCACACCCATGGGATGCGGGTATGATTTTGAGTATACCGGCTCCCCATCTGTTTTAATTGTGGCGATAGTATTTATATTGAATGGTAATGCCTCGTCTGGGTCAGTGAAGGCTTTGTGATTTTTAACTATCATTTTATCGAACGAGTTTTTAATAGCAAGAGGAACGTCTCCATCGTCGATTTTAATGAAGTTAACGTTTTCCGCCCTAGCAAACTGGATCTTTTCAGTTCCGTTACTAGTATTTAAAACATTTCCAGTAAAATCAAGTTTCGCATTTACTTGTTTAAGTAAGTCGAGACCAATAATACCGTCAAAGTCTTTAAGATTGTTCAGAATAAAGAAGGGTGTCTTTACGTTAAACACCGAAACCATACATTTTTTATCGATTTTGGTAAAGCCATGAATTGACTTTACAGTAAAGGGTTTTTCCGCTGCCACGACGCCTTTCAGCCCCGGGAGTGGAGTAATATAATTTTTTGAGGTGCCTGTATCTAGTAATAGTTTTATTTCTCCTCCTGCCACCGTACGTGTAATGTAAGGGAGCAGGGACTTTACTCTAAAAAATTGCAGGAGTCCTCTGCATCCAGCTCGTCCTGTATTTCTATGGCGCTTGCCTGAGCAACGGAGTCATAATCTTCTTCGTCGGTGTTTTCTTCCGGGATGAAGTTGATTTTTTGCTGAGACCGTGCCGACCGCCCTCTTTGCCATGTTGTGGTTTGTTTGGACCTGAAGGAAGGGTCAACTTCCATTGGCTCTGGCGCCGGTTGGCTTTGGCCATTACCTGCACTGTGGTGTGGGCCTTGCTTAAAGGAACCGCTTTGATGGTTTGTTCCCTTTAGAGTTCTAACAAAATGAGGGTTCTTTTTAATCGCCCCCGAATTTTTGTTGGGTTCTCCGTATGACTGAGAACTTTTCCAACCTGTTTGTTTCTGGTTGTTTGGCCTATAGGCTCTTTCCTCGTTATGTCGGGCGAACGTGGCCGCGAAAATACTTCTGTCGTTACTTGACTCAGCTTCTTGAGCTAACGCCAATGCTGATGGCAAGTCCCGCGGTTGTGCCGGAAAAACGGCAATTTTTAATGATTTCTTTAAGCCAGATATGAACGCGTGTAAAGCGTCATCCCTGTGCTTCTCATTAAGGACGGCCGCTGCGGCTGCGTCGTGTGTCATTATTGTTTTGTTTGTAAGAAGCGTTAGCTTCCGTTCTATCTCATCATAGTATTTGAGTAGGGGTAACTCTCCCTGCCTTGACAAACTTAATTCTTGTTTTATTACGTGTGCCGGAGTTTTGTCCGCATACGTGAAGTCTAAGCGCGCTATTATGGCGTGAAAATTAAATACCGTGTTAAATGAGGCTAATACAGCAGACGCTGGGCCTCTTACTTTATTTTTTAGGATTCCGACGGCCTGATAATGTCGGCTGCTACCTTCGTAAGGCGCAAATATTTTGTAGGCTGCAGTGGCGGCCTGTCTCCAGGAAACATAATTTTCCTGCTTGCCGTCAAATTCTGGAACAGACTTGACCATATCAAGGGGCTCACTACACTCAATGTTTGGATTCAATTCGATTTCTTGGAATGTCTGGATTTTCGGTTTTTTATTTTTAAGTAAACTTAACTCCCCCATAATTGCGGTCAGTTTTGCTTCGAATAGTTCTTCCTGCCTTTGAAGTGCGCAGGCTATGGCAGCCTCCATATTCGCAATTTGTTCCGCCTGCATTTCTGTTGGCCTACTGTTTGACGATATTTCAATTCTATTTATTTCTGGCACTTTTCTGTGTAAAAGTTCTAGGACTTCTTCGTCTGAGGAAATGTTCCCAGTATCCCTATACATGAGACAGTTCTTTATGTAAAAAATTTTGCGCGTGTTATAGAACTAAATCAAGAGTTTGTAGAATATTAATTATACGTATTTGTTGTATTTCTTAGCAAGAGTTGAATATCAAATTAATTTGTGGTTCGCTAAAATTTCAACTCCACAACTTGCTGGATATCATTTAGTTGGTTGGTGAATTTTTATTTACTATTCTTTATTTAAATTTTCTAACACATGAGACTGTATTTATTAGCGAACTTTTGGACAAAAAGCCTACTCACATGTTAATAAATTAATTTTATTGTCGAGGTGTTTTGCCGACGGCTTTCCTTCGCCACCAGTTGCTGCTGCTGTCGTCGCTGCCGATGCCGCTTCTGCCTCTCTATTTGGTTAAGAATTTTCCGCTTGGTGAAAGTTGGGACCTTTTCCTCTCGGGTGGTTTTTTTTTTTTGGTTCGATCTGTCCAATTTATTTAATTTTTGGTGATTTTAATTTTTTCACTTTTTATTTTTTCACTTCGGGTGATTGTTTTTTTTGTTCGCGAATTCCGTCTCGCGTGAGTCCGATTTCTTCGTTGGGCGACAATTATAAGTCGTTTGTTTAGTTTGGTTATATTTATTTACCACTCTCCCGTTAGGGCGAGGGTCACAATATTTGGGTATTTATAATTACAAAGCGTAAGCCTCGGAGTATGATTTAAAACTAACTTAAGAATTCAGTCCCGGTTCAACTCCAGGCCTCTGGTCCGCAGCAGAACTGCTGGCAGAAGGCCAGGTCAGCACTTCTGCGTCAGCCCGATCACTCGCTCCGCGAGTGCTCCGTGCTGGCTCGGGGCAATTGCACCTGGAGTACGCGATCAGCAGTTTGTTTAGTGCGCGTGCAGACCACCGGATATGGCCTGCAATTCAGCAGTTTCACTCCGTGAGAACTGCTTGTGTTAACTTGTATATGGACGACATAATGATTGTAGCTCCAACCAAGGAAACGGCACTCGAAATGTTAAAGATTGTTTTGGATATTTTATCAAAGGCAGGATTTTCATTCAATGTTGAAAAATGCTTCTTTCTATGGACTTCTGTCCAATATTTAGGATTCGAAGTACGAGCAGGTGAGATTAGCCCAAATACTCGCAAAGTAGAATCTTTGAATGTCTTGCCACCTCCTAGGTCAGTGACAACATTGAGACAGTTCATTGGGTTAGCATCGTACTTTCGTCAGTTTGTTCCAGGATTTTCACAGCTAATGAAGCCTTTATATTTTCTCACCTCAGAGAAAAATAAATTTGAGTGGAATATAGAACATGAGGAAATTCGTAGAAAAATTATTCACATTCTTACTAATAAACCAGTTTTGATTATCTTTGACCCGCAATATCCAATAGAGTTACACACCGATGCGAGTGCAATCGGATATGGTGCTATACTCTTGCACAGAATTGAAAATAAACCGTATGTGGTGGAATACTACAGTAAGACAACAAGTGTATGCGAATCTAAATATACTTCTTATGAGTTGGAAACTCTTGCGGTGGTAAATGCAGTCAAGCATTTCCGGCACTACTTACATGGCAGAAAGTTCGTAATATTCACTGATTGTAATTCTTTAAAATCATCACGAAATAAGATTGAGTTGTTGCCTAGAGTCTATCGCTGGTGGGCTTATTTACAGACATTCGATTTTGACATACAGTATAGAGAAGGCAAGCCTTCCAGAAATCCATTTCCTCCGGAAAATTCCCCTGAATATGCGAAAGTTGTTGAAAAGCGAATCGACTTAACTGAAGTATCTGAGGATTGGATTTGTGCAGAGCAACAGAAAGATCAAGATATCGTAGAAATCGTTGCCAAGCTGAACAATGATGAATGTCCATTCGATTTGGCTAAGACATATGATTTGAGAGCTGGAGTTTTGTATAGAATCATACAAAGAAATGGCAAGACCCTATGTTTGCCAGTGGTGCCTCGTGGATTTAGATGGTCGGTTATTAACCAAGTACATGAATCCATAATGCATCTGGGCTGGGAGAAAACACTTGACAAGGTTTACGATTACTATTGGTTTGAGGGCATGGCCAAATACGTTCGAAGATTTGTTGAAAATTGTATTGATTTCTGTATTGATTTCTTGTATTGTATTGATTTCTGGAAAATTACAAATGGAATTACATCCTATTCCCAAAGTAAACATTCCGTGGCATACTGTTCACATAGACATATCAGGCAAGCTTAGTGGTAAGAGCGATCGTAAAGAATATGTTATTGTACAGATAGATTTAGATTTACCAAGTATGTTTATCTCTACCACACGTTCACATTAAGTGCAGAAAGCTGTGTAATGGCGTTAAAATCAGCAATTTCGTTGTTCGGAGTCCCTATTCGTATTGTGGCTGATCAGGGAAGAAGTTTTACAGGTGCTAAGTTCGTTGAATTTTGCTCTTCACAAAAGATAAAATTACATTTGATAGCAACAGGAGCAAGCCGAGGTAATGGCCAGGTTGAGAGAGTTATGAGTACCTTGAAAAATTTATTAACAGCTGTTGAAATGAGTTCTCGATCGTGGCAAGAGGCATTGGGTGACGTGCAATTAGCTATTAATTGTACTGCTAATAAGATAACAAAAGCGAGTCCATTAGAATTATTAATGGGAAAGGTTGCTCGACCTTTAGGCCTTGTTCCCATTCATGAACCAGAAACTGAAATAGATCTGACTAAGATAAGAACCCAAGCTTTAGAGAATATAGAAAGATCAGGAAAGTATGAGAAGGAAAGATTTGATAAAAGCAGAGCTAAGATAGTAAATTTCAGTGTTGGAGATTTTGTGTTGCTAAATAATAGTGAGAGAAACCAGACTAAGTTAGAAGCTAAATATAGAGGACCATTTGAGATTATTGAGGTATTGGATAATGACAGATATACTTTGAAGAGTTTGAAAAGTAATAGGCGGAATAAGTATGCGCATGAGAGATTAAGAAGATTGCCAGATGGGCAGGTGCCAAGCGAGCTGGAGATCGATGTTAGCCCGCCAGGTGAAACTGTTGAAAGAGACAGTAGTGATGTTGATGAAAGAGATGAAATGTAAACTGTTAAAAGAGACAGTAGTGATGTTGATGAAAGAAATGGTATGGAAACTGTTGAAAGAGACAGTAAGTGAAGTTGTTGAAAGATATGAAATGGAAACTGTTGAAAGAGACAGTTGGCGGGAGGTGTATGGAAGTACACAGTTTATCGATGGCTACGTGGCGGTACCTGACCCTGAGTGGTAAAATGATAATGTTGTTAGAAAATGAGAGAAGAAAATAAGAGACGAAAATGAGAAAATAGAATAAGTAAAGACGAGATGAAAGAAGGAAAATTAATAAAATTTTGATTTGAAAAGAAATTGCTTAAATGAACGAAATAGTCAAGAAATTGAAGAATTCTAAGAAATGAATAATGAATGTTAAAGATTAAGTTAAAAAAAAATTCAAAGTCGTTAATGAATAAGATTGTCACATTAAGAGTACAACTGAAGGTTGAAGGTTGATTTATTGCAGAGGGTAGCTCATACACGAGGGCGTGTAATTTATCAGAATGGCCGTGTCGGAGAAGGAAATGATATTTTGAAATAGCCGCCCTATCGATGGTCAACTGTTCACGAGACTTATCGATAGGACGAGTTGTAATCGATTGTGAGATTTCAATAACATTGAGATCGAGTGTGGCCCTGATAGTGTGTGGCCGCGCGTGTCTATCGAGAAGAGAACGAGGAAAAGCACACACACGCAGCGGCAAGAATCAATAAGAGGAAAACTACAGGGACACGCTTCACAATTTGGATTAAATCTACGCTCCGTCATATTTATATAACAAATAATGTCGCAAAACTTTTTTTCACTTCGGTACAAGCGCCTGACCAAAATCAATTTACGGTGTCCACGAATATGTAAATCGTACACTGACGATGAACTAGTGTCAAATTTGTATAGCAACTATTTTAACAACATTCTTAACGAGAAAACTTAGACAGCATTTTTAATATTATTTTTTTTTTTTGCGTTTCCGCATGTGCACATATACACATGTGACAATTTGAATTTTAAAATTAAATAAGAAGAAAGGCATTTTTTTAAATAAAAAGACATGAAAATAACTTCAAATTTTTCGAACTACAATTACAATTTCAAGCGGCTTGCCAACTTTTTTTTTGTGTGTATCAAAAGACTTGATCTTTGGGTTCCTTTCGCGAGTCTTCTTTTTATTTCTCTCAGTTGCTTTTTGACTCCAAGCGCGTTCGCATTTAAAACAATTCTCAAATGCAGTGTTCACTAATTAGTTTAAACTCGAAAATGTTTCGATATAATTGAGTAATTGAAATTCTACGGGAAACAACAACGAAAAGAAAGAGGTTTGTGTGTCGGAAACCAGAATACCCAACTAGCACGGACCCAAGCCGTGCTGCGATACACTGACAAAATTTCGTCAGAAACCCACTCTCCTCCCGGACAAACTTCAGGGTCAATGGCTTTACCCTACATACTACCAACCATCCGGATGACAGAAAACACGAGGGGGCGCCGATCCTTGCTAGATCAAATATCTCTCATCGCCACTCTATCTCAAAATCATATCCAGGAAGTAACTATTCAGCTGACTGCAAGCAGAGGAAACTTTAATGTTGCCTTAATATACTGCCCTCCGACACTTAGATGGACGGATGCCATTGCTGGGCAGTTCATCACACACAATTGGAGAAGCCACATGCTACCCCCACCGTGCAACTGCCTCTCCAAGTGCCATAGATTTTGGGATCTCCAAAGGCTTTAGACAGCAACTAATCAGGGTGAAAGTGCTGACAGAACTGTTATCTGACCATCATCTGCCATTGATTGAAGACGTCCAATCATTTAGAAGTGTTAAAAAAATGCTGTCTCCACAAGCGAGAATTCGGATCTTTAAAGAACACATCGAGGCTACTGTCGAACTCAACATTTTCATTGACACTTGCAGTAGGCTGGAAGCGTACGTCGACTACTTCACATCGGCGATCATTGAAGCTGCAAGGCAGGCTACACCAAGTTGGTCTCACGGCCATAAGGAGGCCTGCCATTTTAAGCTTGGAGGCTAGGGACTTGCTTAGCCACAAAAGACGCCTCAGAAGACAATACACCGCGACAGGAGATCCTAGCATTTACCAGCAATATTCATACTCCGACGCTCAGACACGCCCTATACCTTACCGCATAAGGTAATGATGCAACTAAAGGCTTTGCAGCCAAAAAAACCCTGGTTACTATGGCATAGACAACCGAACTGCGAAATTTCTACCACGCAAAGGAGTGCTAGCTCTTGTGAAAATATTTAATGCTATGCTAAGATTAGGTAATTTTCCCAGGCAATGAAAAGCCCATATCACGGTAGTTAGAGCCAAATCCTCATGGAAGATGTAAAAGCTGGACAGGCTTTTCCACTCAAGCAAACTCCATAAGGCTCCCTTAATAAAAGACATATTAGGTCCAAAACTTACCTACGCCATCCAAGTGTGGAGTGTGCCTCTGGGACTCAGCTCAATGGGCTTTGATGGGTTGTTGGGGGTTGCTGTCCTGGAATTTTCCAAATATGCTGAAAAGAAAACACTCGAAGAAAAGCGACCACTAGACTTTTCGTAATTGCGCGGGCGCGACCGGGCATATGTTTATTCAGCGTGGTTAGTTTTGACACTGGTGCTTATTCTAATTAGTTAGGCTCTCCCAAGCGCAGCGGAGACTCCTTGGAGACTCTGTGGTGAAGAGTGGGAGAGCGTAAGAGGGAGTGGAGAGCGTAAGAGGGAGCGGAGAGCGGGTGACAGTCCAAACCCCGTAACTTGAACATTCCGCCCCCCTTGCAATCACTGGGGTTGCAACATAGCCATCCTACGGCAGGCTGCAGGCACCGGACACGATCCACCCAAACACGGTCTTTTGAGCGACCGGCATTCCCTCGTCGAAGGTCAGGAATCCGGATTGGATAACCTTAGGATAAATATCTGCTCCTAAGACCATGGAGACGGTAGCAGGCCGATGGAACTGGTCATCAGCCAACATGCCCGGACAGGTGTGCGGATCCGCACCCTGGACTCGATCTTGAGCACGACCTCCAGCTTCGTGTTCGCGTCGATCCTGGAGCGAATCGTCGTCGTACAGACCTTCTCATCGCCAACATTGGTCATCGGAAGCTTAAAGACTGACGCTAACGAAGCGTCGATGCAGCTCATGGGGCTGCACGGATCGATAAGTGCTGCGGTCTCGAAGGTCTTCGTCCCGGTCTCCAACTTGACCAGCGCTGTGGGAAGGATGTTCACGCTGTGGCGTTGCAGCAGCGACGAGAGCGATGGGCCTGGCGTCGTGGCGGTGAACTCCTACGCTGAGTTGGCGGATTGTGCCGGCGGGAACGTTGGGACGAGGCCGAAGCTGCTTGCCGGGTTGGCACCGGTTGTTGACGCGAGCGCGCTCGCGACCGCGACAACGAGCTAACCTGCTCGTGCATGTGGAGAAGCGTGTGGTGGGATCGGTCGCACTTCTTGCAACGATCACCGCTTCGGCAGTCTCCCGTGGAATGCTCGTGTGCGAGTCAATTGGCGCAGTATTTGTTAATGAGGACTGCTCGCAAACGCTTTTCAGCGCTGAGCTTTAGGAACCTCGCGCACTTTCGAAGAGGATGGATACCGACAGACTCGGCATCGGTAGGATTGAATACCTCGGGTACGTCTGCTCCCCAAGGCACGAGCACTGCGTGCGTTTTGTTGACGAGGGGCCTTGCTGCGCGTATTTGAATGTCGAAAGGAGATCGAAACGAAATGAAAAATAATGGATGATTAGTGCTAGTAAACTACAACTAAGGACGAGAGGAGCGCCTATTATTGTGGAGATTCGGAAGACTCCGTCGGCAAAAGCACCACTTTTGCCACTGGACGTTTAACAACTCCACGTGCAGTACGGATATTTACTACACGGACGTTGCCGTCGGCTCCTGGGAAAACAGACTCAATTCTGCCGAGCCGCCACTCATTAGAGGATAAGTTGTCGTCCTTGATGACGACCATGTCATCGATGCGGAGATTTTTGGACGGGGCCTGCCATTTAGAGCGCTTGTGGAGTTCTTTGAGGTACTCTTCTTTCCATCGCACACGGAACTGCTGATGGAGAGCTTTCAAATGCTGCCGCCAATTAAGAATGGATTTCTTTTCCCCCTTTACTTCGCGTTCCACCGTGGACATAAGGGGTCCCCCGACAAGGAAATGACCTGGCGTCAGAGCCAGCAAATCTGTCGGATCCTCAGACATAGGAAAGAGCGGCCTGGAGTTAAGGCACGCTTCTATTTTTGCCAAGAGCGTGGAGAGCTCTTCGAACGTGTATTTTCGTGTGGCAGTGCATTTGTAAAATAGCGTCTTAAAACTTTTTACGCCTGCTTCCCAAAGGCCTCCCATATGGGGTGCCCCCGGAGGAATAAATTGCCATTGCATCTCTTGATGAATATAGGCATTCGTCACCGACTCTTTTACGGCTTTTTACGGCAGCGCCAACAAAGGTTTTGCCATTGTCTGACTGGACTTGACGTGGACACCCTCTTCTGGATACAAAACGAGAGAAAGGGGCAAGAAACTTTTCGGTCGTTAAGTCAGATGTAGGCTCTAAATGGATGGCCTTGGTGGAGAAACAAACAAAAACTAAAACATACCCCTTTGTAATAAGACATGCTCTTCCCGTATAGTTCTTTATATCGAACGGACCGGCGTAATCCATGCCAGTATACGTGAAGAACGATGCTCTTTCTTTGGGCGGGACACCTATCAGTTGGCTTTGCAACCGCTTTTTGTGGATCACACATACTTTGCACGAATTTACTACTGCTTTCATCAGGTTCTTAATTCTCGGAATCCAGTATTTCGACCGGATGAGGCGCACCATTAACTGGTTACCACCATGGAGAGTTATGCGATGAGTGAAATTCGCAAGGAGGCGAGAAAGCAGGCAGTTATACGGAAGAATCACTGGATGGCGTTCATTGTATTGAAGGCTTTCGGAAGCCGCAACACGGCCGCATGCCCTGATCAGTCCTTGCGGATTTAGAAACGGGTTCATGCTTAGGATGGCACTTGAACTTGGCACTGGACGCTTTTCACTTAGTCAGTGATATTCCACAGGGAATTCTCTGCGCTGAGTGTTCGAAATTAGGAACCGCTCGGCGTCGGCGATTTCAGTGGCCAGCAAATATGGCATATAATAGGCGTTGCAATCATGGGTAGGAAGAACTTGTCGCATGTGCATTAAGTCGAGATATTCCTGGATCACCGAATCGTATCTCGCTTTCAAGGCCTCATCTCTTTTTAGACGCTGCTCATTTCTTAAGAACTGAGCCAACGCGAAAGACCTAGAATGCCCTAGCCCGGAACCGATATGTTCTGGGTCGCGAAAAGGCAGAGTAACGACATATTTGCCGCACTCGTTTCTCGTGGTCGTTTGAAGCAAATTCTTCTCGCACATGGAATCGTATTCTTTTACCAACTATGTTGGTATATTCTCCACCTCCCAAAATTTTGTGAGTTGTTTGTCCAGTGAATTATCGTACGCGTGGGAGATCTGTGTCGAAAAAGAGGAAATTCTGCTTTGGGCTGAGGCTGACACTGGCCCAGTTAGTACCCAGCCGAAAATGGTCTCTTGCCCCAAGATAGAGCCACAGATGTTGGTTTTTGCTCCACTCAGAAGCACCGAAGGCAGAATGTCGGCTCCGATAAGGACATCTATTTGTGAGCTCTCATAGAATTTTGGATCCGCCAGTGGAAAATCGGGAAGATCCCGAAGGAAATTTTGCGGAATTGGGTAGGAAGGCAGATTTCCGGATAGTTGAGGGAGGACATAGGCCGTCGTCTCCAACTGCAACGCGGGCCTAGTCGAAGATCGGATGGTGAAACTGCAGAGCTTCTTGGACTGAGCAGCTACTGTTTGGTTTAAGCCCGAGACTTGGGCTTGAACCACCTGGAATGGCAATCTAATTAGATTGAACAGTCGCTCGGTTATGAATGTCGCTTCTGATCCGCAGTCGATCAGGGCGCGTGCTTTAAAGTTAGTGCCAAGATGGGAGATATTGATTATGGCAGTACCAAGAAGGATAGCTCTTGAGCCCGTGGCGAAATAATTTTGAACACCGGCTTGCTCATTTGGAACGAAATTGGCCTGATTAGCGGAAATTGGCCTTGCTGGATTTGAAGGGCTTGAATTGCTGGAACAGAGGTTGTTTCGGTGCAACAACGTGTGATGCCGGCCACGGCAAGTAAAACAATTGTGAGTGCTTTTGCACTCACGAAGCTGATGTCCCTTTGCGAAGCAGTTTAAGCATAACTGCTTCCGTTTAATGTAGGCTGACCGGTCGTCAACCGACATTTGGAGAAAACGCGGACATACACGGACAGGATGGTTCTCCTGGTTGCACAAGTCGCAACTTTTCGATTTTGGGGCCACTTTCGTCTCATAGGAATTTAATCTTCTAGAGGGCCCACTTGAGTTTATCGCTTTGGAATGCGACTGACTTGGTACGGACTGTCTCACATCATCGATGGCCTCTAGGGTTCGATGACGTTCTGTGAGGAAGGTGTTCAGCTCTCCCCATGTCGGGATGTCGGCTTTCTTATGTAGCGACTGCTCCCATAAGGAGAGAGTTATCTTCGGGAGCTTGGATGAACACAGATATACCAGCAGGCAGTCCCAGTTCTCAGTGTTGATGCCTGACAGTTCTAAGGCAGTCAAGCAACCTTGGTACTTTGCAGTACCTTCAATGCCGCCCCAGATTCCTGTGGTATCGACTGCACATTAAACAGTATTTTCAATTGACTGTTTACCAACAATCGTTTATTTTCGAAACGCTCTATCAGGTTTTCCCACGCAGAGCGGAAACCCTCGTTGGTGAGGGGGTTCGAATCTATGGCATGCGCGTCGCCACTTGTTTTTGCATTTAAATGGAATAACTTTTCAACCGGAGTCAGCCGTGGATTATTGATATAAATGGCTGTGAAAAGCTCCCGGAAAGTCGGCCAGCGAAGATAGTCTCCTGCGAAAACTTCTGTATCGCATGGAGGCAACCGACAGCCAGAGGAAATGTAGGCCTGGGGCGCAGCGTTCGCGGCTGGGATGGACTGAGACGTGCACTGCCCGATTTTATCAACGAGCTGTGCAACACACCTTTCATAGACTGAATAGCAATAACTGTATTTAGCCCTGAGAATAGGCATGTTGCTTGCTGCCGCTTCGCCTGCTGACACAAGGCACTCTGAGCAGAGGTCGAATTCCTTTTCAACCTTGTCCCATAGGGCTCGGACTTTGTCGCGACGGACGCTAAGCATCGTGACGGTTGGAGCTGCGGATTCCGGAGTGTTGATCTGAGCCTCAAATTCGCTTAAGCGGTCAGAAACCGAAATGAATTTGGCTAGCGCTAGATCGGAAGCAGACATATTTTTAGCTGTGCGCTGTACTGTGGCTTTGGATGGAGTAGCACAGTCGTCGGAAATCTGCGCAGGCGTTTTCACCGAAATGCTTGGGATTCTTACACTCTTGGGCCCTTCTGGTGAAAAAATAGACCTGGGACAATTTCTTCTTATCGCCCCCGATGGGCATAATCGAAGAAATACGAAATGGAAGGGAAGCGGTTTTGGAGCCCGGTCACACTTTTGAAAAAGTAGACAGATTCCTCAGACTGCACTTAATAAATTTAAGCTTGCCACCGTATAGGATGTAATGGGTGAGAAAGTGGTGTAAAATTTACGAAGTGGAATCGCCGTAGCTTAGACTAATTGGACAGGTGACTCGGAGTGAACAGCGAATTGTATAAATGATTTATGGTAATTAGGTCCACCTTATTTACGGTTGGAACACTTGGAATGTGGAACACGTGGATGTGGAATAAAATGTTTATTAGAACGAAGAAAATTTTATTTTTTTGTTTACAACTGGAAACGGAGAAAATGGAATGGTGGAATTGGAGTCTTTTCTCCGCGTTATAAGTACTTCTAAAACAAACACAAATTAATATCCAAGCAATACAGGAAAAAATATTTGTCGGGTGAACGACTTGTATTTGGCGGTCGTATTATTTATTTATGGATGATTTTTTTTGAAAATTTTCAAAAAAAATTTTAAAAATAATTTAATAAATATTGAAAAAGTTATTTGTTAAAAAAAAGAGAAAAAAAAAACGCTTTTAATTTATTGCTCGGAAATTAATTTGGAAATTTACGGAAAAAAATTGATGGAAAACAAAACGCCTTTTCCGCGTTGGCACTTGGAATAAATTTTATTTGTGGTTTGGATTTGCCGACGGGAAACAATTTAAACTTTGGTATATGTTTAAAAGGAATGCAGATAATATGCGCAATATATGTGGATATAATATATGTTGATGTGATATATGTAATATATATGGATGTAGTATATGTTGATGTAATATATGGAACTGGCGGGTAAATGTTTAATTAATATTTTATTTGGAATGGCCAGACGGTATGTGTTGTTTGTTTCGTTGTTGTATTCTTCGATAGCAAAGCAAATTGTATTAAGTGGACTCCGGAGTTAAAGCAAAAAAATGTGTTGCGAAAAGAATTTGGCTTGCGTTGGACACAGTGAAACGAGAATTGAATTTTTGCCACTTTTGGCAGAGTCTTGGACTTAAGAAATTTTCACTGAACTTGGCACAAATTAATTTCACTTTTTTCACATTTGGAATTTTGCACTTTTCGGACTGGATGAATATTTAAATATATTCGGAAAATGGGACTTAGAAATTTAGAACGGTGGGTAATATGGCGGCGCCCGTGAAAATGGATAAGTAATTTCCTTTAATTGCCTTTTGTCGGAGAAATCCGTTAGATTTGACAATAAATCTTACAGCAAATTGTACGAAATTGGATTTTCGAACCTTTTGCTGCAGACCGGCAATTAAAAGGAATGGAAATTTCGTACTTATCTTATAATTTGGTCGCTGGTGGACAAACTTGAATATCCAGGGGATCTGGCTCGAAGGACCAAAAAATGATGGGTTGTTGGGGGTTGCTGTCCTGGAATTTTCCAAATATGCTGAAAAGAAAACACTCGAAGAAAAGCGACCACTAGACTTTTCGTAATTGCGCGGGCGCGACCGGGCTTATGTTTATTCAGCGTGGTTAGTTTTGACACTGGTGCTTATTCTAATTAGTTAGGCTCTCCCAAGCGCAGCGGAGACTCCTTGGAGACTCTGTGGTGAAGAGCGGGAGAGTGTAAGAGGGAGCGGAGAGCGTAAGAGGGAGCGGAGAGCGGGTGACAGTCCAAACCCCGTAACTTGAACAGGCTTCAAGTAATACAATCGCGAGCGGCACGACATGCATCATCGAAAAGGACTTAAAAGTTGTTTCACTGGGAGACCAAATAAACTTCCACACCAGCCGATATGCCGACAGACTTAGCGCCTACCCGAAAACGTTGGCGAATCTTGTCGACCCTATTTCCCCCTATTTCCCTTACACGTAAGCTAGCATAATCTCTCCACGGTACATTTGTATATGTCGCAGATCATTTATATGTAACGACATTTCTAGTAATTGCGCGTTTCTGCTTGGCACGCGCCATGCAGGCGCCTTTTCTATTCTTTTGATGCGTGGCAGAGAACCGTTAGAGTTTCTGCCGAACGTAGTCTGGTCGTGTGTATGAGCGCGGGGAAGTAGATGTCTGCAGTAATTACGGAAGCGTACAGCAAAATGCGGTGTGCATTAGTATTGATGTATGTGGACTAGAGTGGGTCTCTAAATTGTGTTGGTAATGCGTTTAGAGTTAAGAACTACGCATAATTCTGAATTTGTGAAGAGAGATTGAGTCAGTCAGTGATCGATTATTGAGCAGAACACATGCCTCGCTCACGCGCCAGAAAACGTTGCGCAGACAACGAGAATAGTGAAGAGGATGAAGGGCGTCCTGATGAATTTCCGACATATACATTATAATTAAGGTACAGTATCCATAATAATATCTTTTAAGCAACACATTAAGTTCATAAGTTCAGAACAATAAATAATTTCAAAAAAAAAAAAAACATTCTTCGTGTTGATTCTGTATGAGTATGAACACAAGAAATCAAAATGCACTTTACAATTTTGTATTCAATACATGTATTTATGTCTTCGTTTTTAAAAACCAAGTAAATATACTACTCAAGACCTAACATTAATTTAGCTTAATATAGATAACGACAAAAACTTTAATTAATCAATTAAAAATTTAAATATTTAATTAAGAATTTAATTACTTGATACCCAATCTGCCACCGAAATGCTCTTCTGTGGAAGCGTTTTCAAAAAAACCAAACCAAGAGTGCACAAAGAGGACGCACCGTGAACTAACGGTACAACTGTTGGACCTTGTACCCGAACGGGCCGTGCGCAAAAGGGGAAATAACGGGATCCCTGCGGCCTATAAAGGGACGGCGGAAGTGCAGCTCGAGGCAGTCAGTCTCAACACGCGAGGAGTACGTACGCGAGGATAGTCGAGGAGAGTACCGGCGCGAGTCGCGCGGTCAGCGCGCAGTCGGAACGGGGTCTGAAGGCGGAGGAGTAGGAGACAGTTAGTGAGACAGCAAGATCGCGTACGGAAAAAGGCCGAGCGTCGGAGTGTTAACGGAAGGAGCTCGGAAGTGAGAACGCGCGGTCAAGTCAGAAGGAAAGGAACAGTGCAAGCATCGGGCGGCAAGAAGCCCGAAGGACGCGAAAGGACGATCACCACAAGCAAGTGGAGATCCTGGGAGTGGAGGAGAAGGATCCGGCGTGTCGTAAGGATCAGTGGAGTCAGTGGCCAGCAAAGGTGGTCCCAGGCCGAGCGTTGCCTCGCCCGTGGACGATACACCCTGCACCATAACATCCTAGTCCCGGCCGGGCCGACTCGTCGTCCGCGTCAAGGAGCAAGCAGTACCACGGAGGCAAGGCGTTGCAGGAGAAGCGCCGCAGGAGTAGTGAGATCTCCGAAGAAATTATATTTGAAACGGTAGAATAAACGGCTATAATAAGAACCCATTGCTTTTCCTTGGTGGGGCAATCACACAAATCATAAATTTGGTGGGACGAACGCACAAACTCTCTGAGCTACCCGCTGCAATCCGTAGCGAGCGAAATAAGAAAATCAGTTCTTCACAGCGTCTTGCTTTAAAATTATTCGGATAATCTTGCAGTTCAAGATTACTCGTGGTTTAAAACGGCTGCGGCCCACCTAAAAAATCATGGGTAGGAGCTGTCCCAAATGCAAGCTAAATTGGAAAATTCTTGTTTAATATGCCTCTTCACCGAGAAGGAATTCTTTGAGTTGCGCATTTGAAGTCAGGGACGCAATCTTCTGATTGCTGGCCGTTAAGAGAGGCGTGTTGGCGAGGTGTGTTGCTGTCGGCAGTTGGAGTCTGCGGTTGGAGTTGGTGTCTTTAGCGGTGTCGTCGTAGGCGAAGTTGGTGCCAAACAGAGAGTTGCACACTTTCACGGCCACGTTGCGACGGGCGATCTTCTTGGATCTGCCGGGGGCGTGGAACTTCTGGTTGTCCACCGTGATTCCCATTAAAAGTAATCTATCAGCAGTTCCGTTTATGTAATATAATAGACTTAAAAATTAATTTTATTCTTGCTCCTAATAATTCCGAATAATTAGTACACCTATTGTTCCGTTTGAAAGTATATCATATGTGCCAGTAAAAAGGATAACTGTGCTTCAGCGGGAGACTGCAGTTTGGCTCTTGAAGTGGACACACACAGAAATGCCAAGTTAAGAAAACAGGTGGCGGAAAAGCGAGTGGGAGTGCGGAGTCCAGAGTCCAGAGCCCGGCGTGCGGTTACGGATACGGATCAGTACTTGATCAGATTGCTGACCGGAAAGGAGCGCCGGAGACTCATGCACTTCTCTCTGTCAATGAACAGGGCATTGACCTTGTTGCGCAGATCTACCTCCAAGGTGCAGCGCGTCTTTAGTAGGCCCTGGTGGGTGGCCTCCGCCTCCATCAGCTTGTGGTGCAGCGTCTCCACGGCACCCTGGATGTCCTGCACCTCTTGGACAAGGCGGTCCTGGGCGTGGTCCTTGCACAGCTCGACGCCCTCGCGGTGGGAGCGGGCTTCCAGTCGCGTCTGGGCCACTTTTAACGGCCCGGACTTGTCCTGGATGGCCTTCTGCAGCAGGAAGAGATGCTTCTCCATGTCGAACAGCTCCTGTTGGACCTTCTGCAGGTGCAGCTGCACACGGTTCTTCGCCTCAGCCATCTCCTGCGAGCGGCGATCGAAGGCGTTGTTCGTGTTGCTCCAGAAGTCCCACACCGTGGTGGCCACCGAGTTGACCACACTCTGGGCATCGCTCCGCAGCTGGGAGAGCTTCGCGCGCTCCGCCTGGGAGCTGTGGAAACAAGGGATAGAAAAGGGTACAAGAATCTCGATTTTGGATGCGACTATGATTAGCTTTCGGCTCAATGAACGAATCACCTCTATAGGCATCCTTTACTCCTACTCCTTTAAGCTAAATAATGGGTATTCGATAGGCGAGGACTCACCGGCGGACGTGCTCGCTGCTGGCCTGCGCCCAGGACTCCTGGGTGCTGACCGAGGGATCGAACTTCTCAATGCCGCCGTAGTAGGTGATGCCGCGGCTGTGGTTGTTCAGCTGGTGGCACATGGAGTCGATGCCGAGCGAGGACTCCTTGTGCGACACATCGTCCTCGAGGAGATGCTGGGCGCCACGGCAGTCGAGGGCCTGCTTCGAGATCTTCTCGTGCAGGCCGCCCAGGCGGTCACGGGAGTTCCTCAAGTTGTTGATCTCCACGAGGAGGGCCTTCTCTACGATGTCATGCACCTTCTACGTGCCCTGGCGCGACTCACGGTGAAAGAGGCACTCCTGGGCGATGTGCAGCGGTATCTCCAGGTCGAGGAGCGCCTTGCCGCACTGCCGCTGCAGCTCGTTGATGTCCGACATCTCGGCGATCAGCTTCTCCAGCTCCGCGTTTAGCTCGTTGCGCCAGAAAGTCAGGTCAGTGATGCGCTCGCCTAGCCTTCGGCCGGCGTCCCTCTGGCCCGAGGTGGCCTTCTCGTCCGTCTCCCGCATCAGACGCACTGCGTCATTCCGCATGCGCTCCGAGAGGTTGCTGAAAGAAACGATGAATCATGCGGCTGTCCTTCTTGCAATAGTATGGTACCAGATATTCATACATACATACGTCATACGTCTTTTCAATAAGGAGCTAGCCACTTACCGATTCATGTTCGACTCGGAGTACTTGGTCATGTTGTTGTTGTACCACTCGTTGCTGGTGTACCGCGTGTAGAGAGCAGCCCGGGCGGCGTGCTGCGGATTGCGATCGAATCCGGTGACCAGGTTGGGGAATATCATTCCGTCCGTCTTCATGCCCTTGGGCAGGAAGCACTGCTTGGTCAGCTGGTTGGTCACCGGCTGCTCGGGCATATGCTTCACCTGGATTAGCTCATAGGCCATAGCCGGGCGCCACGGGTGCTTCGTGGGCGTCTGGTAGGCGGCGCCAACTCTCGGCGGGATCGAAGGCCCCATGACGGGCTCCATGCAGGGCGGAGCGCCCGCCTGGCTCCATGGCTGCAATTGAGAGTACATGACCGTGGTTGGTGGGATGGGCGATCCGCCGGATCCGGCTCCGACACCAGCCCCATTGTGACTCATCGCGGTCGAAGGTTTCGGTAATGGTATCGGTTATAAGTCGAATCGTTGGGATAGTGAAGTACTAGTAATTTGTGCCACTTGGAATTTGGACTGGGTGTTGGGAACAAACGAATGATTTCAAAAAGCACAGATACGTTCCCATTCGAGGAGTGGAGTAAACTAAACTAATCTCAGACTGTGACTCAGGGTGACAGGGCCCAGCGTTCAAAAGTGGCCTACTCCAAGTGGCATTGCAACAGAAATAAAGTAAGCTATAAAGCATAATGTGGTATGTGGCATGACTCCAGCTCGATCCATATATCGAACGAAAAAGGATAAAATGACATGGCTGATGCGATATCGAAATCAACGTGATGTCCTCCATGCAGGAAGCAGACATATAGATATGACTTCTGGGTGCCCACCTACATCTAAAGCAGCTACATCTTGGCCAGGTGCTCCACTACTTTTCAGTGCTGCTATGGTAGATGAATGCCAAGATACGAAACTACATACATACATACATAGGTGCAATGGGTAATGATATGGGTTAGTGGTACATAGGACTCCATGAGGTTCCGGTGGTCCTTGCGCTCGTTGTACTCGTTCATGTCAGCGGTGGGCCACTTGTCCAGAAGGTTGCCCTTGACCAGGCGGTGATCGAAGATGCGGTTCTCGAGGTAGGAGTGCTTGTGGAACTTGAGCACCTCCTGCCCCTTGAGCGGTGCCATGGTGCCGGCGAAACGTGAGTCCTACTCGGGGTTTGGAGCACTCACTATCGGTACACTGGATCGCAACAGCAGGTTCTTGAGCGTTTCTGGCGCCTTTTGCTGTGGATTCGGATCACTCAGATAGTGATCCTCGTTGGCCCAGCAGAGCATTGGTCGACGGACTTGATGTATTACCACTTCTCTTCCTCGGAGATCCCTTTCCTTTGGGTCTGTGAGGTCCTGCGGCTCTGGATAGAATGGTCCCAGCGCCAGCGCTCGGTGGCTTCTTCTCTGGCGGGCTTATTGATTAAACGGTAGCCTGGCAGCGGTATCGTCTGGCAATGGGTTCCTTCAACGATTTGTGGAATCGATGGCAATGACACGGGTTATTGACCCACTTGCCAATGAGGGTCAGACTGGGCCGTAGGCCCCACTGAGTTAGTTTCTCAATTATTGACCTTGCTTAGTGCCGAATTAATTAGGCTGTTGGTTTTCAATTGATTAGCTTGAAAACCCTATCCTTATCGAACCCACATTTTCAATAGTATTGAATGAATGCATTGAATAGATATTCTTAGTGGGACGTTCTTATATTCCCTTCTTTTTTAATATCTAAATATCCATTAATAAATGAGGCACCTTTTGCCATTAAAGAGGGAATTTAAAGGAGTTATTTATAAATTTAAATTTGCTCAAAGAAATTTTAACAGTTTAAACAAGTGTAAATTTCCTTTGTAACCCCAAAGATCAAAGCTCGAATATGAGTTTCTGTACATCAGTTCATGCACTAACAGTTAAGCTTAAAGCCGTAGATTTATTTAAACAATCAACTACATGTACCTTATGTATACAACTAACTATTGGCTTCACTAGAGAATTAGCACCGTAAGCAGGGACATTAAAATAAGTCCCTCTAATGGGGACCGCCGCCACTGGGCTCCTGCTGCTTGAGCGTCTTAAGGTTCTTTTCGAAGCGCTCAAACTCGCTGTCGATCATCCTGTCTGCCTCGTCGAAGACCTGCTCAACGGACTCCACCTCCGGTATGTAGAACTGCAGCATGTTCTGCACGCCGTTCTTCAGCGTCACAATGGAGCTGGGGCAGGAGGAGCAGGAGCCCTGCATCTTTAGCTTGACTACGCCGGCCTCGTAGCCCATGAAGACGATGTCGCCACCGTCCTCCTGGACGGTTGGCCGGATGCGCGTGTCCAGCAGCTCCTTGATCATCATCACCGTCTCGTCGTCATCCTCGAGAATCTCGGTGTCCGCATTGGGCTGGGCATCGTTGAGGACTGGCAAGCCGCTGGCAAAGAAGTCCATTATGACGGCAAACACCTCTGGCTTAATCAGGCTCCACTCGGCGCCCTCCTGCTTCGATATGGTGATGAAATCGGCGCCAAAGAACACGCCCTTAACGCCCTCCACGCGGAACAGCAATTTGGCTGCGGATCCAGTGATAATTGCAAATATAAGTACATTTCATTAGGATTATATAATATCAAAAATTGGAAAGTTACAAGTTATCTAAATTCTGCGACTTTGTGCGTTAAGAATTTGTAAACAGCCAGGAACGTAATAAGTAATACTCAATTTTTCATCATCAGTATATATATATACTGATAGTGCTAGTAATGTAAATTGTATTTATATATATTGATTAATTTCTAACTGAATTACCCAGGTTACATTATTTTGCACCTTTTCATTCTTTTTCAAGAATGAATATTATAAAAATGTCCAGTTTTTCCCTACACTCCCTACCAAACCAAAACTACTTCAAATTAATGAAAGCATAGTATTTTCAAATTTAAATTAGTTTGCTAAGAACACTGAAAAACGCCACCAGATCCACCTTGAGCTCTACCATTGAAGATATAGCGCTTTCTTCACAAACTGCCTACGTTTTGCATCAATTTCGGGGTCGAAGCATCAAGTATCTCTCTGCTAAAAGATAACCGCCTATTTTGGAGGAAACCAGAACTGGACCTTTACAGCAATGTGATCTTTTCGGCCACCCGAGAACCGATTTATAGGATACCCAGGGAGCCGCACGTGGATCCTTACTCACCCAAAGGACTGCTGTGGGCGGTGGTTCCGTTGGGGAAGTCGTACGTGTTCCCCTTTCCCAGGACGTCCACGCCGGGCAGGAACTTCAAGCTCTCCGGATTCGGAGTGTCCTGGGTCTGGATGAACATGCTCCTTCTGCACGCCACCGGCATCCGCAACTCTAGCAGCCCGCGTCCCGCAGACTGACCACATCCCCATTCCTGGTGACCCGCTTCGCGATGGTTACGCGTGTTAGAGATGCCCGCAAAACTGCGCACCCTGGAGAACAGCGTCAATGGGTTACTCCTGTGGGCATCGGGTGATCGTGGAGTACTTACAGTTGCCGCGACCCCAGGCGCGTGTTTCGCAGCGTATTTATAGCCGCTTGGGACAGAAATTTCGACATGTCGTTCGCTTTTGCGTTTGATAATAAAAACTAACGCTGTTCGATTAGTTTATGGTGGGAAGCCAGAATAGCCAACTAGCACGGACCAAAACCCTGCTGCGATACCGTTTTACTAAACAAATTTATAATTGGGCAACATTGAACCAATACTCGCAAGTATGAGCGCAACAAATCAGAATACACTTGACAATTTTATATTCAATACTTGTATTTATGTGTTCATGTTTTTAAAAATCAAGTAATTTACCACTCAAGACCTAAAATTAATATTGCTCTATCTAGTTAACGACAAAAAATGTAATTCACTGGTAAGCATAATTATTATTTTTATTATTTGATACCCAATCTGCCACCGAAATGCTCTTCTATGGAAGCGTTTTCACAAAAAAAAAAAAAACAAGCCAACAATGTAAAACAAAATACACGGAAAAAATTAATCAGCATTACCAAGGAACCTTGCGTTAAAATTATTCGGATAATCTTGCAGTTCAAGATTACTCGTGGTTGAAAACGGCTGCGGCCCACCTAAAAAATCATAAGTAAGAGCTGTCCCAAATGCAAGCTAAATTGGAAAATTCTTGTTTAATATGCCTCTTCACCTTCACAGAGAAGGAATTCTTAAAGCTGCGCATTTGGCGTCACAGTTGGAGTCTGCGGCTGGAGTTGGTGTCTTAAGCGCTGTCGTCATAGATGAAGTTTGTGCCGAATAGAGAGTTGCACACTTTCACGGCCACGTTGAGACGGGCGATCTTCTTGGATCTGCCGTGGGCGTGGAACTTCTGGTTGTCCACCGTGATTCCCATATGCTGCATGTAAGTGACCTTGTGCCAAGATAATCCGTAGTCCACGTAGTTGAGTCCCGGGCGCATCTGCAGGGGAATTGATTACTGACAGTCAATATAGTGAGGTAAGCTGGCCTACAATGCAAAGAATGCTCGCCGGGTGCATGGTCTCCCAGCCAAAGGGTAGCTCCGTACGCTGGGCATTGGCCGAAGCGTGCATCTCGGGTACGACATAGCCCTCGCGCTCCCACTCCGCGAACAGCTTGTAGATGGCAAACGAAGCCAGATTCAACATGGGCAGATCATCATCCGGTGCATCGGCCTCATCTTCGTTGGTATCCGTCTCCACCTTGTGAATACCGGGCGGCTTGGGGGTCATCTTTGCAATTATAAAATCGCGCCAAGCCTCCTCGCAGGCCGCGATCTTGGCTGTCATTTCCGAGGTACCCTTGCCCACGTACTGAGTCGAGTTCACAGTGACAACGGCCGTGAATCCCCCGTCGGTATTGCTGTCGATGGTGAAATCGCTGATGGTCACGCCCTTAACCTCGTTGAGGGCCATCAGAGCGTTCTTGGGGAGCATGGACTTGCGCAGCTGGCGGTTCTGTCGCAGCTTCTTGTCCCGAGTGCGTTCTACGATCGAGTTAGAAGACATATATGTTATTTTAAAAAATAAATTTAAAGTTGTTAAGTAATTTCCAGTCTGTCCTTTCATAAGAATTCTAGTGATTCCTGTGTGTGTGTGAAAAGTCTGGGAAATCTGATCACCACAGGATTTCATGCTTACCAGACGACTTCTTGGGGTTTTGGAAGATATTTATAAATGGGATCTTGCCCCCGATGCCGATGGCAATGGTACTGGAACTGGTATTTTCCTCTATAATATCGACGGACGGTTCATCGTCGACAGAGATCGGCTCCTCCTTGATTATAACTGGCAAGGGCATCTTCGAATCTGCATCCGGATTCTGGTGCTGGACGGAAGAGTTCGACACTCGAACAGGGACAGGAGCCGATGGAGGCTTCACAGCCAATAATGCGTCCGGTGGCGACTGAACAGCCACCGGAGTGGCCGGTGTCGGATATGAAGCCACCGGAGGAGACTGCTGCTCCTGGACATTGGCGGCCTGCAACGTCATTTGGATCAAAGGCTTGACGGTGGCATTGGGATTCTGCGTTTGCGAAAGAGTTAACCGATTAGTTAGCAAAGGCAACGGGCTGGTCCAGTGGGTCGACAGAAAATCGACTCCCTGGCCAACGGAAACCATCAAGTCGTCAAGTTACCCGGAAGCGTCAGGGTGGTCGGCTGGTCAACTTAAAACCATAGTTCAGGAAATAGCCATGGCCATTCCTGCGACCCAAGTGCCCCGAAACGAAGCTCTGCACCAGCGGAGCCACCTGCCCAGCGACTATGGATCTAGGGTAGGGTAACAATTCCCTCATTCATTTTAAGGGGTTAAAAACAGCAATGTCCGATTAACAAATAAATGCAGTCTTATGGTGAGTTAATTTTTCGCTAATGTATTCTGTTGCAGCGAGGTTCGAGAAAATCAAATTCTAATTCTAATACAATTTTCTCCGATATGCAAAAATAGAGTAATTTTTAATGACTAGTGCTCTATAAGTTACACAATTCTAAAATAAGTTAAATTTTTTCTTTCTATTTTAGTAAGAAACAAATCAAACACGAATTCATTTTGGACTTGGAATAGTATAGTTATGGGGATCCTTCGGTCATCGGCTGAGCTCATGGTCGTCGGCTCGTTTCGGGCACATTCGGTGGAGTGAATAGGCATTGCTATCTGACGCAAAACTAATAATTTTAGTTACAATTTCGGGTGAATCCATTTTCAGTAGCCATAAAAGTTAGCGATAACCGCAAGTCCAGCATGAATCTATCGTAGTGCTGGCCATCTCTAGCTGTTCGAAAGGACGAGCGGAGTGGAATGAGTGCAATGACCAAATGGGTGGGATACAAATGCAATGGAATTCGGACAACGATCTGCAGTGCAGACTCTGCACTTTCGATTAACCCGCTTTTAGTGGCTATTGCAAATGAGTTCACAATTGTAATGAATACACACACTTTCACTTTGTGCGCTGCAAATTATAGAAATAAAATCGAAAACTTTGTTATTTCACAAATCAAATATGGATGAGTCCAACAATGGTTTTTGTTTTCGTGATCTATTTTCACTAGGGACACATCTCTTCACAGGGGAGTTTAAACTCACACTCCTGCACACACTTGGAAAAAATGCAGATTCTTACGTAAATGCCTCCAAAGACAAATGGCTTGTTGTTTGCCGCGAGTGGACGAAGATTTCCCTCCATCTTGATTTTTTCGTTTTTGTAATTTAATTTTTCACTGTTCAAATCACAGAGATAAGCTTACTGCGCTGATGGGAAAAACCTAAATAGGGATGTAGTGCATATATCAGAATATATGTAAATATATCGATATTTGTTTCACATATTTTGAAAATCGATTCTTGTATTAAATATATTAGAGACATTTCACACTGGCCATAGTAATATAACCAAGTGAAGGGATAGAAAGACGGCGGAAAATGAGCGCAGACAACTGATTTTTTTCTAAAATAATTAACAATAATATAAAAATAACACGAAGATGCCTATTTTGAAGAAAAATTAATGCGAAAATTAAAAATTGCAACAGTATTTCTGTATTTCTTGAGAAATTTATAGCTTTTAGAGCGTGTGCATGTTAATTCCCTCAATTTTTTGTGACTGACTTACATTTGAATATAGTAAAAGAATAGTCTAAAACTCAAACCATAACCGCAACAAAATTATTAATTTAACGCACAAAATTTTTGTTATGATCGTGGTTTATTTTTTGACCACAAATGTATAGTACTTTTGAAATATTTAATCTGAAGACACTGTGCACACACGACGAGTTAGAAAATGGCAATGCAATAACGTATTAAATCGTTTTCATGACTTGCAAACACAATTTGGCAGTCCGCCGCGTGGGCAAAATCTATAAGGTTCTAATCAACGAAAAACAGAAAAGGTGTTCACACTGTTTTAACAAGAGTTTTGCGTTTCCTCAACCACAGCAATAGGAAAGTATGCGAATTTATGAAAATGAACACCGAATTAAGTGAATTAACTATCTGGGTTGGGATTAATCGCCCATTTTTTTAATATTTGTCATATATTAAACAAATATTATTATTCGTCAAAGTAAGGTAAGTTACCTGTAACTCAGATAGTGGTAGTTCGATGGAGAATTTTCGACATTCTTTTTGCACATCTATAGAAAGTGCCAAGAGAAATAATTTTCAGAAAAAATGGTAACATTTTTGAAAAGGGTTGGCATGGCAGTTTTGGACAAACTTGCTGCATCAACTGCTCTAGAATCTGGAGCATAAGTCTCAACGCCCTGACTTTTTATAGTTCCTCAGATCTAGAAATTCATACGGACGGAAATGGACAGATCGCGGATTTTATTATTTTACGAAAATTGAAGCAGTATTGAAGCGCTGCATAGGCATACAGGCTTAGTCCCAACTAGCCTTTAAGGTTCGCGAGGACAGAAGACCATGGGACAGCACGACTCGTTTTGTGATCCTGGACTACAGAGAACTCAATACACACATATATACACTACATCACTACACTAAACTACAGATCTATGTTTAAATTGGGATATCTGAAATAAAATGGTAAAATTTTTTAACTGAGATCCACCCAAATAAAACGCCTCTAAGAGAAGGAATTGAACAACATTGTAGTGTAGCACATATTTTAACAACATTCTTAACGAGAAAACTTAGACAGCATTTTTAATATAATTGTTTTTTACGCGTTTCCACATGTGCACATATACACATGTGACAATTTGAATTTTAAAATTAAATAAGAAGAAAGGCATTTTTTTAAATAAAAAGACATGAAAATAACTTTAAATTTTTCGAACTACAATTACGCTTAATGCGCGTGCGCATTTAAAACAATTTAAAATGCAGTGTTCACTAATTAGTTTAAACTCGAAAATGTTTTGATATAATTGAGTAATTGAAATTCTACGGGAAACAACAACGAAAAGAAAGAGGTTTGTGGGTCGGAAACCAGAATACCCAACTAGCACGGACCCAAACCGTGCTGCGATACACTGACAAAATTTCGTCAGAAACACACTCTCCTCCCGGACAAACTTCAGGGTCAATGGCTTTACCCTACATTCTACCAACCATCCGGATGACAGACAACACGAGGGGGCGCCGATCCTTGCTAGATCAAATATCTCTCATCGCCACTCTATCTCAAAATCATATCCAGGAAGTAACTATTCAGCTGACTGCAAGCAGAGGAAACTTTAATGTTGCCTTAATATACTGCCCTCCGACACTTAGATGGACAGATGCCATTGCTGGGCAGTTCATCACACACAATTGGAGAAGCCACATGCTACCCCCACCGTGCAACTGCCTCTCCAAGTGCCATAGATTTTGGGATCTCCAAAGGCTTTAGACAGCAACTAATCAGGGTGAAAGTGCTGACAGAACTGTTATGTGACCATCATCTGCCATTGATTGAAGACGCCCAATCATTTAGAAGTGTTAAAAAAATGCTGTCTCCACAAGCGAGAATTCGGATCGTTAAAGAACACATCGAGGCTACTGTAGAACTCAACATTTCCATTGACACTTTGCAGTAGGCTGGAAGCGTACGTCGACTACTTCACATCGGCGATCATTGAAGCTGCAAGGCAGGCTACACCAAGTTGGTCTCACGGCCATAAGGAGGCCTGCCATTTTAAGCTTGGAGGCTAGGGACTTGCTTAGCCACAAAAGACGCCTCAGAAGACAATACACCGCGACAGGAGATCCTAGCATTTACCAGCAATATTCATACTCCGACGCTCAGACACGCCCTATACCTTACCGCATAAGGTAATGATGCAACTAAAGGCTTTCCAGCCAAAAAAAAACCCTGGTTACTATGGCATAGACAACCGAACTGCGAAATTTCTATCACGCAAAGGAGTGCTTGCTCTTGTGAAAATATTTAATGCTATGCTAAGATTAGATAATTTTCCCAGGCAATGAAAACGTGCGCGCATTGTAATGATCCCCAAAGCTGGAAAGTCACCAACACAGATCGACTCATATCGCCCGATAATCCTGCTACCAACTTTCTCCAAAGTTTTTGAGAGAATTTTGCTTACCCGCTTGATGGAACTGCCGGAGGTAGGTAACACATCCCACAAGAACTAGCTTTGAACAGTCGGCGAATTTTTGGACGTGAAACAAGCGTTTGATAAGGTGTGGCATGAAGGTCTGCTATATAAAATCAAAGATCTCCTCCGAGCAGCCTATTATGCCATCCTCAGCTCCTTCATCGCTGATCGGCCCTTCGATGTTGCTGTACGAAACTGTCGGTCAAGCCTGGAACACATTCATGCAGGGGTTTCACAGGGAAGTGTGCTTGGACCCTTCCCGTATACCCTGTACACTGCTGACATGCCAACTCCCGTCAACGACACCGATGAAGCCTCCCCTGCTCAGCTGCTCCTGGCCACCTACACTGATGACACCGCCATTCTTGCGTCGCACTCATCCTTTCAATTCAGCCCAATGCAGTTCAGGAATGGCTGCTGCAATCGAGCGATGGACTGGTAAATGGGACAAATCCATTACATTCACTAAGTCGGCCTGTGTCACATTTACCCTGCGACCTCAAACATGCCTAGGTCTTCTCTTTGACGGAAATACCATTGACCACGTCTCATCCCACTGCTACTTCGGAGTTGACCTTGATGGACGCTGAGTTGAAAAGCCCATATCACGGCAGTTAGAGCCAAATCCTCATGGAAGCTGAAAAAGCTGGACAGGCTTTTCCACTCAAGCAACCTCCATATGGCAGTTAAGGCTCCCTTAATAAAAGCCATATTAGGTCCAACACTGACCTACGCAATCCAAGTGTGGAGTGTGCCTCCGGGACTCAGCTCAATGGGCTTGGAGTAATACAATCGCGAGCGGCATGACATGCATCTGGGCTACCCTAGTATGTGAGCAACCGAGTCATCGAAAAGGATTTAAAAGTTGTCTCACTGGGAGACCAAATTAACTTCCACAGCAGCCGATATGCCGACAGACTTAGCGCCCACCCGAACTATTTGGCGAATCTTTCCCCCTATTTTACATTTGTATACATTATAGTTAAGGAACAGTATCCATAATATTATCTTTTAAGCAACACATTAAGTTCATAAGTTCAGAATAATAAGAGATTTCAAAAAAAAAAAAAACATTCTTCGTGTTGATTCTGTATGAGTATGAACACAAGAAATCAAAATGCACTTTACAATTTTATATTCAATGCTTATATTTATGTCTTCATGTTTTAAAAAATCAAGTAATTATACCACCCAAGACCTAACATTAATTTAGTTTAATCTAGATAACGACAAAAAATTTAATTCACTGGTAAGCATAATTATTATTTGATACCCAATCTGCCACCGAAATGCTCTTCTGTGGAAGCGTTTTCAAAAAAAAAAACAACAAGCCAACAGTGTATAACAAAATACACGGAAAAAATTAATCAGCATTACCAAGGAACCTTGCGTTAAAATTATTCGGATAATCTTGCAGTTCAAGATTACTCGTGGTTGAAAACGGATGTGGCCCACCTAAAAAATCATAAGTAAGAGCTGTCCCAAATGCAAGCTAAATTGGTAAATTCTTGTTTAATATGCCTCTTCACCTTCACAGAGAAGGAATTCTTTGAGTTGCGCATTTGAAGTCAGGGACGCAATCTTCTGATTGCTGGCCGTTAAGAGAGGCGTGTTGGCGAGGTGTGTTGCTGTCGGCAGTTGGAGTTGGTGTCTTAAGCGGTGTCGCCGTAGGCGAAGTTTGTGCCGAACAGAGAGTTGCACACTTTCACGGCCACGTTGCGACGGGCGATCTTCTTGGATCTGCCGTGAGCGTGGAATTCCTGGTTGTCCACCGTGATTCCCAGATGCTGCATGCCGTTGGTCTTGTCGCCAGATGACCCGTAGTCCACGTAGCTGAGTCCTGGTCGCATCTGCAGGGAAATTGATTACTGACAGTGAATATAGTGAGGTGGGCTGGCCTACAATGCAAAGAATGGTCGCCGGGTGCATGGTCTCCCAGCCAGAGGGTAGCTCCGTACGCACTGGCGGCTTCTTTGGCTCCTTCGGCGCGGCGGGAACTGGAGTTCCGGCATCCCCTCCGGCCTGCTGGGCAGCATTGGCCGAAGGGTGCATGTCGGGTACGACATAGCCCTCGCGCTCCCACTCCGCGAACAGCTTGTAGATGGCAAACGAAGCCAGATTCAACATGGGCAGATCATCATCCGGTGCATCGGCCTCATCCTCGTTAGTGTCTATTGGCTCCGCACCTAACTCCACCTGGTGAATACGGGGAGGCTTAGGCGTCATCTTCGCAATTATAAAATCGCGCCAAGCCTTCTCGCAGGCCGCGTTCTTGGCTGTCATCTTTGAGGTACCCTTGCCCTCGTACTGATTGGAGTTCACAGTGACAACGGCCGTGAATCCCCCGTCGGTATTGCTGTCGATGGTGAAATCGCTGATGGTCACGCCCTTAACCTCGTTGAGGGCCATCAGAGCGTTCTTGGGGAGCATGGACTTGCGCAGCTGGCGGTTCTGTCGCAGCTTCTTGTCCCGAGTGCGTTCTACGATCGAGTTAAAAGACATATATGTTATTGTATAAATGTTAAGTAATTTCCAGTCTGTCCTTTCATAAGAACTCTAGTGATTCGTGTGTGTGTGCGATAAAAGTCTGGGAAAACTGATCACCAAAGAATTCCACGCTTACCAGACGACTTCTTGCGCTTTTGGAAGATCTTTTTAAATGGGATCTTGCCCCCGATGCAGCTGGCACTGGTACTGGCACTGGTATTGTCCTCTATAATGTCGACGGACGGTTCATCGTCGACAGAGATCGGCTCCTCCTTGATGATAACTGGCAAGGCCAGCTTCGAGGCGATGGCGTCCGCATCCGGATTTTGCTGTTGGACGGACGAGTTCGGCACTTGAACGGGGACAGGAGTCGATGGCTGCTGAACAGCCACCGGAGTGGCCGGTGTCGGATATGAAGCCACCGGAGGAGACTGCTGCTCCTGGACATTGGCGGCCTGCAACGGCATTTGGATCAAAGGCTTGACGGTGGCATTGGGATTCTGCGTTTGCGAAAGAGTTAACCGATTAGTTAGCAAAGGCAACGGGCTGGTCCAGTGGGTCGACAGAAAAGCGACTCGCTGGCCAACGGAAACCATCAAGTCGTCAAGTTACCCGGAAGCGTCAGGGTGGTCGGCTGGTCAACTTAAAACCATAGTTCAGGAAATAGCCATGGCCATTCCTGCGACCCAAGTGCCCCGAAACGAAGCTCTGCACCAGCGGAGCCACCTGCCCAGCGACTGTGGATCTAGGGTAGGGTAACAATTCCCTCATTCATTTTAAGGGGTTAAAAACAGCAAAGTCCGATTAACAAATAAATGCAGTCTTATGGTGAGTTAATTTTTCGCTAATGTATTCTGTTGCAGCGAGGTTCGAGAAAATCAAATTCTTATTCTAATACAATTTTCTCCGATATGCAAAAATAGAGTAATTTTTAATGACTAGTGCTCTATAAGTTACAAAATTCTAAAATAAGTTAAATTTTTTCTTTCTATTTTAGTAAGAAACAAATCAAACACGAATTCATTTTGGACTTGGAATAGTATAGTTATGGGGATCCTTCGGTCATCGGCTGAGCTCATGGTCGTCGGCTCGTTTCGGGCACATTCGGTGGAGTGAATAGGCATTGCTATCTGACGCAAAACTAATAATTTTAGTTACAATTTCGGGTGAATCCATTTTCAGTAGCCATAAAAGTTAGCGATAACCGCAAGTCCAGCATGAATCTATCGTAGTGCTGGCCATCTCTAGCTGTTCGAAAGGACGAGCGGAGTGGAATGAGTGCAATGACCAAATGGGTGGGATACAAATGCAATGGAAGAGGTGGTGGTGGGCTGGAGGGTGCATTGTGGATGCTGGTGGAATTCGGACAACGATCTGCAGTGCAGACTCTGCACTTTCGATTAACCCGCTTTTAGTGGCTATTGCAAATGAGTTCACAATTGTAATGAATACACACTTTCACTTTGTGCGCTGCAAATTATAGAAATAAAATCGAAAACTTTGTTATTTCACAATCAAATATGGATGAGTCCAACAATGGTTTTTGTTTTCGTGATCTATTTTCACTAGGGACACATCTCTTCACAGGGGAGTTTAAACTCACACTCCTGCACACACTTGGAAAAAATGCAGATTCTTACGTAAATGCCTCCAAAGACAAATGGCTTGTTGTTTGCCGCGAGTGGACGAAGATTTCCCTCCATCTTGATTTTTTCGTTTTTGTAATTTAATTTTTCACTGTTCAAATCACAGAGATAAGCTTACTGCGCTGATGGGAAAAACCTAAATAGGGATGTAATGCATATATCAGAATATATGTAAATATATCGATATTTGTTTCACATATTTTGAAAATCGATTCTTGTATTAAATATATTAGAGACATTTCACACTGGCCATAGTAATATAACCAAGTGAAGGGATAGAAAGACGGCGGAAAATGAGCGCAGACAACTGATTTTTTTCTAAAATAATTAACAATAATATAAAAATAACACGAAGATGCCTATTTTGAAGAAAAATTAATGCGAAAATTAAAAATTGCAACAGTATTTCTGTATTTCTTGAGAAATTTATAGCTTTTAGAGCGTGTGCATGTTAATTCCCTCAATTTTTTGTGACTGACTTACATTTGAATATAGTAAAAGAATAGTCTAAAACTCAAACCATAACCGCAACAAAATTATTAATTTAACGCACAAAATTTTTGTTATGATCGTGGTTTATTTTTTGACCACAAATGTATAGTACTTTTGAAATATTTAAGCTGAAGACACTGTGCACACACGACGAGTTAGAAAATGGCAATGCAATAACGTATTAAATCGTTTTCATGACTTGCAAACACAATTTGGCAGTCCGCCGCGTGGGCAAAATCTATAAGGTTCTAATCAACGAAAAACAGAAAAGGTGTTCACACTGTTTTAACAAGAGTTTTGCGTTTCCTCAACCACAGCAATAGGAAAGTATGCGAATTTATGAAAATGAACACCGAATTAAGTGAATTAACTATCTGGGTTGGGATTAATCGCCCATTTTTTTAATATTTGTCATATATTAAACAAATATTATTATTCGTCAAAGTAAGGTAAGTTACCTGTAACTCAGATAGTGGTAGTTCGATGGAGAATTTTCGACATTCTTTTTGCACATCTATAGAAAGTGCCAAGAGAAATAATTTTCAGAAAAAAATGGTAACATTTTTGAAAAGGGTTGGCATGGCAGTTTTGGACAAACTTGCTGCATCAACTGCTCTAGAATCTGGAGCATAAGTCTCAACGCCCTGACTTTTTATAGTTCCTCAGATCTAGAAATTCATACGGACGGAAATGGACAGATCGCGGATTTTATTATTTTACGAAAATTGAAGCAGTATTGAAGCGCTGCATAGGCATACAGGCTTAGCCCAACTAGCCTTTAAGGTTCGCGAGGACAAAAGACCATGGGACAGCACGACTCGTTTTGTGATCCTGGACTACAGAGAACTCAATACACACATATATACACTACATCACTACACTAAACTACAGATCTATGTTTAAATTGGGATATCTGAAATAAAATGGTAAAATTTTTTAACTGAGATCCACCCAAATAAAACGCCTCTAAGAGAAGGAATTGAACAACATTGTAGTGTAGCACATATTTTAACAACATTCTTAACGAGAAAACTTAGACAGCATTTTTAATATAATTGTTTTTTACGCGTTTCCACATGTGCACATATACACATGTGACAATTTGAATTTTAAAATTAAATAAGAAGAAAGGCATTTTTTTAAATAAAAAGACATGAAAATAACTTTAAATTTTTCGAACTACAATTACGCTTAATGCGCGTGCGCATTTAAAACAATTTAAAATGCAGTGTTCACTAATTAGTTTAAACTCGAAAATGTTTTGATATAATTGAGTAATTGAAATTCTACGGGAAACAACAACGAAAAGAAAGAGGTTTGTGGGTCGGAAACCAGAATACCCAACTAGCACGGACCCAAACCGTGCTGCGATACACTGACAAAATTTCGTCAGAAACACACTCTCCTCCCGGACAAACTTCAGGGTCAATGGCTTTACCCTACATTCTACCAACCATCCGGATGACAGACAACACGAGGGGGCGCCGATCCTTGCTAGATCAAATATCTCTCATCGCCACTCTATCTCAAAATCATATCCAGGAAGTAACTATTCAGCTGACTGCAAGCAGAGGAAACTTTAATGTTGCCTTAATATACTGCCCTCCGACACTTAGATGGACAGATGCCATTGCTGGGCAGTTCATCACACACAATTGGAGAAGCCACATGCTACCCCCACCGTGCAACTGCCTCTCCAAGTGCCATAGATTTTGGGATCTCCAAAGGCTTTAGACAGCAACTAATCAGGGTGAAAGTGCTGACAGAACTGTTATGTGACCATCATCTGCCATTGATTGAAGACGCCCAATCATTTAGAAGTGTTAAAAAAATGCTGTCTCCACAAGCGAGAATTCGGATCGTTAAAGAACACATCGAGGCTACTGTAGAACTCAACATTTCCATTGACACTTTGCAGTAGGCTGGAAGCGTACGTCGACTACTTCACATCGGCGATCATTGAAGCTGCAAGGCAGGCTACACCAAGTTGGTCTCACGGCCATAAGGAGGCCTGCCATTTTAAGCTTGGAGGCTAGGGACTTGCTTAGCCACAAAAGACGCCTCAGAAGACAATACACCGCGACAGGAGATCCTAGCATTTACCAGCAATATTCATACTCCGACGCTCAGACACGCCCTATACCTTACCGCATAAGGTAATGATGCAACTAAAGGCTTTCCAGCCAAAAAAAAACCCTGGTTACTATGGCATAGACAACCGAACTGCGAAATTTCTATCACGCAAAGGAGTGCTTGCTCTTGTGAAAATATTTAATGCTATGCTAAGATTAGATAATTTTCCCAGGCAATGAAAACGTGCGCGCATTGTAATGATCCCCAAAGCTGGAAAGTCACCAACACAGATCGACTCATATCGCCCGATAATCCTGCTACCAACTTTCTCCAAAGTTTTTGAGAGAATTTTGCTTACCCGCTTGATGGAACTGCCGGAGGTAGGTAACACATCCCACAAGAACTAGCTTTGAACAGTCGGCGAATTTTTGGACGTGAAACAAGCGTTTGATAAGGTGTGGCATGAAGGTCTGCTATATAAAATCAAAGATCTCCTCCGAGCAGCCTATTATGCCATCCTCAGCTCCTTCATCGCTGATCGGCCCTTCGATGTTGCTGTACGAAACTGTCGGTCAAGCCTGGAACACATTCATGCAGGGGTTTCACAGGGAAGTGTGCTTGGACCCTTCCCGTATACCCTGTACACTGCTGACATGCCAACTCCCGTCAACGACACCGATGAAGCCTCCCCTGCTCAGCTGCTCCTGGCCACCTACACTGATGACACCGCCATTCTTGCGTCGCACTCATCCTTTCAATTCAGCCCAATGCAGTTCAGGAATGGCTGCTGCAATCGAGCGATGGACTGGTAAATGGGACAAATCCATTACATTCACTAAGTCGGCCTGTGTCACATTTACCCTGCGACCTCAAACATGCCTAGGTCTTCTCTTTGACGGAAATACCATTGACCACGTCTCATCCCACTGCTACTTCGGAGTTGACCTTGATGGACGCTGAGTTGAAAAGCCCATATCACGGCAGTTAGAGCCAAATCCTCATGGAAGCTGAAAAAGCTGGACAGGCTTTTCCACTCAAGCAACCTCCATATGGCAGTTAAGGCTCCCTTAATAAAAGCCATATTAGGTCCAACACTGACCTACGCAATCCAAGTGTGGAGTGTGCCTCCGGGACTCAGCTCAATGGGCTTGGAGTAATACAATCGCGAGCGGCATGACATGCATCTGGGCTACCCTAGTATGTGAGCAACCGAGTCATCGAAAAGGATTTAAAAGTTGTCCCACTGGGAGACCAAATTAACTTCCACAGCAGCCGATATGCCGACAGACTTAGCGCCCACCCGAACTATTTGGCGAATCTTTCCCCCTATTTTACATTTGTATACATTATAGTTAAGGAACAGTATCCATAATATTATCTTTTAAGCAACACATTAAGTTCATAAGTTCAGAATAATAAGAGATTTCAAAAAAAAAAAAAACATTCTTCGTGTTGATTCTGTATGAGTATGAACACAAGAAATCAAAATGCACTTTACAATTTTATATTCAATGCTTATATTTATGTCTTCATGTTTTAAAAAATCAAGTAATTATACCACCCAAGACCTAACATTAATTTAGTTTAATCTAGATAACGACAAAAAATTTAATTCACTGGTAAGCATAATTATTATTTGATACCCAATCTGCCACCGAAATGCTCTTCTGTGGAAGCGTTTTCAAAAAAAAAAACAACAAGCCAACAGTGTATAACAAAATACACGGAAAAAATTTATCAGCATTACCAAGGAACCTTGCGTTAAAATTATTCGGATAATCTTGCAGTTCAAGATTACTCGTGGTTGAAAACGGATGTGGCCCACCTAAAAAATCATAAGTAAGAGCTGTCCCAAATGCAAGCTAAATTGGTAAATTCTTGTTTAATATGCCTCTTCACCTTCACAGAGAAGGAATTCTTTGAGTTGCGCATTTGAAGTCAGGGACGCAATCTTCTGATTGCTGGCCGTTAAGAGAGGCGTGTTGGCGAGGTGTGTTGCTGTCGGCAGTTGGAGTTGGTGTCTTAAGCGGTGTCGCCGTAGGCGAAGTTTGTGCCGAACAGAGAGTTGCACACTTTCACGGCCACGTTGCGACGGGCGATCTTCTTGGATCTGCCGTGAGCGTGGAATTCCTGGTTGTCCACCGTGATTCCCAGATGCTGCATGCCGTTGGTCTTGTCGCCAGATGACCCGTAGTCCACGTAGCTGAGTCCTGGTCGCATCTGCAGGGAAATTGATTACTGACAGTGAATATAGTGAGGTGGGCTGGCCTACAATGCAAAGAATGGTCGCCGGGTGCATGGTCTCCCAGCCAGAGGGTAGCTCCGTACGCACTGGCGGCTTCTTTGGCTCCTTCGGCGCGGCGGGAACTGGAGTTCCGGCATCCCCTCCGGCCTGCTGGGCAGCATTGGCCGAAGGGTGCATGTCGGGTACGACATAGCCCTCGCGCTCCCACTCCGCGAACAGCTTGTAGATGGCAAACGAAGCCAGATTCAACATGGGCAGATCATCATCCGGTGCATCGGCCTCATCCTCGTTAGTGTCTATTGGCTCCGCACCTAACTCCACCTGGTGAATACGGGGAGGCTTAGGCGTCATCTTCGCAATTATAAAATCGCGCCAAGCCTTCTCGCAGGCCGCGTTCTTGGCTGTCATCTTTGAGGTACCCTTGCCCTCGTACTGATTGGAGTTCACAGTGACAACGGCCGTGAATCCCCCGTCGGTATTGCTGTCGATGGTGAAATCGCTGATGGTCACGCCCTTAACCTCGTTGAGGGCCATCAGAGCGTTCTTGGGGAGCATGGACTTGCGCAGCTGGCGGTTCTGTCGCAGCTTCTTGTCCCGAGTGCGTTCTACGATCGAGTTAAAAGACATATATGTTATTGTATAAATGTTAAGTAATTTCCAGTCTGTCCTTTTATAAGAACTCTAGTGATTCGTGTGTGTGTGCGATAAAAGTCTGGGAAAACTGATCACCAAAGAATTCCACGCTTACCAGACGACTTCTTGCGCTTTTGGAAGATCTTTTTAAATGGGATCTTGCCCCCGATGCAGCTGGCACTGGTACTGGCACTGGTATTGTCCTCTATAATGTCGACGGACGGTTCATCGTCGACAGAGATCGGCTCCTCCTTGATGATAACTGGCAAGGCCAGCTTCGAGGCGATGGCGTCCGCATCCGGATTTTGCTGTTGGACGGACGAGTTCGGCACTTGAACGGGGACAGGAGTCGATGGCTGCTGAACAGCCACCGGAGTGGCCGGTGTCGGATATGAAGCCACCGGAGGAGACTGCTGCTCCTGGACATTGGCGGCCTGCAACGGCATTTGGATCAAAGGCTTGACGGTGGCATTGGGATTCTGCGTTTGCGAAAGAGTTAACCGATTAGTTAGCAAAGGCAACGGGCTGGTCCAGTGGGTCGACAGAAAAGCGACTCGCTGGCCAACGGAAACCATCAAGTCGTCAAGTTACCCGGAAGCGTCAGGGTGGTCGGCTGGTCAACTTAAAACCATAGTTCAGGAAATAGCCATGGCCATTCCTGCGACCCAAGTGCCCCGAAACGAAGCTCTGCACCAGCGGAGCCACCTGCCCAGCGACTGTGGATCTAGGGTAGGGTAACAATTCCCTCATTCATTTTAAGGGGTTAAAAACACCAAAGTCCGATTAACAAATAAATGCAGTCTTATGGTGAGTTAATTTTTCGCTAATGTATTCTGTTGCAGCGAGGTTCGAGAAAATCAAATTCTAATTCTAATACAATTTTCTCCGATATGCAAAAATAGAGTAATTTTTAATGACTAGTGCTCTATAAGTTACAAAATTCTAAAATAAGTTAAATTTTTTCTTTCTATTTTAGTAAGAAACAAATCAAACACGAATTCATTTTGGACTTGGAATAGTATAGTTATGGGGATCCTTCGGTCATCGGCTGAGCTCATGGTCGTCGGCTCGTTTCGGGCACATTCGGTGGAGTGAATAGGCATTGCTATCTGACGCAAAACTAATAATTTTAGTTACAATTTCGGGTGAATCCATTTTCAGTAGCCATAAAAGTTAGCGATAACCGCAAGTCCAGCATGAATCTATCGTAGTGCTGGCCATCTCTAGCTGTTCGAAAGGACGAGCGGAGTGGAATGAGTGCAATGACCAAATGGGTGGGATACAAATGCAATGGAATTCGGACAACGATCTGCAGTGCAGACTCTGCACTTTCGATTAACCCGCTTTTAGTGGCTATTGCAAATGAGTTCACAATTGTAATGAATACACACTTTCACTTTGTGCGCTGCAAATTATAGAAATAAAATCGAAAACTTTGTTATTTCACAATCAAATATGGATGAGTCCAACAATGGTTTTTGTTTTCGTGATCTATTTTCACTAGGGACACATCTCTTCACAGGGGAGTTTAAACTCACACTCCTGCACACACTTGGAAAAAATGCAGATTCTTACGTAAATGCCTCCAAAGACAAATGGCTTGTTGTTTGCCGCGAGTGGACGAAGATTTCCCTCCATCTTGATTTTTTCGTTTTTGTAATTTAATTTTTCACTGTTCAAATCACAGAGATAAGCTTGCTGCGCTGATGGGAAAAACCTAAATAGGGATGTAATGCATATATCAGAATATATGTAAATATATCGATATTTGTTTCACATATTTTGAAAATCGATTCTTGTATTAAATATATTAGAGACATTTCACACTGGCCATAGTAATATAACCAAGTGAAGGGATAGAAAGACGGCGGAAAATGAGCGCAGACAACTGATTTTTTTCTAAAATAATTAACAATAATATAAAAATAACACGAAGATGCCTATTTTGAAGAAAAATTAATGCGAAAATTAAAAATTGCAACAGTATTTCTGTATTTCTTAAGAAATTTATAGCTTTTAGAGCGTGTGCATGTTAATTCCCTCAATTTTTTGTGACTGACTTACATTTGAATATAGTAAAAGAATAGTCTAAAACTCAAACCATAACCGCAACAAAATTATTAATTTAACGCACAAAATTTTTGTTATGATCGTGGTTTATTTTTTGACCACAAATGTATAGTACTTTTGAAATATTTAAGCTGAAGACACTGTGCACACACGACGAGTTAGAAAATGGCAATGCAATAACGTATTAAATCGTTTTCATGACTTGCAAACACAATTTGGCAGTCCGCCGCGTGGGCAAAATCTATAAGGTTCTAATCAACGAAAAACAGAAAAGGTGTTCACACTGTTTTAACAAGAGTTTTGCGTTTCCTCAACCACAGCAATAGGAAAGTATGCGAATTTATGAAAATGAACACCGAATTAAGTGAATTAACTATCTGGGTTGGGATTAATCGCCCATTTTTTTAATATTTGTCATATATTAAACAAATATTATTATTCGTCAAAGTAAGGTAAGTTACCTGTAACTCAGATAGTGGTAGTTCGATGGAGAATTTTCGACATTCTTTTTGCACATCTATAGAAAGTGCCAAGAGAAATAATTTTCAGAAAAAAATGGTAACATTTTTGAAAAGGGTTGGCATGGCAGTTTTGGACAAACTTGCTGCATCAACTGCTCTAGAATCTGGAGCATAAGTCTCAACGCCCTGACTTTTTATAGTTCCTCAGATCTAGAAATTCATACGGACGGAAATGGACAGATCGCGGATTTTATTATTTTACGAAAATTGAAGCAGTATTGAAGCGCTGCATAGGCATACAGGCTTAGCCCAACTAGCCTTTAAGGTTCGCGAGGACAAAAGACCATGGGACAGCACGACTCGTTTTGTGATCCTGGACTACAGAGAACTCAATACACACATATATACACTACATCACTACACTAAACTACAGATCTATGTTTAAATTGGGATATCTGAAATAAAATGGTAAAATTTTTTAACTGAGATCCACCCAAATAAAACGCCTCTAAGAGAAGGAATTGAACAACATTGTAGTGTAGCACATATTTTAACAACATTCTTAACGAGAAAACTTAGACAGCATTTTTAATATAATTGTTTTTTACGCGTTTCCACATGTGCACATATACACATGTGACAATTTGAATTTTAAAATTAAATAAGAAGAAAGGCATTTTTTTAAATAAAAAGACATGAAAATAACTTTAAATTTTTCGAACTACAATTACGCTTAATGCGCGTGCGCATTTAAAACAATTTAAAATGCAGTGTTCACTAATTAGTTTAAACTCGAAAATGTTTTGATATAATTGAGTAATTGAAATTCTACGGGAAACAACAACGAAAAGAAAGAGGTTTGTGGGTCGGAAACCAGAATACCCAACTAGCACGGACCCAAACCGTGCTGCGATACACTGACAAAATTTCGTCAGAAACACACTCTCCTCCCGGACAAACTTCAGGGTCAATGGCTTTACCCTACATTCTACCAACCATCCGGATGACAGACAACACGAGGGGGCGCCGATCCTTGCTAGATCAAATATCTCTCATCGCCACTCTATCTCAAAATCATATCCAGGAAGTAACTATTCAGCTGACTGCAAGCAGAGGAAACTTTAATGTTGCCTTAATATACTGCCCTCCGACACTTAGATGGACAGATGCCATTGCTGGGCAGTTCATCACACACAATTGGAGAAGCCACATGCTACCCCCACCGTGCAACTGCCTCTCCAAGTGCCATAGATTTTGGGATCTCCAAAGGCTTTAGACAGCAACTAATCAGGGTGAAAGTGCTGACAGAACTGTTATGTGACCATCATCTGCCATTGATTGAAGACGCCCAATCATTTAGAAGTGTTAAAAAAATGCTGTCTCCACAAGCGAGAATTCGGATCGTTAAAGAACACATCGAGGCTACTGTAGAACTCAACATTTCCATTGACACTTTGCAGTAGGCTGGAAGCGTACGTCGACTACTTCACATCGGCGATCATTGAAGCTGCAAGGCAGGCTACACCAAGTTGGTCTCACGGCCATAAGGAGGCCTGCCATTTTAAGCTTGGAGGCTAGGGACTTGCTTAGCCACAAAAGACGCCTCAGAAGACAATACACCGCGACAGGAGATCCTAGCATTTACCAGCAATATTCATACTCCGACGCTCAGACACGCCCTATACCTTACCGCATAAGGTAATGATGCAACTAAAGGCTTTCCAGCCAAAAAAAAACCCTGGTTACTATGGCATAGACAACCGAACTGCGAAATTTCTATCACGCAAAGGAGTGCTTGCTCTTGTGAAAATATTTAATGCTATGCTAAGATTAGGTAATTTTCCCAGGCAATGAAAACGTGCGCGCATTGTAATGATCCCCAAAGCTGGAAAGTCACCAACACAGATCGACTCATATCGCCCGATAATCCTGCTACCAACTTTCTCCAAAGTTTTTGAGAGAATTTTGCTTACCCGCTTGATGGAACTGCCGGAGGTAGGTAACACATCCCACAAGAACTAGCTTTGAACAGTCGGCGAATTTTTGGACGTGAAACAAGCGTTTGATAAGGTGTGGCATGAAGGTCGGCTATATAAGATCAAAGATCTCCTCCGAGCAGCCTATTATGCCATCCTCAGCTCCTTCATCGCTGATCGGCCCTTCGATGTTGCTGTACGAAACTGTCGGTCAAGCCTGGAACACATTCATGCAGGGGTTTCACAGGGAAGTGTGCTTGGACCCTTCCCGTATACCCTGTACACTGCTGACATGCCAACTCCCGTCAACGACACCGATGAAGCCTCCCCTGCTCAGCTGCTCCTGGCCACCTACACTGATGACACCGCCATGCTTGCGTCGCACTCATCCTTTCAATTCAGCCCAATGCAGTTCAGGAATGGCTGCTGCAATCGAGCGATGGACTGGTAAATGGGACAAATCCATTACATTCACTAAGTCGGCCTGTGTCACATTTACCCTGCGACCTCAAACATGCCTAGGTCTTCTCTTTGACGGAAATACCATTGACCACGTCTCATCCCACTGCTACTTCGGAGTTGACCTTGATGGACGCTGAGTTGAAAAGCCCATATCACGGCAGTTAGAGCCAAATCCTCATGGAAGCTGAAAAAGCTGGACAGGCTTTTCCACTCAAGCAACCTCCATATGGCAGTTAAGGCTCCCTTAATAAAAGCCATATTAGGTCCAACACTGACCTACGCAATCCAAGTGTGGAGTGTGCCTCCGGGACTCAGCTCAATGGGCTTGGAGTAATACAATCGCGAGCGGCATGACATGCATCTGGGCTACCCTAGTATGTGAGCAACCGAGTCATCGAAAAGGATTTAAAAGTTGTCCCACTGGGAGACCAAATTAACTTCCACAGCAGCCGATATGCCGACAGACTTAGCGCCCACCCGAACTATTTGGCGAATCTTTCCCCCTATTTTACATTTGTATACATTATAGTTAAGGAACAGTATCCATAATATTATCTTTTAAGCAACACATTAAGTTCATAAGTTCAGAATAATAAGAGATTTCAAAAAAAAAAAAAACATTCTTCGTGTTGATTCTGTATGAGTATGAACACAAGAAATCAAAATGCACTTTACAATTTTATATTCAATGCTTATATTTATGTCTTCATGTTTTAAAAAATCAAGTAATTATACCACCCAAGACCTAACATTAATTTAGTTTAATCTAGATAACGACAAAAAATTTAATTCACTGGTAAGCATAATTATTATTTGATACCCAATCTGCCACCGAAATGCTCTTCTGTGGAAGCGTTTTCAAAAAAAAAAACAACAAGCCAACAGTGTATAACAAAATACACGGAAAAAATTAATCAGCATTACCAAGGAACCTTGCGTTAAAATTATTCGGATAATCTTGCAGTTCAAGATTACTCGTGGTTGAAAACGGATGTGGCCCACCTAAAAAATCATAAGTAAGAGCTGTCCCAAATGCAAGCTAAATTGGTAAATTCTTGTTTAATATGCCTCTTCACCTTCACAGAGAAGGAATTCTTTGAGTTGCGCATTTGAAGTCAGGGACGCAATCTTCTGATTGCTGGCCGTTAAGAGAGGCGTGTTGGCGAGGTGTGTTGCTGTCGGCAGTTGGAGTTGGTGTCTTAAGCGGTGTCGCCGTAGGCGAAGTTTGTGCCGAACAGAGAGTTGCACACTTTCACGGCCACGTTGCGACGGGCGATCTTCTTGGATCTGCCGTGAGCGTGGAATTCCTGGTTGTCCACCGTGATTCCCAGATGCTGCATGCCGTTGGTCTTGTCGCCAGATGACCCGTAGTCCACGTAGCTGAGTCCTGGTCGCATCTGCAGGGAAATTGATTACTGACAGTGAATATAGTGAGGTGGGCTGTAGATGGCAAACGAAGCCAGATTCAACATGGGCAGATCATCATCCGGTGCATCGGCCTCATCCTCGTTAGTGTCTATTGGCTCCGCACCTAACTCCACCTGGTGAATACGGGGAGGGGGGGGCTTAGGCGTCATCTTCGCAATTATAAAATCGCGCTAAGCCTTCTCGCAGGCCGCGTTCTTGGCTGTCATCTTTGAGGTACCCTTGCCCTCGTACTGATTGGAGTTCACAGTGACAACGGCCGTGAATCCCCCGTCGGTATTGCTGTCGATGGTGAAATCGCTGATGGTCACGCCCTTAACCTCGTTGAGGGCCATCAGAGCGTTCTTGGGGAGCATGGACTTGCGCAGCTGGCGGTTCTGTCGCAGCTTCTTGTCCCGAGTGCGTTCTACGATCGAGTTAAAAGACATATATGTTATTGTATAAATGTTAAGTAATTTCCAGTCTGTCCTTTTATAAGAACTCTAGTGATTCGTGTGTGTGTGAGATAAAAGTCTGGGAAAACTGATCACCAAAGAATTCCACGCTTACCAGACGACTTCTTGCGCTTTTGGAAGATCTTTTTAAATGGGATCTTGCCCCCGATGCAGCTGGCACTGGTACTGGCACTGGTATTGTCCTCTATAATGTCGACGGACGGTTCATCGTCGACAGAGATCGGCTCCTCCTTGATGATAACTGGCAAGGCCAGCTTCGAGGCGATGGCGTCCGCATCCGGATTTTGCTGTTGGACGGACGAGTTCGGCACTTGAACGGGGACAGGAGTCGATGCCTGCTGAACAGCCACCGGAGTGGCCGGTGTCGGATATGAAGCCACCGGAGGAGACTGCTGCTCCTGGACATTGGCGGCCTGCAACGGCATTTGGATCAAAGGCTTGACGGTGGCATTGGGATTCTGCGTTTGCGAAAGAGTTAACCGATTAGTTAGCAAAGGCAACGGGCTGGTCCAGTGGGTCGACAGAAAAGCGACTCGCTGGCCAACGGAAACCATCAAGTCGTCAAGTTACCCGGAAGCGTCAGGGTGGTCGGCTGGTCAACTTAAAACCATAGTTCAGGAAATAGCCATGGCCATTCCTGCGACCCAAGTGCCCCGAAACGAAGCTCTGCACCAGCGGAGCCACCTGCCCAGCGACTGTGGATCTAGGGTAGGGTAACAATTCCCTCATTCATTTTAAGGGGTTAAAAACACCAAAGTCCGATTAACAAATAAATGCAGTCTTATGGTGAGTTAATTTTTCGCTAATGTATTCTGTTGCAGCGAGGTTCGAGAAAATCAAATTCTAATTCTAATACAATTTTCTCCGATATGCAAAAATAGAGTAATTTTTAATGACTAGTGCTCTATAAGTTACAAAATTCTAAAATAAGTTAAATTTTTTCTTTCTATTTTAGTAAGAAACAAATCAAACACGAATTCATTTTGGACTTGGAATAGTATAGTTATGGGGATCCTTCGGTCATCGGCTGAGCTCATGGTCGTCGGCTCGTTTCGGGCACATTCGGTGGAGTGAATAGGCATTGCTATCTGACGCAAAACTAATAATTTTAGTTACAATTTCGGGTGAATCCATTTTCAGTAGCCATAAAAGTTAGCGATAACCGCAAGTCCAGCATGAATCTATCGTAGTGCTGGCCATCTCTAGCTGTTCGAAAGGACGAGCGGAGTGGAATGAGTGCAATGACCAAATGGGTGGGATACAAATGCAATGGAATTCGGACAACGATCTGCAGTGCAGACTCTGCACTTTCGATTAACCCGCTTTTAGTGGCTATTGCAAATGAGTTCACAATTGTAATGAATACACACTTTCACTTTGTGCACTGCAAATTATAGAAATAAAATCGAAAACTTTGTTATTTCACAATCAAATATGGATGAGTCCAACAATGGTTTTTGTTTTCGTGATCTATTTTCACTAGGGACACATCTCTTCACAGGGGAGTTTAAACTCACACTCCTGCACACACTTGGAAAAAATGCAGATTCTTACGTAAATGCCTCCAAAGACAAATGGCTTGTTGTTTGCCGCGAGTGGACGAAGATTTCCCTCCATCTTGATTTTTTCGTTTTTGTAATTTAATTTTTCACTGTTCAAATCACAGAGATAAGCTTGCTGCGCTGATGGGAAAAACCTAAATAGGGATGTAATGCATATATCAGAATATATGTAAATATATCGATATTTGTTTCACATATTTTGAAAATCGATTCTTGTATTAAATATATTAGAGACATTTCACACTGGCCATAGTAATATAACCAAGTGAAGGGATAGAAAGACGGCGGAAAATGAGCGCAGACAACTGATTTTTTTCTAAAATAATTAACAATAATATAAAAATAACACGAAGATGCCTATTTTGAAGAAAAATTAATGCGAAAATTAAAAATTGCAACAGTATTTCTGTATTTCTTAAGAAATTTATAGCTTTTAGAGCGTGTGCATGTTAATTCCCTCAATTTTTTGTGACTGACTTACATTTGAATATAGTAAAAGAATAGTCTAAAACTCAAACCATAACCGCAACAAAATTATTAATTTAACGCACAAAATTTTTGTTATGATCGTGGTTTATTTTTTGACCACAAATGTATAGTACTTTTGAAATATTTAAGCTGAAGACACTGTGCACACACGACGAGTTAGAAAATGGCAATGCAATAACGTATTAAATCGTTTTCATGACTTGCAAACACAATTTGGCAGTCCGCCGCGTGGGCAAAATCTATAAGGTTCTAATCAACGAAAAACAGAAAAGGTGTTCACACTGTTTTAACAAGAGTTTTGCGTTTCCTCAACCACAGCAATAGGAAAGTATGCGAATTTATGAAAATGAACACCGAATTAAGTGAATTAACTATCTGGGTTGGGATTAATCGCCCATTTTTTTAATATTTGTCATATATTAAACAAATATTATTATTCGTCAAAGTAAGGTAAGTTACCTGTAACTCAGATAGTGGTAGTTCGATGGAGAATTTTCGACATTCTTTTTGCACATCTATAGAAAGTGCCAAGAGAAATAATTTTCAGAAAAAAATGGTAACATTTTTGAAAAGGGTTGGCATGGCAGTTTTGGACAAACTTGCTGCATCAACTGCTCTAGAATCTGGAGCATAAGTCTCAACGCCCTGACTTTTTATAGTTCCTCAGATCTAGAAATTCATACGGACGGAAATGGACAGATCGCGGATTTTATTATTTTACGAAAATTGAAGCAGTATTGAAGCGCTGCATAGGCATACAGGCTTAGCCCAACTAGCCTTTAAGGTTCGCGAGGACAAAAGACCATGGGACAGCACGACTCGTTTTGTGATCCTGGACTACAGAGAACTCAATACACACATATATACACTACATCACTACACTAAACTACAGATCTATGTTTAAATTTAGTCTTCGACTAGCTCTTGTCGAACGCGGTTGTAAAAATTGAACGCTGCGATCGTTATCTTCTGTTCTCTCTGAGAACATTTTGGTGTACATTAGATATTTTCTGTTTTCTTCTTTAATTGTGATATTCGCAAAGGACTACAATCAAACGTTCAAGTGATGCAATTGGTGATGCTGAAGCATCTGCCGTTGAAAAAATGCGTACTAAAAGGAATAAACCACTAGTGGAGCGCCAGAACGAACGGGGCTCCAAGCAATTTACAAATTATTTTCGTCCACTACAAACTTTAGACGATGATAATGATAATAAACCTATTGAAACGGACACACTTGATGAAATAATAGTCAAACCACCTCCTATAACATTAATTAAACAAAATACAAAATTTGTACACGAGCTAATGGCTAAAATTAAAACTGATGATTACTTTATTAAAACCATCTCAATTGGAATTAAAATATTTTTACCAAATATGGACTGTTTCAATGCAGCTTGTAACCAACTCAAGGAACATAACTGTGAGTTCTACACGTACGATACTAGATCAAACAAGCCATACAAAGCCATTTTATCCGGGCTGGATAAACTACCAATTGAAACTGTCAAATCCATGCTACAAAACCTAGGATTACAATGCACCGAAGTCAAAATTGTGGAAAAGAAAACTAAGTCTGATCATGAATTATTACTGTACATTGTTTATTTCGTAAACAAAAGTATCACAGTAAAGGAACTGCGCAAAAACTTTATGTATGTCAACCACACTAAAGTACGCTGGGAGTATAAAGTGAAATTGCAGAATAAAATTACTCAATGCTACAATTGCCAACTATTTGGACATGGATCAAATAATTGTTCAGTTAAAACATCATGTGCCCATTGTGCTGGATCACACCAGACTGCCGTATGTATGGACGTAAACAACAAAAAATGCGCTAACTGTAAAGGCGACCATCCATCGACAGAACTGACATGCCCATGCCGAATTTCTTATCTCAATTTACTTTCCAAACGCTCATCACAACGCATTGGAAGAAATAACTTGGAAGCTCATGGAATGAGGAATTCTAAGCAACACATCGCTCCATCTGCTCTCTTTGGAAATCAACCCCAGATCTCATTGCCTACTCAAACTAAGAGAGTGCAACAACTCAACTTTGGTAGCTATAGTAATGCACTCACCAATATTCATACTTTGCCTAATCCCAAAGCAAATATCACAAATGAAACTAATCTCTTTTCATATGAAGAGATAAATTCTCTTTTGTCTGAATTAATAACAAGACTTAATGAATGCTCCAATAAGGGAGAGCAATTTCAAGTAATTTCTCAGTTAGCGATTAAGTATGTTTACACAAACAAATAATTTTATTGATAATTTGAATATTATGGCATGGAATGCTCGTGCCGTTAGAAACAAACGTATAGAACTGATCAAGTTCTTAGAAAATAATCACATTCACATAGCACTTATAAATGAAACGTGGCTGACTCATAGTGACCGTTTTAATATACCCGAATACACTATATACAGAAATGACAGGAAGGAAAGTAGGGGAGGCGGCGTTGCCATTGCAGTTAGTAACACATTGATACATGAACAAATACCCTGCATTAAAAGTCATGTTATTGAAAATGTAGGTATACAAATCAACACTGACTCTAATTCCAGACTAAAAATTTACTCTATTTACTTTGCTGGAAATACTTCAAAATGTATTCCTAGCTCATGTGATTTATCTTGGGACCATAATCATTTAAAAAGTTTGTATAGATCTGATCTCCTTAAGATCTCACAAATAAATGGAAATTTTCTAATTTGCGGGGACTTCAACTCGCGCCACAGAGCATGGAAGTGTACCCGAGCCAATGGTTGGGGCAAAATTCTCAATGAACTTTCAGATCTGGGAAAATTCAGTATTTTGTACCCTACGCAACCCACATATATTCCGCATAACCATAAAGCAAAAGCATCAACATTGGACCTATGCCTCACTAATATCCCTAACCAGCTGGCTAATCCAGCAGTAATGCAAGAGCTTTCCTCTGATCACCTACCAGTGGTTATTAAATACTCTACAAATTTTATGCGCAATGTAAAAACATATCCGATTTTGGGAAGGGCAAATTGGGCGCTTTTTAAGAGAATTATAAATGAAAGGCTGATGGTTGAAGAGGTGGTTGTCAACTGCTCACAGATATCGACTTTGGATATTGATAATTTAATCGGCTCTTTCACTAGAGTAATCAATTATGCCTTTCTTAAAGCAGTCCCTCATAAACCTATACATCACTCCAAGCTTACACTCCCTGTACATATAACTGAATTATTTAAAACAAGAAATATTATCCAAAGACAATGGTTTAGGTCACGTCATCCATTATTAAAATCAAGATGTGATCATTTAAATTACATCATACGAAAAGAGCTTTTCATTTATAATAATGCAAAATGGAACAATAAACTTCAAAAGCTGGATAAATGCAGCAAACCCTTTTGGAATATAACCAAAGCAATTAAAAAAAGAAAACAAATTGTTCCGTGTCTAAGTAAAGCTGATGAAATATACGCTTCTGGAAAAGAAAAGCGAATATTCTTGCTGATGTCTTTCAACTGAAGCATAATCTGACACATTCATATTCAAACCAAAATACAATTGACCAAGTCAAAATATCTTTACAATCTATAGCTGAAACCCCAAACAACATCGCAGAAATTTGTAGAGTCACTTATCCAGAGGTTTTTTCAATTGTAAAAGCTCTCCATACTAGAAAATCTCCTGGAATTGATGGAATACCTAATATATCCTTGAAAAACCTTCCTACAAGCGCCATTAATCATATTGTTAACATTGCCAATCACTGTCTTCAGGCAGGCTATTTCCCACGGGATTGGAGGATAGCAAAAATAGTTCCAATTCTCAAACCAGGAAAACCTCCTGATAACCCTGAAAGCTACCGACCAATAAGCCTATTAAGCGGTTTGTCCAAGATTCTGGAAAAATTAATTAAATTGAGATTGGTGAAATTTTTGGACATACACAACACACTACCAACGGTACAGTATGGTTTTAGAAATGGTCTAAATACCATACTGCCGACCTTAAAACTAAGAAATTATATTAAAGAAAGTATCCAATCCAAACAATCTGTAGGGCTGGTTACACTTGATATTGAGGCTGCATTTGATACTGTATGGCATGACGGACTGTTGCACAAACTAAAGATGATTGGAACTCCCATATACCTCATTAAAATAGTTCAAAATTTTTTGACACATCGATACTTTAGCGTTAATTTGGACAGTAGTCAATCTGCTAGACGAATTTTAAATGCAGGTGTGCCACAGGGTTCTGTCTTAGGACCTACATTGTTTAATATTTTTACACACGATATTCCACAAGCTACAAACTGTGTACTTTCACTGTTTGCTGACGACGCCGCTGTCTACAGTGCTGGTTTCTCGTACAGCGAGATAAATCAATCCATGCAGAGTTACTTAAATGAATTAGACATATATTACAAAAAATGGAAAATTAAAATTAACCCTAATAAAACGAATGCTATATTTTTTACAAAAAGAAGGAAACCTCGTTATCTTCCTGATAGACAGTTGCGAATACTAGACTCTCCAATACAATGGGTTGACAACATTCGATATTTGGGTATAATTTTTGATAAAAAACTAACATTTAAATACCACATCAACAACACAATTATGAAAGTTAATAAAATTATTTGCACACTGTACCCTCTAATAAATCGTAAATCTAAATTATCAATATCCAATAAGATCATAATTTTTAAAACAATTTTTAATCCAATATTAATGTATGGGTCACCTGTTTGGGGTAGATGTGCTCAAACTCATATCAAAAAACTTCAAATATGCCAAAACAAGCTGTTAAAATTAATAATGAACTTACCTTATTACACAAACACTAAGTACCTACATATAAAAGTAGGTGTACAAAAAGTTCAACAAAAAATACAATATTAACAATCTTTTGTTTCAAGTCTTAGTTTTTTTAAGTTAGTTGTAAGTCAATTAAGGTTTTTCTTCTCCCTTGTTTTCCTTAATAAATAATAAATATTGTTATACAAAAAACTAAAAACAGGTCAACTAGACATAATTAATAAATATTTCAGATGAAAGCCTTAGCTAAACACTGTAAATACCTAATTATACCATTAGCTTTAATGAAATGTACATATATATATAAGGATAAAGCACAAATAAATTAAATTAAATTAAAAAATGTTTAAATTGGGATATCTGAAATAAAATGGTAAAATTTTTTAACTGAGATCCACCCAAATAAAACGCCTCTAAGAGAAGGAATTGAACAACATTGTAGTGTAGCACATATTTTAACAACATTCTTAACGAGAAAACTTAGACAGCATTTTTAATATAATTGTTTTTTACGCGTTTCCACATGTGCACATATACACATGTGACAATTTGAATTTTAAATTAAATAAGAAGAAAGGCATTTTTTTTAAATAAAAAGACATGAAATAACTTTAAATTTTTCGAACTACAATTACGCTTAATGCGCGTGCGCATTTAAAACAATTTAAAATGCAGTGTTCACTAATTAGTTTAAACTCGAAAATGTTTTGATATAATTGAGTAATTGAAATTCTACGGGAAACAACAACGAAAAGAAAGAGGTTTGTGGGTCGGAAACCAGAATACCCAACTAGCACGGACCAAACCGTGCTGCGATACACTGACAAAATTTCGTCAGAAACACACTCTCCTCCCGGACAAACTTCAGGGTCAATGGCTTTACCCTACATTCTACCAACCATCCGGATGACAGACAACACGAGGGGGCGCCGATCCTTGCTAGATCAAATATCTCTCATCGCCACTCTATCTCAAAATCATATCCAGGAAGTAACTATTCAGCTGACTGCAAGCAGAGGAAAACTTTAATGTTGCCTTAATATACTGCCCTCCGACACTTAGATGGACAGATGCCATTGCTGGGCAGTTCATCACACACAATGGAGAAGCCACATGCTACCCCACCGTGCAACTGCCCTTCCAAGTGCCATATATTTTGGGATCTCCAAAAGGCTTTAGACAGCAACTAATCAGGGTGAAAGTGCTGACAGAACTGTTATGTGACCATCATCTGCCATTGATTGAAGACGCCCAATCATTTAGAAGTGTTAAAAAAATGCTGTCTCCACAAGCGAGAATTCGGATCGTTAAAGAACACATCGAGGCTACTGTAGAACTCAACATTTCCATTGACACTTTGCAGTAGGCTGGAAGCGTACGTCGACTACTTCACATCGGCGATCATTGAAGCTGCAAGGCAGGCTACACCAAGTTGGTCTCACGGCCATAAGGAGGCCTGCCATTTTAAGCTTGGAGGCTAGGGACTTGCTTAGCCACAAAAGACGCCTCAGAAGACAATACACCGCGGACAGGAGATCCTAGCATTTACCAGCAATATTCATACTCCGACGCTCAGACACGCCCTATACCTTACCGCATAGGTTAATGATGCAACTAAAGCTTTCCAGCCAAAAAAAAACCCGTTACTATGGCATAGACAACCGAACTGCGAAATTTCTATCACGCAAAGGAGTGCTTGCTCTTGTGAAAATATTTAATGCTATGCTAAGATTAGTAATTTTCCCAGCAATGAAAACGTGCGCGCATGTAATGATCCCCAAAGCTGGAAAGTCACCAACACAGATCGACTCATATCGCCCTAAATCCTCTACCAACTTTCTCCAAAGTTTTTGAGAAATTTTGCTACCCGCTTGATGGAACTGCCGGAGTAGTAACACATCCCACAAGAACTAGCTTTGAACATCGGGAATTTTGACGTGAAACAAGCGTTTGATAAGTTGGCATGAAGTCTGCTATATAAAATCAAGACTCTCCTCGCAGCACCTATTATGCCATCCTCAGCTCCTTCATCCTGATCGGCCCTTCGATGTTGCTTACAAAACTGTCGTCAAGCCTGGAACACATTCATGCAGGGTTTCACAGGAAGTGTGCTTGGACCCTTCCCGTATACCCTGTACACTGCTGACATGCCAACTCCCGTCAACGACACCGATGAAGCCTCCCCTGCTCAGCTGCTCCTGCCACCTACACTGATACACCGCCAGCTTGCGTCGCACTCATCCTTTCAATTCAGCCCAATGCAGTTCAGGAATGGCTGCATGCAATCGAGCGATGACTGGTAAATGGACAAATCCATTACATTCACTAAGTGCCTGTGTCACATTTACCCTGCGACCTCAAACATGCCTAGGTCTTCTCTTTGACGGAAATACCATTGACCACGTCTCATCCCACTGCTACTTCGGAGTTGACCTTGATGGACGCTGAGTTGAAAAGCCCATATCAGGCAGTTAAGCCAAATCCTCATGAAGCTGAAAAAGCTGGACAGGCTTTCCACTCAAGCAACCTCCATATGTGCAGTTAAGGCTCCCTTAATAAAAGCCATATTAGGTCCAACACTGACCTACGCAATCCAAGTGTGAGTGTGCCTCCGGGACTCAGCTCAATGGGCTTGGAGTAATACAATCGCGAGCGGCATGACATGCATCTGGCTACCCTAGTATGTGAGCAACCGAGTCATCGAAAAGGATTAAAAGTTGTCCCACTGGAACCAAATTAACTTCCACAGCAGCCGATATGCCGACAGACTTAGCGCCCACCGAACTATTTGGCGAATCTTTCCCCCTATTTTACATTTATACATTATAGTTAAGAACAGTATCCATAATATTATCTTTAAGCAACACATTAAGTTCATAAGTTCAGAATAAAAGATTTCAAAAAAAAAAAAAACATCTTCGTGTTGATCTGTATGAGTATGAACACAAAAATCAAAATGCACTTTACAATTTATATTCAATGCTTATATTATTCTTCATGTTTAAAAAATCAAGTAATTATACCACCCAAGACCTAACATTAATTAGTTAATCTAGATAACGACAAAAAAATTTAATTCACTGGTAAGCATAATTATTATTGAACCCAATCTGCACCGAAATGCCTTCTGTGGAATTTCAAAAAAAAAACAACAACCAACATGTATAAACAAATACACGGAAAAAATTAATCAGCATTACCAAGGAACCTTGCGTTAAAATTATTCGGATAATCTTGCAGTTCAAGATTACTCGTGTTGAAAACGATGTGCCACCAAAAATCATAAGTAAGACTGTCCCAAATGCAAGCTAAATTGGTAAATTCTTGTTAATATGCCTCTCACCTTCACAGAGAAGGAATTCTTTGAGTTGCGCATTGAATCAGGACGCAATCTTCATGCATGCCGTTAAGAGAGGCGTGTGCGAGTGTGTTGCTGTCGGCAGTTGGAGTTGGTGTCTTAAGCGTGTCGCGTAGGCGAAGTTTGTGCCGAACAGGAGAGTTGCACACTTTCACGCGCCACGTTGCGACGTCGCGATCTCTTGGATCTGCGTGAGCGTGGAATTCCTGTTGTCCACCGTGATTCCAGATGGCATGCCGTTGGTCTTTGTCGCCAATGACCGTAGTCCACGTAGCTGAGTCCTGTCGCATCTGCAGGAAATTATTACTACAGTGAATATAGTGAGGTGGGCGGCCTACAATGCAAAGAATGGTCCCGTGTGCATGAGTCTCCCAGCCAGAGGTAGCTCCGACGCACTGGCGGCTTCTTGGCTCCTTCGGCGCCGCGGGAACTGGATTCCGGCATCCCCTCCGCCTGCGGGCAGCATTGGCCGAAGGGTGCAGTCGTACGACATAGCCCTCGCGCTCCCACTCCGCGAAACAGCTTGTAGATGGCAAACGAAGCCAGATTCAACATGGCAGATCATCATCCGTGCATCCCTCATCCTCGTTAGTGTCTATTGGCTCCGCACCAACAACTCCACCTGTGAATACGGGAGGCTTAGGCGTCATCTTCGCAATTATAAAATCGCGCCAAGCCTTCTCGCAGGCCCTTCTGGCTGTCATCTTTGAGTACCCTTGCCCTC